>NC_059108.1:148036059-148370642 GCF_020740685.1 Jaculus jaculus
TTAAGTCCCCAGAACCCACATAAGCCATATGCAAATGGTGGTGCATGTGACTGGAGTTCATTTGCAGTGTCTAGGGACCCTGGTGCATCCGTGCTATCTCTCTCTCTCTCTCATATATATACATACATATATACCTCCATATCTATCAGAGATGTGAGGCAACAGGTTGGTGGGGAGAGGGCACAGCTTCCAGCTTGGCTTTGCCTCTGTGCCTTGGCACTGCTTCATTCTCAAAACAAAACCCAAACTCCACAACGCCAACAAATTTGCATTCAATTAAACATAGTGGATTTCAAACTTTTGGTAGTAGACTTTCCAATTAAATCACGTGTAAAATTTCTTATAATTTTATAGGTTCATGTTACTAAAATAAAACCAGTAAGGGGCTGGAGAGATGGCTTAGTGGTTAAGGTGCTGCCAGCAAAGCCAAAGGACCCAGGTTTGATTCCCCAGTGTACACATAGAGCCAGATGCACAAGATGGCACATGTATGGAGTTTGATTGCAGTGGCTAGAGACCCCCATGCACCCATTCCCGATCTGCATCTCTCTCTCTCAATAAATAATTTGAGAAACGTAAAAAGTCCGGTAAGAATAGAGGCTAACATTTCTCCAAAGTGCTGAAATTTGGTACAGAATGCCTTGAGACTTTTTTCTCTTTTTCTTTTTCTTTTTAGGCAGGGACTCACTATTAACTCAGACTGGCCTTGAACTCATGGTGATCCTACCTCAGCTTCTTGAGTAGTGGGATTACAGGTGTATGTTACCACTCCTGGGTAAATCTTCTAAAAAGTTAAAACATTTTAACTCACATAAAATATCCTCAGGAGCATGTGTGCTGCCACAAGACTGAAGATGTCTGAGGGTCTCCTGGCTCTTGGTCAGCCAACTGTCTAGTTCTTGCCCTCCTGTGCCCACAGCCTTCCCAGGATGAAAGAAGCAGGTCCTAGGGCTAGAGTGTTCATGGTTACCCATCAACCTTACTGAACGGCTTAGGACTTGCCTACCATTATCATTCAGTGAAGGCAGACTCGGGGCCTCTGTCTGGACTGTTAGTCTATCTGGGCGCTTCCACAGCTGGCGTGGTGGAACAGGCATGGTATGTAGGACCCTTCTACCTGTAAGAGGGTCATGGTGGCTCCACTCAGTGTTGTCTGACCTCAGGCAAGAGACTTAACCTTCGTGTGAACAACGAATGAGGAGGAGTTGCGAAAATTAAAACACCAAGAGATGAAAGGCACCTATGATGCCAATGCCCTTGGCATAAATGTCTGTGGTGAGAAGTGCCAGTTCTCATGGGCACCACTACTAACCTGGGGCCAATGAGAGAGAGATGAAGAGCCATGCTGGTTTACTGTGAGCCTCTCTGCCCTGCAGTAGAGCACCTTAGAGGGGCACAGTCATAGTGGGGCCCCGCCAGTCCTGCCCGGGACTCCTGAGCCTCTGGATTTCACTGAGCATGAAGGCCTTCCCTGGCTTCGGGGCTGCCACTTCATCTCAGTGGTCTGTTGATTCCAGTTACTTCCCCAGGCCTGACATCTAACCAGTGAGCTGTTCCTGGTGGAAGTGGGTACAGTGGTTCTCCAAACACCCAACACTGTCAGTAGGTTTGAAGGCCTAGGGCGACTCCTGCTGAGCTCCTGCCAGAAGAGCCAGGAGATGAGGGTAGATGACAAGGGTCAGTACTCCCAAGGACACTGTTGCTACCTCCCAGAGGATCAGGGAAATGCCACTTTGTTCTGATCCAGCTGTGAGGAGAACACTCTCTTCACCAAGGAGGAGGTGGGTCACTGAGGACCTGCTTTAAGTCGGTCTACCTACTCCCATGTCTACATCTTCATTTATACATCACAAAACTTCATTCAGTTTTTAGAAATGGATTCTGATCCACATTTGCCTCCTCAAAAAGCAAGATTTTCTTATAAATAAGCACGATAGCTTACAGGATCAGCTTTGAAGCGCTAACTAGTAGACAGCGTGTGGCTGGCGCTCACGCGTGGGGACAGGACACAGGATGCCTGCTTCCTACCTGAGCTGTTATCTTGCAGACAGAAACCGGATGTGTTGGAACCATCCTGCCCAATGTCATGGCTAAATTTAGCTTCAGGATGAGCAATAAAATTCACATGTTCTTTATTTAGTCCATATAATACACCATTTTAAAGAGTTCTTTAAAATTAGATAAAAGAGCATATTAAATGGCAAGTGTATGAAGTCTCTCTTCATAAACAATGTCAAAACAAAAAGTTCTGAATTACAAAATGTTAAAAAATATGTTGGTACTTAACATTTCACTAAAGCATAAAGTTACAGGTATTTTCTAAAGAAAAATAATTGTGCCACTTACCTATTTTTGCTGTTTCTATGAACTTTTTATTCTGTACATAGGACATTTTGTACAAAATATGAAGTCTACATTTTATTAGTCATTACCATAGAACAAAGATACAATGTATATACAATAGTGAAAGGAAGCCACACTAAAAAGACGCTTGGAACTGTGACGTTTCTGGGGTACAGATACATTTTGGAAAGAGTGAGGATGCCAAATGCAGAGCTTTATGAAGAAAAACAGTCACCGGTTTATTTTCAATGCAGGACTTTTGAAACCAGTCTGATAGGAAATAAACAGTGTCTCTGAATAACAATATGTAAGGCGAACAATTAGCACAGGGAATCCGAGTACTAGCTAGGGAAACCTTAATAGGCCAAAATATTAAGTAATACTTTTGTCAAAAAAAATTAGTTTCTCTCAAAACGTTTTTTCCTTATTGGTGAATGTTTGTCTTCAATAAAGACCAGAAATAAAACCTAGACCAGAAGATGTTCTTATATGTTGAGCTTTACACAATCTCCCAGACACTGCTATCTTGCTTTCCATCCAGGGCAAAGGTGTCTTCTCAGAGCCTCTCACCACACACGGAACGCCCCCAAATCAAGGATATCTGAGAATCTATCAGCTAAAGACGAGAGTTCAAACAATGGTATATCAAAATACACAGACGCTGCTTTATATAATAAAAAGCACCCTTTTTCCCTCAAAAGGAGAAGGCATCTCAACTTTTTTAAAATTAAGAGATTTCATAATGGTAAAATGGATAGATACTTGTCAAGTTTCTCAGGAAGTGTTCTCATCAAAAAACTGACCTGTCTACCTCCAGCTGGGGCCACTTTTCATTTAGTGCTTGCTGCTGGCTCTCCACACAGGGAACCCTCCCCGCAGATGCCTTTCCTCCCCGCCAGGAGGAAATGAGTGTCATCAGTGGATGTAAAGGAAACCCAGGCGGCAGGTACAGCAGCCACACAGGTACAATGTCTGATTTCACAATCATTTCATGGATGGATACCCAAGACCACAATGAAAAAACGCATCTTAAAAGAAGCCACATTTTATCTCTTAAGTGTCAAGACATTCAACGTTAAGCTATATATGTATATATATATATATATGCCAGAAACAAAAGAAACTAGTCACTGTTCAGAATAGCAGTACACATCTCAAGTAGCTTTCGAGCAGGATAAATAAGTGAAAATACTGGCCACCCTGAGAGAAACGAAGACCAGACAAAGCACTATGTGTCAGGACCTCTCCTCGTGCTACTCCATCTAAAACAAAAGCTTAATCCATGCAAGAAGTCTGAGAGATACACAGCAGCATCTGAAGACTGATGGCAATGCAGACACTGCACTTCCCTTATGAGGCTGGCGACAGCTCTTTCCAGCATCACCCTCGCTGCTGCTCCCCACAGCGGTGAGTGCGCGTGCGCATGGGGCCCGGCAGCACCGACAAAGCTGTCTTGTTACTTGAAGCCCAAAGGCAGCTGCAGTTTGCATTAGGCCAAGTGGCTTAATTCATTGTAACTCTCCAGATATGGAATTCTTGGCCACTATAATTTTATCAATTCAAGAGCCTTGCTGAAAGGTTACAATGTGCAAGTAGATGAACTGATTCCACAAATAAAAATATGAACACATAATTTAAATATTCCAATTCCAGACAAGGGAGACAGAGAAAGTGCTTTTGATATGACTTTCTCCAGTAAGCTTACTTCTGGAATCCTGGGCTCTACCACAGACTAGGAAATATGGCTTTCGGTAGACACAAGAGATGTAGGGCATTTTGTGCATGCCATTACCAAAGTAAAGAGAGACCGTAGAAGGTGGCTGAGGATTGTCATGTCACTTCCCTGTAGGCTGCTAGCATGTAAAAGCAGAGAGCCATTTCTGTGAGACAACCAGGAAACAAAAACTTCAAGAGATTGTAGAGTCTTAAAAAATAGGTAATAATTTTTAAAGTGTTCTTTTGATTTGGAAATCACTGGTATTAGCACAGAACCACCTAATTTAGAGGGCCATCGATTCCACCTGGGCAGAACATGAGGATGGTGACCAGGGTGCTTTCCTACATCTCTGACTGGGACAATCTCAGGGCCATGCTGGGGTGGTAACACTGAGGACATGTCACCAGCCCATGGCTTGGCTGACAGGGCCAGAGAAGCCACCATTGTTTGAACTCCTAATCTTGAGCTGAGGCGGATGTGCATTACTGCCTATAGAACGGGGCTGGAGGAAGCTTCGACTGTGACTCTGAGTGTAACTGATTGGTGTGGCACAAACAGTATGTTTTCTACAGCATCCAGAAGGGAACTGGCAGGCCCAGCCCAACACGGTGCTCCGGAGGCTAGCGCCCATCTTGGGAGACCAGCTCGTCGGCTCTGCAGTGAGCTTCCAAGGCTTTCTTGGTGTGGGGGTCCTGAGGCAGCTCGGACTTGCGGCGCGCAAGAGGACGGCCCTTCTTCAGATCTTTCTGAGCCTGGAATCACAAATGCAATGGAGTTGGCTACAAACTAAGCTACTTGAGTTAGATGTCAGGAGATTAAGAGGCAAGGGAGAATCAGCGCCATGCTGTGGCCTCACAGGCCACAGGGAAAGGGAATTATTTCTCAACGTGGTCATTCGCTGAAAATACCCTGTCTACTAATAGTAACCTCATGATTAGTGTGAATAACTGAGGACAGCATTGACATATAGGCTTCTAAAATGCATACTGTTTGCAGAATCCTGTAAAAACTCTATCTTACAAAATATGACCAAATTCACTTTATGATCATGTCTGTTACAGAAGCACTTCAGGAAGTAGAAATTTCTGCTAGAGAGAAACTGAATGAAAGAGACACACAACCAGATTTAAAACCATTAAGTGAGCTAACAAGCTCATACTACTGACATTTGAGCAAAGACATCAAGTAGATCATGTGGAAGGAAAAACCCTCTAGCACTTAGAAAAACTAATTAGCCTAAAATTTCCAATGTTAAGGGCAAGAAATAAAAGACTTCCATCTCAGGCTGGAGAGCTGGCTTAGCCTTTAAGATGTTTGCCTTCAAAACCAAAGGACTCAGGTTCAACTCCCCAGGACCCATGTAAGCCAGATGCACAAGGGGAGGGGCACATGTGTCTGGAGTTTGTTTACAGTGGCCAGAGGCCCTGAGTGCCCATTCTCGATCTGCCTCTTTCTCTTTCCTTCTCTCTCTCTCAAATAAATAAATAAAAATAAAACAATTTATAAAAGACTTCCATCTCCATTGCATTCTGTCTGAGGTTCTTTTAATTAAATGAATTCCATTTTTGTAGGGGATTTAGATGATTTTATTTTTATTTTTGTGTGTACATGTTGAGACAGAATCTTACTGTATAGCACAGGCTGGCCAGGATCTCACTGTGTAGCCCAGGCTGACCTCATACTAATGGCAGCCCTCCTGTCTCAGCCTCCCAAGTGCTGGATAATAGGTGTGAGCTACAATGCCCAGAAGATGTGCATAACTGTATTTGCAAAGAGAGGGGAGCCTGATATGGAACATTTATCTGCCAGAAACATTTCCAGGAACAATAAACAGTTAAGCACATCATTCAGCTTCACAGGAGGGCCACTGCATTAATACCAGTACTCTGAAGCAAAGCAAGCCATCTAAACTGTCCAGACAGTGTACATATCAGATCCCCTCCCAGCAGCACCTTCTTGGATCCAAACCATAATCAGAATTGTCTTCCTTTCTGGTCAGTGTCTCCAACAGAAAGAAGGTAGTATTAAAGTAAGTAAGCTACTTTTGTGGTATATCCAGAAAACAACAACAACTTGTTTAAAGTCAATCATTTGACCACAAAAATGAACACAAGCAAAACAGCTCCTCACAGTTTCTGGATATCTGGCTTTAGTATGTCAAACATGTTTTGCTTTAATGAAAAACTCAGAGACCTGCACAGGCCATAAACAAAATATCTACACATTTCTTAGTAAATGCATCCTTAAAAACAGCAACAGCATCAAGACTTAAAAGAACTGTGTATGACATCATCGTAGGATTATTTCTAGAACTGTGACTTGAACATTCACTTCTGTTGTGGCTTTAAAAGGCAGTGACTTGTGGTTTTGCTTCCTTGGAAACCAATGTGACGTGGGAACGGCAGAGCCACCCACATCAGGACGCGGTGCATGCCACCAGCCGCCATGCTTGTGAGAGCACATTTACTGATCTGGAAGGCAGCTATGCTCATTATACCACCAGCGTTCCTTACCTTCCTTGATTTGGGACAGGGTTTTGCTATGGAAGCGCAGGCTAGCTTGAAACTCATGAACCTCCTGTGTCAGCCTCCTGAGTGCTAGGGTTACAGGTGTGTACCACCATGACTGGCAGGCAAGAGTGCTTTAGCTTGGAAAGCAGGGCTTTCTTTCCATCATCAGAAACTCAGGAGGTAAAAAAAAACAACCCCTGAATTATGCTCATGCTAAGGTTAAATCAACATTTTTACATACATGAAACATGTCAACCCCACTGAAACATCTTCACAGAGAACAGCAGTAGTCAGACCCTTGGCACTGGAACTGATGAAGGCAAACAGACCAAGCTGAGTCAGAGCTCTGGGAAGCACAGGATGCTGGCAGGCACACTTGGGCCTCTCTGCTTAGGCATTTCAAATTGATGTGTGAAGCAGAGAAGTACTTGACAAACCATGAGAGGAAGGAGGAGAGAAACAGGAGGCAGGAAAGGATGAGACACCATGCAGATGGTTGTCCTAGATGAGTAAGTCCTCAGGGAGAGGAAGTGCTGGCAACATGTGAGCACAGGTTGATGGACAGGAAGCTGGGAAAGTGTGGGCATGAGACTCAGGAGCTCAGCACGCTGGCAGGTCCCAATGGCTGGTGTCAGTGGTCAGGACAGGAGGACCCAGGGGCTGGGCACATAGCACTATGCATGTTTTTTTTTTATCTTATAAAGGCATAAATTCAAATTACTACTTAATTTGGGGCAGCACTAATAAAAATTCCTGAAGGGACTTTTTTTTTCTTTTTTCTTTTTTTGTCTTGACTACTATCACAAGCTGGAATGACATGGAAGAAAGGAAAAATACCTCATGTACACAACAAAACTGGTCAGTTGTTTTGGACACAGAAAGCCTTACGTGTGCACTGCGCATTGAGTAACGAGTACCTGCACTGCCCACCTTCGTCTCTACACCTTCCTTACTTGCAGGGTTGACATTGCTTTTTTCCCGACCAACTGTTAAAAATGAGAATTGTAAACATTTTAAACAACTTTGATAGCAATATTATTCACATGAAACTTATTAGCTTTTTATGGGGTGTTTTGTATAGGGTAACACAAAATTCTTAAAGGCCCTCACTTTCCCCACAAAACCCCAACCACATTCTTTTCTTAGCATGAGGGTCTCTTCAACATTCTTTAAGGACCACCATCTCACTGTGTCTTGAACATTCAAGTCTGTTTAAAGAAACAGTCTTTTTGGATAAGCAGCTGAAAATAAAACTGAAGGGGCATTGACAATGTCACTAAATACGAAAACCCCAAAGCTTAACTTGTGAGCTGTGAACTCATTTGATTTTTGCGAGTCTCATTAAGTAGCCTGTGCTAGCCTCAAACCCATTACTCCCCTGTCTCAGCCTCCAGAGTTTTGGAACAACAGGTGTGTGCCACCACACTGACACTTGGCATGCTCCTCTTGCTCACAGAGTCTGAGAATTGAAGGAAAAAATTTCCAAACATTTCCAACTAGGATGAGTTTATCATTTTAAATATACTTCCATCCAGGGCTGGAAAGATGGCTAAGTGGTTAAGGTGCTTGCCTGCAAAGGTCTAAGGACCTGGGTTTGATTCCCCAGTACCCACGTAAAGCTAGTGCACAAGATGACATATGCTTCTGGAGTTTGTTTGTAGTGGCGGGAGGTCCTGACATATCCATTCTCTATTTGCCCCTCTCTCAAATAAATAATTTAAAGAAAGAAATATCTCCATCTAGATAGGCCAATAACAATTTAATTGGTTCTGTGAATTCAACTAACTTACAGCAATCTGTAAACTTGACACAGGGTAATACTGCATCTTCCATCTCTCTGCTCTTTCACAGTTGTTTTAGTAATTGTAGAGACTTTGTATTTCCACTGGAATTTTAGTTTACCTATTTCATTCATGTGTGTGTGTGTGTGTGTGTGTGTTGTTTGTTTTTTGAGATAAAGACTCACTCTGGCCAAGGATAACCTGGAATTCACTATGTAGTCTCAGGGTGGCCTTGAACTCACGGCAATCCTCTTACCTCTGCCTCCCAAGTGTTGGGATTAAAGGCATGTGCCACTACGCCCAGCTAAGTTTACCTATTTCATTATCACTTATTTTAATTTTATTTTTTTGAGGCAGGGCCTCACTCAGGATGACCTTGAACTCTTTATTTTTTATTTTTATTTTTTGAGGTAGGGTTTTGCGCTAGCCCAGGCTGAGTAGGAATTCACTATGTAGTCTCAGGCTGGCCTTGAACTCACAGTGATCATCAAAACTCTGCCTCCCAAGTACTGGGGATTAAAGGTATGTGCCACCACACCTGGCTCTTAAAAGTTTTTTTTTTTTTTAAGTTTAGATTTATTTATTAGAGATGGGGGTGGGGGGGGGGAGAGGGAGAGGGAGAGAAAGAGAATGGATGCCAGGGTCTCCAGCCACTGCAAATGAATTCCAGATGAATGTGCTACCATGTGCACCTGGCTTACCTGGGACCTGGAGAATTGAACCTGGGTCCTTAGGCTTCACAGGCAAGCACCTTAACCATTAAGCCATCTCTTCAGCCCTTGAACTCTTGAACTCTCTCTCTTTTCTCTTTTTGGTTTTTTGAGATTACAGTCTCGTTCTAGATCAGGCTGACCTGGAATTCACTATGCAGTTTCAGGGTGGCCTCAAATTCATGGCGATCTTCCTACCTCTGCCTCCCAAGTGCTGGGATTAAAGGCGTGCACCACCATGCCCAGCCCCCCCCCCCCTTTTTTTTAAACACTCCTCTCCTCAAGCTTCTCTTGGCCAGGTGATTTCCTTCCTTCCTTCCCTCCCTCCCCCCCCCCTCCCTCCCTCCCTCCTTCCTTCCTTCCTTCCTTCTCTCTCTCCTCTCACTTTTCTTTCTCTCTCTTTCTCTCTCTCTCTATTTCTTTCTAGTGTTTCAAGGTAGGGTCTTCACTGTAGTCCAGGCTGACCTGGGATTCACTATGTAGTCTCAGGGTGGCCTTGAACTCACTCGATCCTCCTACCTCTGTCTCCCAAGTCCTGGGATTAAAGGCGTGCGCCAACACACCTAGCTCTGATTTAAACAAAAAAAAAATTTGTTCATTATTTATTTATTTAGTTGAGAGCAACAGACACACAGAGAGAAAAAGGCAGATAGAGAGACAGAGAGAGAATGGGTGTACCAGGGCTGCCAGCCAATGCAAACGAACTCCAGGTGCATGCACCCCCTTGTGTATCTGACTAACGTGGGTCCTGGGGAATAGAACCTTGAACAGGGTCCTTAGGCTTCACAGGCAAGCGCCTAACCACTAAGCCATCTCTCTAGCCTTCCTTTAAAAAAAATTTTTTTTAATCTAAGACAGATAGAGAGAGAGGCATTGAGAGGGGTGGAAAGAAGGGGGGATGAAGGAGGAGAGAAAGAATGGGTGTGCCAGGGTCTCTATAACCACACTACAAATGAACTACAGACACATGCACCACCTTTGTACATCTGGCTTACATGGGAATCGAACCTGGGTCCTTAGGTTTCATAGACAAGCACCTTAACTGTTAAGCCCTCTCTCCAGCTCAACCTTTTATTTATTTAGTTTTTTTTTTTTTTTTTTTTTTTAAATAGGGTCTCACTCTAGCCCAGGATGACCTGGAATTCACTCTATATTCTCAGGGTGGCCTTGAACTCATGGCAATCCTCCTATCTCTGCCTCTCAAGTGCTGGGATTAAAGGTGTGTGCCACCACACCTGGCTTCCAGCTCAACCTTGAACTCTTGATCCTCTTGCTTCTATTTCCCGAGAGCTGGGATCATGGGCTGCACTACCACTGGGGATGACTCCTGGGCTTTGAGCTTTGAGCATGCTAGGCAAGCACTGCCAACTGAGCTACATTCCCAGACCCAGCATGTCAACTATGAAAGGAAAAAAAAAAAAAAAAAAAGGCCCACTTGGATTCTGGTGAATACTAAGTTAATTTGGAGAGAACTAACTTCCCCATGGCACCTGGTCTTCTGATTCAAGAATACCATCGACAGAAACCTAAAGGCAAGGGGGAGGAGTAATTTTGTAAGAATGCTGTGGTAGTTTGAATTTATGTACCCCTAGGTGCAAATGTTTTATTAAAACTTGTAACTTGGATTTCCAGCCACTTGGCTAAGAGGTGTCTCTGTGGGCAGATTGATTTCCAGCCAAGATATGCAGATATGCAGTGAGGGCTGCCTGGGTTCCCTGCTGTTTGGCGGCTTGTTTTTTTTCCCCCTTGCTTGTGGTGCTGCTGGTGGTCTTTCTCTCTGCGTGGATCTGTGAAAGGGGGCCAGCTTCTACTGCCATTCATCTTAGCATCCTGTATTTCCCCACTGTCTTCACAATATGACTCAATGACTGCCACTTGTCTACATGTAACTGAGACAGGGCACGCTCAGAGAGACAGGCTCTTCGTACTCAGGCAGGAGCTCAGTGGATCACCTTCTCTGGGAATGGTCCCCACGTAGCAGGAACGTGCTCTTTCTGGATCAGTGGGATGCTAAATGTCATTGCTACAGAAACGGAAATGTGACCACCAGAGCATGGCATTAGGTGAGGTGCTCCTGGTAAAGTCCTGGCCTGCCACAGAGGCCCTGTGTCGTGCAGGAGGCCAGGCCTCTTCTTTGGTATCCTGGGGGGCAGGGGTGTTAGCATCTGCTAGAAAGAGCTAAAGGGAAATGTCTCTGAGAAGTAAGAGGGATGCTAGGGGGAAAGCAAGTGGCACGAGGAAGTACTGCAAAGCTTTTGATTTTGCTCCAGTGAACATACAAATGGGCAGGAGGAGCGTGTTCCTATTGCTAAAGTAAACGAAGCAACACACTGTAGGCACACACTTGTCAGGAACTGTTTCTAGCAGCCTGACTGCAGCTCTGTGGCTGAAGTATTTCCTAGAAGATCATTAAGCGTGAGGTCGTAACTGTAGCTACAGCAGGAGGTGCTGGCGCGCGTGGCTTCACCTACTGACGGGACAGCACGCCTGTGGCAGACGCGGCGTCTGAGCTCAGCACCCTTTTACCTGGCAAGCTTCGTTGCTCACTGTCTTTCTCAGCATCTGCACATCTTCATACTGAGGCCCATCTGTCTCCATTGCAACCGGAATGCTCATGGCGCTGGCTTGTCTATACACTGTGTACTGCAATGCAAAGTACTCAGTCACTGTTGCTGTCAGATGCTAGGCCTGCACTCAGGGTTGTCATCCTGAGGGGACATTCCTTCCCTGGGGCCCTCTCCCCAAGAAGCCCGCTTGGGAGAGACAGACTTGCCCACTGCGGCAGCCCTGTGGGTCCTGATGACCACCACACAGCTTCCTGCAGTCCAGGCTGTGCGACTGCTCCTGCCTGCCCCAAGGTCACTTCTACTCCTCCCCGAGCCCTCAGCTGTGTTCAGCTACACCCTGCCCTTTGCCTCTGATAAGCCACTAAGTGTGAGTGGCAAGCTTGTGGTTGATGATGTCACCTCTCTTCCCCCTCTGAGGCAGCTGGCCTCCGCTCCTGTCTCCCTTCAGTCAATTTCCTCAGTGCTTTCCTCACAGACATCCCCAAGTCCTGCTGACCACCGAAGTGAACCCCCTGGAGAAGTGCCGGCTGCTCTAACCCTGCACCCTGAGCTCTCCAGCTGCTTCTCCAGTGCCGTCCCTACTCCGAGTGCTCTGGGTAGGCCAGGCAGGTTAGAATGGCAGATGGCTTCCTGCCAGCCCATGCCCTGCTCACAGTGACTTCAGGGGTGTTGGTGAGCAGAGGGATGTGGCTGCAGCTGGTTGGCCTTTGGAGTCTGCTCTCCCTGTGAGGTGGGGACAGGGCAGTGTACACTGCCCAGAGGCGTGCAGGAGCTGAACAAGTTGCCCACCATCCCAGGGGCAGGGTGGGGAAGCTGGGCCTTGAGCACAGGCCACCGGGCTCCCTCTTCCCTGGCCCCAGCAACCTCCAGGCACTGTGTTTGCCTCACTCTGCCAGGCTGCCTGCTTGCTGGGATCACATCCTGGGCTCCACTTCTTCCTTTCCCACACCACCTACTCTTCTCAGCAGCCCCTTCTCACACATTCTTCCAAGAGCCTCCATGCTGCCTGACAGCAGAGCTTTCTGAAAGGCACGTCCGCCTGCTCTTTCCACACCTCCTGGGGGACTCAGGCCAGTCTCTCCTGTGTATAGGACCATCACAGAGCTGCAACTCCCCACAATCAGCACCCCACTGGGGCCAGCCTGTGGTGTCCCTTTTTCTCTGCATCAGCCCCAGGCCCAAATCCAGACTGGGCAAGTCTGTGGGGCCAGGGCTCCTGAGACCCTTTTCCATGTGGGGCCTGTCCTCACCTCCTATCTGTGCCTTTTCTTTCTGAATCTCTCTAAAGACATGAATCATGCCTCCACCACCACCAAGCACACTCCTCAAGTGTATGCTATGATCTATTTCCACTCTGTCTGCCTCACGATCCCTCTGCTTCTACATGCCAGGGGCTGTGCTTGGTTCTTATCACGGCACCCCCAGAAATCTCCACAATTCAATTCAGGAAACAATACACCTTGTTCTTGAGGGGTTCCCGGCCAGGTGGGGAGATAGAGACATAAGCCACTGTGGCACCCCTGAGATGAGACTGGGGACTGTTTCTGAACAGATGTTCCAGTATTTTGGGACTCCAGAAAAGCAGCAACAACAGTGTTTTTTACAGACAATGCAGCAGCAGTAGCACAAGGAGCAGGCTCCAGCCTTCCCAATCCCCAGACAAGGATGCTGCACCCACTTGCAGCAGACGACACGCCACTTGCAGCCAGTGCAGGCAGAGCGCCCAGAGGAGAGCAGGCCCTCCTGAGGTGTTGCTCAGGAGGTGAGAATGAGCGCGTTCTCCAACGAAGCGCCTCCCAGGAGATGGGCCGCCCGCCGCTGTGCCGTGGGCCACACGGCTGCACCTGCCCCTCACAGAAGCACTTTTCTTCGCTCACATGACTCCTACTACAGTCGGGGGGATGAGTGGCAAGGTGTCCTATGGTCTCTCTGGTGGGTCAGGAGAAATGTGTCCATGTTAGAAATGTTCAGTGTTTTAGGATCTCCAACAATTAAATCACATGACATGGACAACCCAGTGAAGTCACCACAGCTCCCTGGGGCTCACCAGCCTGCGGGGTGTGAGTTCCAGCTCTGACAGATGTGACGCGAGGGCTGGCCCAGCACCAGCGCCAGGAGGGTGCCCCCCAGATGCCGCTGGACGTCCAGGGAGCTACTGGGAATCTACCATCTAGAGCCAAAGTGGCAGGCCAGCTGTCACCAAGCTGATTTGATAAGAAAAACCACCATGTTATCACAGAAATAAACACATATCTGCCACAAGCTGACTCAAAAGGTTTTCTCTCAAGACAACAGAAAACAAGTTCTGAGGCCTTATTTCCAGCTCTGAGGTCTTAACACATAAAGTATTTTCCACTTTAGAGACACTGGGTTATGGGGCTGGGGTATGTGGACAGGACTCTTGAGGACTGTCACAGATGTTTCAACACAGAGAGGGGGGTAAGGACAATGAGAAGAGAGTCACCAAAGTGCCAATGCAGACCACACACAGGTATGTGACATCACAGATGGTTTCAAGAGCAACCACGGCCCATTTGCTGCAAAGCAGTATGATATCAGGTCCCATGTTATACCACAGCCAAAGCTTTGTTTGCCATACGAGTTGTGTGCAGCCTGCGCACAGTTACCTCTATATTCCAAGTAAGTAAAACCAGACACTGAGACTTATACATATTGTGCATGCATTTCAAGGCTGTTCATTTCAATTGTGTGGGTACCTATGTATAACCAAAATCCTTCCAGAGCAATGTCAGCAGGGTCAAACCACATAAACCTGCCCCAAATGTAACCTGGTCTTACCATGTTTTAAAACAAATGTTAGAACTTGACCTTCACATTCAACATAAACACAGTTCAGTAACAGTCCACCCTGTGAAGCCAGACGAAGACTCTGGAAGAGCACATCCGTGAAGGTGGGTGAGCCCTGCCATGGAGCTGGCTAGCTCCTGCAGGCAGAACTAAGGACCCTCAGTTAAGACTACCACTCACATTTCCTATGGCCTTCATCTCTTAACTATAGTTTCATCAAATAGAATATAGGACAATATGTTGTTATACAGGCAAAATACATAGTTAACTTCATACATCATTTTTATTTAATGCCAGAGGTTAAAAATCTCCATCCAACTTACATAATTATTATTTATGTGTACCTCTTATCAAAAGAAATACATTATTTAGTAAAATCTTCTTCCTTGGTGTGTTAGAGAAGCCTGTGAATTTTTCATGTCGCAAAGGGCAGGAAGTGATTTTCATTAAGTGGCCATGTTATAATTGGTCAGTCACACGGAACAAGCAGAAAATACTTGTAATAACAATGCTCTAATCATTTAGACCAGCAGACATAAAACCAAAGGACCATGATTGTGAAATCCCCACAGACATGGTGGCCTGGGGCCAGCCCAACAACTAACACCGTGGAAGAAATTGCTTGCGTCGCCCGGCGGCTCTGGGAGGTATGACCATTTGTGTCACGCGTCACCTTGTGGGAGTGCACTGGCACCTACTGGCTAGGGTGAAAGAGGGGTTAGTGCAAACAGGGCAGAATTTGGTTAGTTTTTAGCAACAAAAGGCCTACTTTACAGAAACTTAATTTGAAAAACGAAGATATCATACTTCATTTCAAATAAGAATTTCTTTCATTTAGAATTAATTTTATATGAAAAAGCAGAGGAAATATGGTATTAGCTACAGCAGCTATGACCTTTAAGCAGGAAAACAAACCACAATTTTAGGAGTAAAAATTATATATTGATTTTCACCACAGTATGTTTATAAGACTCACATTTTAAAGGAAGAGGAAAAGTTAATTCTGTGGTAAAAAATTTTGTGAAGCAAAATAAGTGCTTATACAAGGAGGGTTACAAAGTTGAAAAGTAATTTTATTGTAGACATTTTCATATACATTGTTAGTGAAATCAATCTCTCCCTCCCCTGGAGAAGCCATATTCCTATCTTATAAAACATTCAAGTAACACCTTGATATTTTCATGTTATTATTCTCTTTTTTAGTACCTGGGGATTCGCTTTGGCTAGATTTTCTATCTTAACCCATGCTTCTTCTCGCTCTTTCATCTTTAGCTTCTCTCTGAAAAACAGTAAGACATCATTCATGTTAGAGAGGAGTGACACTTCACACAGAGAAGGGGAGGCGCAGGCCACTTTCCTGCGGCCCTTTGTGGTTTTGTTCCTGCCAGGTGTCCTGACCCTAACTGCTGCTTTCAACACAGAATGTGAAAAACAAGATTTACAGTAAAACATTTAGCACTGGGATTTCACAAGTTCACCATAGCTTATGACTCCCCCACCTCCCCATTTTTTCAAGGTAGGGTCTCTAGTCCGGGCTGACCTGGAATTCACTAGTTTGAGGGTGGTTTTGAACTCACGGTAATCGCCCTACCTCTGCCTCCCAAGTGCTGGGATTAGAGGGGTGCGCCACCACGCCCAGCTCGCTTACAGCTTTTATGAGGGGCTTGGAGACCTGAACTCGGGTACTCAAGAGTCAAATGCCAGATGCTTCTTCCACTGAGCCATCTCCCCAGTCTCAAGGGTTAAAATTCCTAAAAAATAAATCCCCTGCAAGTAAAACTCAGGTTCCTGTCCTGGCCAGCAGCCTCCTCACAGTTGTGGGCTAAGGAGCTTTTATACCAACCCGCAAGTCTGCGCAGCAGGAGCCAGACAGGCAGAGCCTGCAGCCTTCAGTGACGGCATTCCAGGAACACTGCCGGGAGCTGGGAGACTTGCACTGCTTCTCCATTCCACTGTTAGAGCCACTGAATTTGGGTCACCACTGTCCTTTTTTAATCCACCAAACACAATGCCAGAGCTCAAAGGAACCCTTCAGAGCACTGTAAACCTCGGATGGGGAGAGAGGCCGCTTTTCAGACCCTGGGGCCCATCCTGCAGTGGAGGACTGAGGAACGGCTTGTGTGCGGATCACCACCTTACCTGCCTTTGTCCTACTTTTCTTGCTCTGCTATGGCAAGGGCTCATTCACTGCTGCACTGCCAGAGACCAAAACCAAGCACGGTATGCCAGTAACATATTATTTGTCTAAAGAATGAAGAAACGGGCTGGAGAAATGGCTTAGCGGTTAAGGCATTTGCCTCCAAAGCCCAAGGATGCAGGCTTAATTCCCCAGGACCCACGTTACCCAGATGCACAAGGGGCACATGCATCTACAGTTCATTTGCAGTGGCTAGAGGTTCTGGCATGCCCAGTGTCTATATCTGCCCCTCTCTCTCTCAAAATGGATAAATACATTAAAAATAAAGAAGAAATGATCAATTCATTTTATAGATATTTTGTAATTTGATTTACATTCAGAGTTTATCTACCCTAGCCATTAAAAAATTAAAAATATTTTATTTATTTATTTACTTTATTTATTTTTTAATATTTCATATTTATTTGGCAGAGAAAGAGGGAGGGGGGAGGAAGAGAGGGAAGGAGGGAGAGGGAGAAAGAGCGAGAGAGAGAATGGACGTGCCAGGGCCTCTAGCCACTGCAGATGAACTCCAGACATGTGCGCCCCCTTGTGCATCTAGGGAATTGAACCTGGGTCCTTTGGCTTTGTAGGCAAATGCCTTAACCACTAAGCCATCCCTCCAGCCCTCATTTACTTTATTTAAGAGAGACAGAGAGAAGGTGGAGACAGAGGGAGGGAAGGGGGAAAGAGAGCGAGAGAATGGGCATGCCAGGGCCTCTAGCCATTGCAAACAAACTCCAGATGCATGTGCCACCCTGTGCATCTGGCTTACATGGGCTCTGGAAAATCAAATTTGGGTCCATAGGCTTAATCACTAAGCCATCCTGCCAGCCCCCATGTTGTTATACGAGATAGGTTCTCTCGCTGAACCTGAACTTGCTTATTCAGCTAGATTACCCAGCCAGCAAGTCGCAGGGGTCCTGCCTCCACCTGCCCAGGGTTGGGATGACAGGAATGTGTGTAATGTGCACGCTGGGCATCCAAATGCAAGTCTTCATGCTTGCAGGGCAAACTCTACCAGGGCAGCTCTTCCCCAATCCTGCCCTAGCTCCTTCTGAGTGACAAGAATACAATCTATCAGTTGCTCATACTAGATTACAAAGAATGATTTCTTTTTTAAAGCAAATTCTCATTATGTAGCCCAGGCTAGTCTTGAACTTGTGGCGATCCTTCTGTCTCAGCCTCCTGAGTTTTGAGATTACAGGCATGCATTGCCAGGCCTGGCCTGAAGTGACTTTTGCTGACTCATTAGTGACATCATTTCATGCCTGGCCTAGAAATAGAGCACCTTGTTACTAGACAGTCTCTGGACAGATGTGGGCCTTGAAGTCCTCAAATGAACAAAAGCAGGACCCTGAAAAAGGCACAGATGACTAAACTGCTAATGGAAGGGTGAGGATGGCTGGCTTTAAAGACATACTCTGACCACTTTAATTTTTATTTTTTAATGAAAGAGCATGAGAGAGAATTGGTGTGCCAAGGCCTCTAACTACTGCAGACAAACTCCAGATGCATGTGCCACCTTGTGCACATATGTCATCTTGTGCACCTGGCTTATGTGGGTTCTGTGGAGTTGAACCTGGGTCCTTAGGCTTCTCAGGCAAGTGCCTTAACCACTAAGCCAGCTCTCTAGCCCCTCTTGCCACTTTAGAGTGTAGTATATTTACTTAGCTAGGACAATGGAGGTGATGTCTTCAGGTATAAGCAACATGTACAAGGTGCGACTTACTTCAGTTTCTCTGCTTTGAACTGCTGGGTACAGTCATCAAAGAGCTTTTGGTTCATTTCCATGAAGAGCTTCAAAGCGTTGTATATCAAGCCGTGTATTGTCCTGCAGAGGAAACGTGGTGGTGAAAGCCCAGTACTGGGACTTGGGCTTTTTCTCCCTGCCTCCTATCACATCCTCTTCCCTCCAAGCCTTGTAGGTGCTTTAATTTTTGCAGTCTCATTTCCCACAAGCTTCCCAGGCTCTAACATGACATGTAGGCTAGTTTTGACTCAGTCTGCTTCCTGGATAACAGCAGCCAAAGCCAGTTTGTTAAGAGACCGAATAAACAATGTAGATGCCTAAATACAGCTAAGGAAAATTATATTGAGGACAATAACAGAAAAATTTCATTCCCTATCAATGTCAGTTTCTTTTCAATCTTACTCACTGAGACTAGAAAAATTAATTTTAATAATGCTATGACTGGGGGTATGGCTCAGTGGTGGTAGGCCACCTGTCTAGCCCTGGGTTCTATTCCTAGAACAGAAGGAAAAAAAAAAAACACCTAAACCCAACAAAACTTAAAAAATCAAAACTAAAATTACAGCACAGTAGAGCTTTGGCTCTCTGTCTCTTTCTTTCTCTGCTTGTAAATAAACTAAAAAGAAAGAAAGAAAGAAAGAAAGAGGGGCTGGAGAGATGGCTTAGTCATTAAGGCATTTGCCTACAAAGCCTAAGGACCCAGGTTCAATTCCACAGTACCCACATAAGCACAAGGTGGTGCATGCATCTGGAGTTTGTCCGTAGTGTCTAGAGGCCCTGGCACACCCATTTTCTCTCTCACTTTCTCTCTGCCTCTGCCTCTCTCTCTCACACACAAATAAATAAATAAAAATTAAAAAAGTAAAAGTAAGTAAATAAAAAAGCCGAGCTGGGCGTGGTGGCGCCTTTAATCCCAGCACTCAGGAGGCAGAGGTAGGAGGATCACCAAGAGTTCGAGGGCACCCTGAGACTACATAGTGAATTCCAGGTCAGCCTGGGCTAGTGAGACCCTACCTTGAAAAACCAAAAAAAAGAAAGAAGGGCTGGAGAGATGGCTTAGCAGTCAAGGTGCTTGCCAGCAGAGTCTAACAACCTGGGTTTGATTCCTCAGTACCCACATAAAGCCAGATTCATAAAGTGGGGCGTGCACTGGCAGCGTGTTTGCAGCAGCTGGAAGTCCTAGCATACCCACTTTCTTTCTCTGTGTTCGCAAATCTTTTTTTTTTAAGTACAGCTTTGGAAGGCTCACTGTGCTTGAAGATGGACAGAGGCCCAGCTGTCCTTGAGTTCAAGGTGAGCCTCTGCAGGGTGGACGAGCTGCTACCTGACTGCAGCCACACAGAAACCTTGGGAGCCCACGAGCGAGTGTGAGCGCACAATGACGCAGCAGAGCCAGCGGGGCCGTGGCTGTGGGTGGCAGCGCGGTGGCTGTGGGTGGCAGCGCGGAGCGGTAACAACGAGCACGCTGCTCTGGGGACGGCTCACGTGGCAGAGCACTTGCCATGCAAGCACGAGGGTCTGAGTGACCCCAGATCCCACCTCAATGTCAGGTGTGCTGGTCCGTGCCTTACACTCTGCTTGGGAGGTGAGGACGGGTGGACCTATGTATGAGGCAAGTGGCTAAGTAGACTAGATGAACTGGTGAGACGTCAGTAAGTAAGGTGGAGAATAATCAGAAAATAGCCAACATCAATTTCTGGCCTGCACACACACCTGTGAACACAACTATACCCAACACAATACATATATACACCCAACACATAAACATGTGTACACATGCACACATACTACACACATACACATGCCAAAAAAAGCAAACCAAACTCTAAGAGCTACAAACCATAAACACTAACTGCTCAGTTATTTTTGGTCGCATGTAGCCCAGTCTGGTTTTGAACTCAATTTCACTATGTAGCTGAGGCTATCCATGAAACCCCTTTCCTTCCACCCCCACCTTGTAATGCTGGGATTACAGGGCTGTCCCACCACACCCAATTTATAACTACTTAATCCCTTTATCATAAACTACCACTCATATTTAGAAAACAAAGAATACTTCCTGTGCAAACAGTGGGAGCTGAAAGCCAGTTACTCCATGTAATTCACACAACACACACACACACACGGACTGGGTAAACTCCAGGCTTCTGCCATCAACCTGAAGTTCAGATGTCTCAAAGGAAAGGCAGCTGCTACAGTCACATGGTAACAAGGACCAGTACTGGGGCCAGTGTGGCTCCTGTGCTACAGTTAAGAGTGGTATTTTTATTGTTTTTTGGTTTGTTTTTATTTATTTGAGAGCAACAGACAGAGAAAGAGGCAGAGAGAGAGAATGGGTGCACCAGGGCTTCCAGCCACTGCAGACGAATTCCAGATGCATGTGCCCCCTTGTGCATCTGGCTAACATGGGTCCTGGGGAATCAAACCTTGAAGCAGGGTCCTTAGGCTTCACAGGTAAGCGCTTAACTGCTAAGCCATCACTCCAGCCCTTAATTTTAATCAAGATCAAGGTAGGTGGTGATAATTGCAGAGCAAAGCATCTCTGTACATTAGCATCAGTTTACTCAATCAGCACAGTGAAATGTCTGTTTTTTAGAGGAGGAAATGTGGAAGGTGTAGAGATGCACTTTGCCCAGAACCAAACAGCCAAGTCTGCGGCACTCTGAGCTGTTGGCTCCTCTGTGCAGCTCCTGGCAGCTCACTCAGGGGACTCTCGGCTTCTGATCTGGACCTGGGGTGGGCTCAGTGCTCCAGAGGATCACGCAGGAGAGAAGGCACACAGAGGCTGTGGGCTGTGTGTGTGGGGGGGAGGGTGCTACATGAGAGACACTGGAGCCAGGAGCTGCTCTGTCTCCAGCACTCTCTTGCTGGTCTTGTCTTCCTGTGTGTGCTTAGACAAGGGAAGGGTCCAGACATTATAGCCCTGCTCTTTCTGCTTTATACTTGGATTTGGGATGATAATCCACAAAGGAAAGAAAGCTCTGGAACCCTTATTTGTTTGAGTATCACTAGTATTAAGTTTAGCACTAAACACAGCCTGGCACCCTTGAAGACAGTTTTCTTCTAAGGCCTCAGCTTCATTCTCAGTAACTGAAAAGTCAAGGAGCAAACATCCTCTGTTCCTGAGGCTGTGGGTCTCCATTCCCCCCCCCCCCCCCCGTCCTCCTGATCATGCCCACAGCAGGGTGGCCCTAGAAGATCAAACAGGGCTCCCCTGATGTGTCAGAAGAGTTCCAAGGGCCATCTAAGCTGTGTGGCCAGTGTGCTCCTGCTAGGACTGAGCCCCATGAGCTTTCCTGTGACCTTCAACTCCTTTGGGAACTGGAAGGTGCTGCTACTGGAACCTGCAGGGAGATGTGTACAAACGAGCCTCTGTTGGCTTGCTATGCAGGCGAGGACGTAAAACAAAAGGCCACTCTTACAATCTCTACTGGTATTTAAAAGAACTCAACGGACCTTTTATAAAATAGTCATTAAAAAATGGATTTGAAGTTGGGCATGGTGGCTCACGCCTTTAATCCCAGCACTCAGGAGGCAGAGGTAGGAGGATCGACGTGAGTTCAAGGCTACCCTGAGACTACATCATGAATTCCAGGTCAGCCTGGAACAGAGTGAGACCCTACCTCAAAAAACAACAACAAAAAAAACCCCAAACAAACAAAAAGGATTTGGATTTTAGGGGCATGCACTATGTCAGAATGAACAAGGTGCATGGCCAGCTTGCTCTTACTTATTCCAATGGGTCTTTGAGTTGCGGTACAGGGATGGGAACATGATGGGCAGGATCTTTGCTGCATTGTCGCTGATCAGGCTCATGATGTACTCATTGTTCCAGTAGTACAGCGCTCGCTCTGCCACCTGGAAGACAGGAGGGGCGGAAGTGTTATGGTGATCATGTTTGAAGGTATTAGGCAAATGTTGTTACTGACAAACTTGTAACCAGGACAACATATTACATTCAATTAAAAATTACAATTATTTCCATAAGTTCAAATTACTCTACACTGTGACCTTGAAGGCCATTTAACGAGGTAGCAGATGATTTCACAGCACTAAGAACTCAAGAACATTTACCCACCCCTCTCTTTTCCCTTTTTTTTTTTTTAAATTTAGTTTTTCTATCTTTTGTTTTCGAGGTAGGGTCTCATTCTGGCTCAGGCTGACCTGGAATTCACTATGTAGTCTCGGGGTGGCCTTGAACTCACGGCGATCCTCCTACCTCTGCCTCCTGAGTGCTGGGATTAAAGGCGTGCGCCACCACACCTGGTTCATTCACTCACTTCTCCACTCTTTCAATAAAGAGTTTAACTGGGCACCAGCTGGATGCTGACTACAAGTCCAAGAAGTGAGGTAGTCAGCTTATTTGTTCCTTCCTTCCTCCTGTCCCTCCTCATCCACAGGTGCACCTCCTCCCTCATTCACTCTCCGTGTGCCTGTGTCAGGCAGGTGCGGCGGCGCACAGCACTGCGTGCAGAGCGGTGAACAAAAGGAGGCGGAGACGCACACCTGTGTGGAACTTGCACTCTACAGGGAGCAGTCTAAATCAGAAATGACAAGTGATGGCCAGAAACATGAGAAGAGCAGTAATGTGGGCTATGGGGGCTTTTGTGTGGAGGTGACATGTGAGGCAGGGCCTGGGGGAGAACCGATCCTGAGAGCAAGGAGGCTAACAGGAGAGCAGCCGGCCAGAGGAACAGAAAAAGCCAAGACTGAAGAGTCTCACCCCAGGGCCTTCCAGCTGGTCTTCATTCTGGGTGACATAAGGAGCTGTGGGAGGGCTCCCAGTATTAGTTACTATAGCTTTCCAACACACAAAGCTGCAAGGCAGGCACCCAACCCTCCATCTATACTTGCCACTTTGGATGGCAACTGTCCATTCCTCTGCCCTGCTTTCTGTCTTTCTCCAGTCTACAGGCACATAAGTGTACATTCTTCAGAGCCACCAACGTTCACACAGCCACTAAGACATGTGGCTGGTCCCATACCAACACTTCTCCTTTAGGCAGAGCTGCTCCTTCCCCATGACCACACCCGCAGTGCAGCGTGGCAGCCACCTGCAGGGCTGGGAGCAGGAGAGCCCGCCAACGCTACCTGAGCCCTGGCAGGCTGGGTGGGTGCAGCACGGCAGGAGGCAGCAGCTGTGCAGGTTTCGGGAACCAGGACCAGTTTCTCAGAGGGGTGAGGTGAGGAGGCTAGCTTTAGAGGACGGGTGGATACGCGTCAGTGTGAAGGAAGGGCCCACATGAAAACACAAAGCATGCATTTAATCATAAAGTAGGGACAGTATACGGGCTGGGGAGATGGCTCGGCAGTTAAAGGTGTTTGCTTCCAAAGCCTGTTGGCCTGGGTTTGATTCCCCAGTACCCATGTAAGGCCAGACACACAAAATAGCACACGCTTCTGACCTGGAATTCACTGTGTAGTCTCAGGCTGGCCTCAAACTCACAGCAATACTCCTTCCTACCTCTCCCTCCTGAGTGCTGGGATTAAAGGTGTGAGATATACCCAGCAAAAATATTTTTTAAAGTATGAACAGCATTTACAGTTTCTGGGAGTTTTTTATTTCTTTTTTTGAGACAGGATCTATGTAGCCCATGTGGATTTAAGACTTGCAATCTTCTTGCCTTAGCCTTCTAAATTCCTAGGTACTGGGATTGAAGCTATGCAACACCCACAGGGTCTATGATTCTTTTTTTTTTTTTTTGGTTTTTCAAGGTAGAGTCTCACTCTAGCCCAGGCTGACCTGGAATTCACTATGGAGTCTCAGGGTGGCCTCGAACTCACAGCGATCCTCCTACCTCTGCCTCCCGTGTGCTGGGATTAAAGGCGTGCGCCACCACGCCCGGCTTGTTTTTGTTTTTTTTTTTTTTGGTTTTCTATGATTCTTGTTTATGAGGTCAAGGCCTTATAGTTTTGCTTTTCCGTTTGTTGGTTGCTTTTTAATTTTAATTTTTTATTTTTGAGAGCCAGTTTCCTATATAGCTTAGGCAGGCCTCACACTTACTTGCCCTGTCTCTACCTCCCAAGTGTGGGGACTGTAGATGTGTGCTGCCTTGCCTGGCCCATGCTTACCTATCTTTTTTTTGGAGGTGGAGTCTCACTCTGGCCCAGGCTGACCTGGAAGTAACTATGTAGTCTCAGGGTGGCCTTGAACTCACGGCAATCCTCCTACCTCTGCCTCCCAAAGTGCTGGGATTAAAGGTGTGCACCACCACGCCCGGCCATGCTTACCTATCTATAAGTAGACTTATATATAACATTTTAAGCTTGGATTAAAAAACCCGGAAGTTTAAGGTACTTGGAGGCAGGGATTCACTATGTAGGCCAGACTGGACGGGTACTCACTACCCTGCCTGAGACTCATGCGTGCTTGTGGTATGGTGTGTACCACCATGCACAGTGAGCAATATACGTTTAGGATTGTAATGTCCTCCTGTTGGAGTGTGCCTTTAATCAATATAAAGTGACCTTCCTTATCTTTCCTAACCAATGTTGGGCTGAAGTCTACCTTGTCAGATATTAGGATAGCAACCCCTGCTTGTTTTCTAGGCCCATTTGCTTGAAACACCGTTTTCCAACCTTTCACCCTAAGATAGTGTCCATCCTTTGTAGAATGAGTTTCTTGGAGGCAACAAATTGAAGGATCCTGCGTTTTAACTCAGTCTGCAAACCTATGTCTTTTGGTTGGGGCATTGAGGCCATTGATATTAAGAGGTATTATTGAATGGTGAGTATTTATTTTTGCCATCTTTTTGTAGTTCTTCCGGTTTTACCTTTGCTCTCTTGTATTAACTAGTACTTGAGTATTGTTTTTTTTTCCCCCCCAGGTTCCTTATATGTGTGCTTTTTTTTTCTTCAGCATGGAGGATTCTTTCAAGTATTTTCTGTAGAGCTGGTTCTGTCTTCAAATATTCCTTTAGCCTACTTTTCTTGTGGAATGTCCTTATTTCTCTATTTCAGTAGATAGCTTTGCAGGATAAAGTAACCTTGGTTGACAGTTGTTATCTTTCAGAACTTGGAATACATCACTCCAAGCCCTTCTAGCCTTTAAAGTTTGTGTTGAGTAATCTGCTGTGATCCTGATGGGCTTGTCTTTGTAGGTAACTTGATTTTTCTCTCTATTGCTTTCAATATATTTTCTTTGGTTAATATGTTTCATAGTTTAATTATAACATGATGAGGAGAGGTTCTTTCCAGGTTTTATCTAGTTGGTGTTCTAAAGGATTCCTCTATCTGCATTGGTACCTCTTTCCCAATTTGGGGGAAGTTTTCTTCTATGATATTGTTGAAAATGCCTCTATACCTTTGGAGTGAAATTCTTCTCCTTCTACTATACCCTGACTTCTTATGTTTGATCTTTTCATAGTGCCATGAATATCTTGAATTTCCCATTCATACTTTCCTATTAGTTTGTCTTTCTCTTTGTTGGACTGTATTAGATCTGCCACCTGGTCTTCTAGCTTAGATATTCTGTCCTCTCCTTCATCCATTCTACTGGTGAGATTTTCTACAGTTTTTTATTTCATTAACTGTGTTCTTCATTGCTAGTAATTCTGACTGAATTTCCTTTATTATTTCTATTTCCTTATTTATGTCTTTATTTCATTAAATTGGTTTCCTGTGTCTTCTTTGATTCCTTTGATTTCCTTTTTCATTCCTTTGATTTCCTCTTTGATTTCTTTGAGCATTTTTTTTTTTTTTTTTTTTTGTTTTTTTGAGGTTGGGTCTCACTCTGGTCCAGGCTGACCTGGAATTAACTCTGTAGTCTCAGGGTGGCCTTGAACTCATGGCGATCCTCCTACCTCTGCCTCCCGAGTGCTGGGATTAAAGGCGTGCGTCACCATGCCCGGCTCTTTGAGCATATTTATAATCATTCTTTTGAAATCTTTCTCAGGCATTTCCTCTAACTCATTCTCACTGGAGGTCATTTCTGATGCATGCATACATTTTGGTGGATTCATACTGTCTTGATTTTTGGTGTTTCTTATGTTATAATGTACATATTTTTGCACCTTGGATTAATTTAATGTTTGGATTTTCTAGTTAGCTGCAGTATTATTAGATGTATCGATCAATCTGATGTTATATATCTTCAGGGTAGAGCTTAAGGTGCTAGGTGTGGCTCTTAAGACTCTTAGAGTATCTACAAAAGTGACCCTTGATGTTGGGTTTGCCTGCTACGAGAGTATTCAAGTAGGCTGAGTGGAACAAAATACAGGAAGATTCTAAAATTTAACTAAACAATGTACATATTCAATGAAAAACAGCACAGAGTATTTATACAAGAGTTGGTTATGACAACCAGATCTTCTAACACAGTCACTATCCCTTAGGGTGTGTGGTGCCCCAAACCCTTAATCCTGTCAACAAGGAGGTTAAGATTTTTGGTCTGTTGATGGTTCCAAGTCAGCTTGTGAGCAAGTAAGACCCTTCCCTAATATACAACAGAAGAGGAAACAAAGCCACTATAAATCAAGAATCAACAAATAACAAGCCTATTTAAGAATGGCAAATCTGACCATCTATCAGATTTAACATATAATTTATTCTGATATGGAAGGTTCAATTAGCACTTCTGGGTAAGGCCTGTATACCAGGCTTATTTGGCGGGTACTGACCTGGTGTAATCACAGTTACCTTTTGGGATGATTTTGGTCTCAGTTATGCTGCGCTCCTGCTTGGGTCCCTCTTTGGTGCACTGTGGGTTCAAGTAGGCTGGCTGGGTCATTGGATCACTGCTCTGGTTGCCAGTTCTGGGTGCTGTGATCTCCCTTCCCAAGGTCTCTGGTGCTTGCTCGCATTGGGGGAGGGGAGGCTGTTGATGGTGGCTCTAGTTCTCCCGCTGGTCCTCGAGATCTGCTCCTCTGCTGTTCGCTGTGGTTCTTTACGTTTCTTGAGTTTGCAAGCAGCTCTGGTGTGAGTGGAGAATCTCACCTGGCTTTTCCTGCAGCCCTGCGGACCTGGTGCTGCTGCTGCTGGAGCCGCTTCTGCCTGCTTATGTGGACTCTGGGTGCTCTGGATCTCTCCTATTTCTCTGCTGCCATTGGTAATTTCTTATACACCTCACTTTTTAGTAGAAGCATGTATTTTGCTGTTTTTTGTTTTTTGTTTTTTTTTCCTTTTTCTCCCCTAGGCTGCTTTGGCGTGGTTCCTATGCCACCATCTTAACCGGAAGTCCTTAGCATCTTATTTTGAAGTGTGTCTAAAGTAAAAGCTCAAACTGTACCTTTATTTTATTTATTTACTGATTTGGTTTTTTGAGGTAGGGTCTCACTCTGGTCCAAGTTGACCTGGAATTAACTCTGTAGTCTCAGGGTGGCCTTGAACTCATGGTGATCCTCCTACCTCTGCTGCTTGAGTGCTGGAATTAAAGGCGTGTGCCACCACACCCGGCTTTGTACCTTTATTTTTAAAAATATTTTGATTTACTTATGAGAATGAGAATGAATGAATATGAATAAATGGGTACCCAAGGGCCTCCTGCCACTGCAAATGAACTCCAGACACACAAGTCACCTTGAGCATTTGGATTGATGTAAATACTGGAGAACAGAACTTGGGCCAGCAGGCTTTGCAAGCAAGTACTTTTAACTGCTGAACCATTTCTCTAGCCCTCAAATTTGATCTTTAAATCACACAAGAACCAAAGCACAAGACCTCCTGCTGCCACAAACCCATGTACCTGGAAGTGAGGGCTGGAAACACATTTGGCTAGTTGCCGGAAAAGAGGTTCCATGATCTTCACAAACTCTGAGGGCTCGATCACATCTAAAATCTCTTCTAGCTCATTAAGGAACATGACTTCTTTTGGACTATGAGTCTTTGGCCAGTATTTGAGAAGTGCCATTACCACCTAGGAAAGAAATGACACAGGAAGTTATGCTCAGGAGGTGCCAACATCTGTGAAGGAAGAGACATTCTCACTAAGGAGTCCCCACTGCAGAACAAAATGAGATGGTTCTGTCTGCCTTGTAAGCAGGGTCAGAGATCCAGTAATCACTGCCTTTTCTTTTATAGTTGAACAGTTCTAATTATATATACTTTAACAACAGTTTTACGTGACCCATTTTCTTTAGTGATTGCCATTTCAGTAAATCAGCAGACTAAGTGGATCTACAGACTGATTTAAAGCAAATTTTTTTTTTTTGAGGTAGGGTTTCACTGTATTCCAGGCTGACCTGGAATTCACTATGTAGTCTCTGGCTGGCCTCGAACTCAAGGTGATTCTCCTTCCTCTGCCTCCCGAGTGCTGGGACTAGAAGCGTGCACCACCACACCAGACTTATAGACCGATTTCTTATGTATTCTAGTGGAGAAGTAGCAGTTTTTGTTGTTGGCAACACACATATCTACACAGTTACTTCTCAAATTAATTGACCACTCCTCTGTATTTACACACCACCCCCACGTTCAACTGTGCTAAAATACGTCAAAAAGATTGAAGGAGGCAGATGTTAACTGATAAGACTCTATCTAAAAAAAACTGACATAAAAATCTTATTTAACACAACTGTCTGTAAGAGGAATTATTTTTGAAAGTGTACCATTTAATGATCTCCTTCCTACTACTACTTCTTCTTTTTTTTTTTTTTTTTTTTTGGTTTTTCAAGGTAGGGTCTCACTCTAGTCCAGGCTGACCTGGAATTAACTATGTCATCTCAGGCTGGCCTTGAACTCATGGCTATCCTCGAACCTCTGCCTCCCGAGTGCTGGCATTAAAGGTGTGCACCACCATGCCTGGCCTCTCCCTCCTACTTTTAGTTCAGCATTATTTAATAGATATTCTTCTGTGAAACACAGTGTAAGAGACATGAATCACTTCTTAGAGACACCATTCCTTTTCACTTGTCATGTTTCTTTCTTTCTTTCTTTTTTTTTTTTTTGAGATAGTGTCTCTCTAGTCCAGGCTGACCTGGAATTCACTATGTAGTCTCAGGGTGGCCTTGAACTCCTGTTGATCCTCCAACCTCTGCCTCCCTAGTGCTGGGGTTAATGACGTGTACCACCATGCCCAGCATCCAGATGGATTTTATTTGGTGAAAAAAAATATGCAATTGGCAAGCTGCACGCCACTGATTTGGCTCTTTTGTTTTACTGGACATTGTTTCTGAACCAGGTTCATGTACTGGACCAACTTTCTTTTTTTTAGATAGGATTTCACTCTAGCCCAAGCTGACCCAGAATTCACTATGTAGTATCAGGCTGGCCTTGAACTCACGGTGATCCTCCTACCTCTGCCTCCTGAGTGCTGGGATTAAAGGCATGTACCAATGAGCCTGGCTGGACTAGCTTTTAAATTTAATTTAATTTTCTTAATATTTTATTTATTTGTAAGCAGAGAGAAATAAGAGAGAAAAGAGACAGAGAGAATGGGTGCACCAGGGCCTCCAGCCACTGCAAAAACCTCCAGGTGCATGCACTACTCTGTGCGTCTGGCTTTACGTGGGTCCTGGGAAACTGAACCTGGGTCCTTAGCCTTTGCAGGCAAGGGCCTTAACCACTAGGCAATCTCTCCAGCCCTCCTCCTATTTTGAAATAAGGTCTTGCTATGTAGCCCACACTGACCTCAAACTCATGGCAACCCTCCTGTCTCAGCCCTGAGTACTGAGATGATAGGTGGGAGACACTGTACGGAGCTTGAACTGAACACTTGAAATGACAGAGTGCATTATATGTGAATTGTATCTATTCTTTATGTTTTATTTATGAGAGAGAGACACACACACATAGAGAATGGACACGTCAGGGCTTCTAGCCACTGCAAACCAACACCAGCACCATGTGCCACCTTGTGCATCTGGCTTACATGGGTCCTGGGGAACTGAATCTGGGTTCTCTGTTCTTGTAGGCAAGTGCCTTAACCACGAAACCATCTCTCCAACCTGTGACTTGTATCTTTTTTTTTTTTTTTTTTGAGGTAGAGTTTCACTCTAGCTCAGGTAGCCCTGGAATTCACTATGTAGTCTCAGGGTGGCCCCGAACTCACAGCAATCCTCCTACCTCTGCTACCCCAGTGCTGGGATTAAAGACATGTGCCACCACTTCTGGCCTTTTATTTTTATTTTTTTTGAGGTAGGGTTTCATTCTAGTCCAGGCTGACCTGGAATTCACTATGTAGCCTCAGGCTGGCCTCGAGTTTATGGGGATCCTCCTACCTCTGCCTCCCAAGTGCTGGGATTAAAGGTGTGTACCACCATGCCCAGCTCTGTGAACTGTATCTTATTTATTTATTTTGTAATTTTTTTTTTTTTTTTTGAGACAGGGTCTCACTGTAACTCAGGCTGACCTGGAATTCACCATGTAGTCTCAGGGTGGCCTCGAACTCATGGTGACCCTCCTACCTCTGCCACCCAAGTGCTGGGATTAAAGGCTTATAAATGCAAATGAACTCCAGACGCATGTGCCATTTTATTCATCTGACTTATGTGGGTCCTGGGGAATTGAACCTAGGTCTGCTTTGCAGCCAAGTGCCTTAACCACTAAGCCATCTCTCCAGCCCCAACTATATCTTGTTTTGTTTTGTTTTTTGTTTTTTGAGGTAGGGTCTCACTCTGGTCCAGGCTGACCTGGAATTAACTATGTAGTCTCAGGGTGGCCTCGAACTCTCGGCGATCCTCCTACCTCTGCCTCCCAAGTGCTGGGATTAAAGGTGTACACCACCACGCCTGGCCCCAACTATATCTTAATAAAGCTGTTAAAAATGTGAATTCAGAGCAGGAGAGATGGCCTAGTGGTTAAGGCACTTGCCTGTGAAGCCTAAGGACTCAGGTTGATTCTTCAGGTCCCATGTAAGTCAGATGTGCAAGATGGCACATGTATCTGGAGTTCCTTTGTAGTGGCTAGAGATCCTGGTGTGCCCATTCTCTCTATTAAAAAAAAAAAAAAAAAAAAAAGTGAGCTGGAAAGCTGGCTTAGAGGTCAAGGCACTTGCCTGCAAAGCCAAAGGACCCAGGTTTGATTTCTCAGGACCTATGTAAAGCCAGATGCAAAGGTGGTGCATGTGTCTGGAGTGGCCGGAGGCCCTGGTGTGCCCATTCTCACTCTCAAATAAATAAAAAAAATATGAAAAAGTGAATTCAAATATTTACACTGGCATCTGACAAGCTCTTTTTTTAAAAAAAAAATAAATAAATAAAATGCACAAATATTAGAAATCCAGGCTGGGCATGGTGGTGCACGTCTTTAATCCCAACACTCGGGAGGCAGAAGTAGGAGGATCGCCATGAGTTTGAGGCCAGCCTGAGACTACATAGTGAATTCCAGGTCAGCCTGGGCTACAACAAGACCCTACCTTGAAAAAAAAAAATCCAAACTAAAAAGTCAGGTGTGGTGGTGCATGCCATTAATCCCAGAATTTGAGAAGCAGAGGTAGGAGGATCGCCGTGCGTTTGAAGCCACCCTGACAATACAGAGTGAATTCCAGGTCAGCCTAGGCTAGAGTTAGAGTGAGATCCTACCTTGAAAAAACAAAACAAGACAACAATAAAAAAGAAATCTACACAAAGGCAGCAATGTAACACCACTTGTCATTCAATGATGTAAAAACATTTCCACCCTCACCTGGAGAGAGGTTCCAGGTTAGAAGCTGCTTTTTAAAAAAGAAATATTTTGTATATTTTATTTACTGATTTGAGAGAGAGGGAGAAAGAATGAGAGAGAGAGAGAAAGAGAGAGAGAGAAATAGATAGAGAAAGAGAGACAGAGAGAGAGAAAGGGCACATCAGGGCCTGTGGCCACTGCAAAGACACTCCAGATGAATGAGCCACTGTGTGCATCTGGCTTACACAGGTCCTGAGGAATCAAACCTTGGTTCTTAGGCTTTGCAGGCAAGCACCTTAACTGCTCAGACATCTCCCAGCCCTCAAAGCAGCTCTTATGTCAACCAGGTTCTCAAGCCTGCTGCAGTGCCCCTGACTGTGCTGCGGCTGCACAGCCTGGGACACGCCCACCACCGCTAACTCTCTTGCAATTGAAAGGACCACACTCTGCAGACCTCTGGCAGAGGACCGAGCCCAGCCTGTGTGCTCATCTGCAGGCGAGGGCGACAGAGCTGTCTGCACAGCAATGCGGACGACAGCTGCCACTGCTCACGTGCAGTGGGGCACACGCTGAGACACACTTACTGGTTCAGTGAGGGTGCTGTCCTTCTCCAAAAACTGCACAACACAGTACGCCAGCTGAAAAGTGACAACACAGAGCGTTACGGTCTCACCTCAGCATGGGAATGCTGCTGGGCTCCTTCTAGAATCACAAAAGCACCTTCCCCTGGCAAGAAAAGGACCTAACATGGCTTAGGTGCTGTCTAGCAGTGCCACCCAACCTGAGACCCCAAGGGAGGCTCCGAGTGCTCTTCTCAGGGACAATCCCTCCCTACCAGTTTGTGATGGAACCAAAAGTATAAGGGAAGAAAAAGCCCAAAACAATTAGAAAATATCTTTCAGACTACGGCCACTGTGGTGGTTTGAATAGATGGCTCCCAATATATTCAGTTGTTTATTTGTTTGTAGTTTGCATTCTGCAGCCACCTGGCTGGGTGGACCTTTAGGTGTGGTGGTGGGTTTCAGATTTCAATCTAAAGATATGCAAAGTGTGCCTAGCTGGAGTGAAGTGTGCTGTGGCTTTTGACTTTTAGGGTTTATGAATTCTCTCTCTCTCTCTCTCTCTCTGCTTGATCCTTCTTCTGGCATTATGAAACTTCCCCTCGATCTGTAAGCTTCAATAAATATCCCTTCCTCCATAACTGTGTCTGGTCTGGAAGTTCATCTCAGCAAACCTGAAGCTGTCTGCTACAGCCACCAACAAGTGAATATAGCAAGATAAGGGACCTTTCTTTTCTCTTTCTTTGTATACATGTATGGTATATATATATATATGTTCATATATGTGTGGGTCACATGTGTGTTAGTGTGCATGCTGTGGAAGCCAGAAGTCAAAATTGAGTGTCTTCATCAGTCTTTCTCCAACTTATCTTTTGAAAAGGGTCTCACTAAGTTCCTAACTCACTGACTGGGCTAAATCACCTTGCCTGTGGGTTCCAGGGACTGCCTACTCCCCCTCTCAGAAGCTGGGACTACAAGTGTGCCTCTCTGTGTCTGGGTTTTACATGGCTGCAGAGGATCCACACTCAGGTCCTCATGCTGGTGTGATAAACACTATCTACTGAGCCATTTCCTTAGCCCTGAGGTTCAGTTTTTGGGTGGAGATTAGAATCAACAAGTAATGTAGTAGCTGGGAAAAAATTAACGTCAGCGTTCTGTTACAAATCTCTGAAGTATTCTCCCCCCCCCCGCCCCAAGGTTACACCTCATTCTAGCTCAAGCTTCACTCTGTAGTCCTAGGCTGGCCTTGAACTTACAGCAATTCTCCTACCTCTGTCTCCTGAGTGCTGGGATCAAAGGTATGTACCACCATGCCCAGCTTATTAATTTTTTTAAGCAGGGTTTTTCTACGTCAGCCTGAATGGTTTGGTACCTGCTCTGTATGTCAGGCTGGCTTCAAACCTGCAGCACTAACCTGTCTCAGTGTCAATCTTACAGGTGTGTACATCATGCTTAGCCTCTGTAAGTCCTTTTGTTCAACAGCTAGTGTGGTAACAAACCAACTGGACATATCACTAGAGAATGCCAATCAGAAAACAAGTAAAATATTTTCTAGGAAGCCAATGCTGTTGAATCAACTAAAGAATCTAACGAGTTATAAAATTTGCAGGAAAATGGATGGATCTGGAAAAGATTATACTAAGTGAGGTAACCCAGGCCCAGAAAGCCAAATGTTGCATGTTCTCTCTCATTTTGGATCCTAGTTACAAATGACTGGACTTCTGTGTGAGCAGGAAGAAAACTCAGTAGCACGGGCCAGTAAGCCAGAAAGGAGATATAAAGAGAATAGAAAGGGGGGGGGGCACTTATTATAGGCCATTGCTGAGGCCCTTGGTTTCCCATCAGGAATAGATGGTAAGATCCTATTGCTGAGGACTCCGCATACTTGGGCTACAAGGCCACTAAGAAATCCTGCTGGAGTTGAGCTGAAAACCTCCTCCATGTAGACCAGATGACAGAAAGCAGGAGAAAGCTATACTGCATGTAGTTCAACGGGAGAGAGAAAAATCACCAGTGAAGATACTCAACACTGGACGCTGCAAGCCTTATATTTGGCCAGCCAGGCCAAATGAGCCAAGAGGTGCAATAGTGGCACATCTGTCATGGTAGAAACCAACTGCCCTCTAATTGGACTGGAGGCCTGCTCCATGGGAGGGAATACATCCCTGATACTGAAAACCTACAACAGGGGTAGTCATGAGCCCTAAGGGTATAACATCTGCTGCTGTCTGGCTAAATACACATACTATGCTCACCAAACTGCCCAGTAAGCACTTCTCTTAATGTTCATACCCATATATTAATGCTACTCTTATTTTTGGTTAGAGAAGCTTCTCTTTTCAGATGGCAGTGACCCTGGGATGACTCAGAAGGCACCATGGTGCTGAGAAGTGACAGAGGAATGCTCAGCACTGAAATATCTCTATCACACCTTCCAAGGCTCAGGGTTCATTGTGGAAGAGGTGACGGAAAGAATGTAAGAGCCAAAGGAAGGGTAGGACTCCTTATAACATGCTCCTACAGACACAAAATGGCCTGGATACCCATGACCTCACAGTGCCTGACACTACTTACACAAGACCATCATAACAGGAGGAAAAGATGATGACATAAAAATAAAAGAGAGACTGATTGAGAGGGGGAGGGGATATGATGGAGAGTGGAGTTTCAAAGGGGAAAGTCAGGGGAGGGAGGGAATTACCATGGGATATTGTTTACAACTATGGAAGTTGTCAATAAAAAAATACAGAAAAGAATCTAATGGCTCATTTTGTAGAGCTGCTTGACTAACATGCATGAAGCCGAATTCTATTCCCAACATGGTATAAAACTGGGCATGGTGGCATGTATGTGCCTGTGATCATATTACTTGGGAGGTAAAGTCAAGAGGATCAGAAATCTAAAGTCATCCTCAGCTACATGGTGAGTTTAAGGCCAGTCTGGGACAAATGAGACCTTGTTTCTAAATAGACAGATACATAAATAAGTATTTAAAAGGGTGGGGGAAGAATATGGATCCATTTACTAACGCCCAAGGAGGTCTGGTAGAATAAAATCTTTTTTAAAAAATTATTTATTTGAGAGTGACAGAGAGAGAAAGAGGCAGATAGACAGAGGGAGAATAGGTGCGCCAGGGCCTCCAGCTAGTGCAAACGAACTCCAGACACGTGCGCCTCCTTGTGCATCTGGCTAATGTGGATCCTGGGGAACTGAGCCTCGAACTGGGGTCCTTAGGCTTCACAGACAAGCACTTAACTGCTAACTTATCTCTCCAGCCCAAAATCTTTTTTATTGTTTTGAAACAGGGTCTTGTTTAAGCTTTTTTTTTTTAAAAATTATTTATTTATTTGAGAGAGTGAGAGAGAAAGAAGGGAGGGAGAGAGAATGGGCGTGCCAGGGCCTCCAGCCACTGCAAATGAACTCCAGACTCATGTGCCACCATGTGCATCTGGCTTATGTAGGTCCTAGGGAATCAAACCGAGGTCCTTCGGCTTTGCAGGCAAATGCCTTAACCCCTAAGTTATCTCTCTAGTCAGTCCTTCTCTCCCTCCCTTCTTTCTTTTCTTTCTTTTTTTTTTTTCCCCCGAGGTAGGGTCTCACTCTAGTCCAGGCTGACCTGGAATTCACTATGTAGTCTCAGGTTGGCCTTGAACTCACAGCGATCCTCCTACCTCTGCCTCCCAAGTGCTGGGATTAAAGGTGTGTGCCACCACGTCATGGCCTTCCATGCACTTTTAACATGTAAGTATGCCCTACTTCATGTCAGGGCCTGTGGCAGCCAAGCAAGAGCGAGCTCAGGGGCGGGGCTAAGGGTGGGAGCCTTTCCACTGCTGGCGCTGGGTGTCGGGATACAGTGAGACACGAGTCAGGAGTCTCAGCAGCCAGATTCCCAGAGTGACGGCCTTTAGCTTCATCCCAGGCCATCTCACTGGCTGTGTCGATGTCTCTAGTCTTTAAGGTATTAGGTATTTAGAGGATACTGGAGAGGCTTCCAGGCAGAAATCAATCCTGACTACCTTTGGCCCTCCTGTGTCTGTATAATTCAATACTCTAGAGATTCTCCCAAATTTCCTAAAATCTCTTTTTGTCCCTGACTCTGATTTACTTCCGGACCCTTGACAGTGACATCAGTACAACAGTATGGGAGAGGCAGAGGGCATCTGCGCATGGGCTCCAGCCCCTCACCTGGGGATGGTAGACACTCAGAGACTTCACCTTGTGCAAGGGTAGCAACACCTTCAGCAAGAAAATCTTGTGCTCTTCTTTCAGCGGTAAGGCAAATCCATTAATTATACTGTGAAGAGAGAATTCAGTTGGAATATTTATAAATTTCAGATTATAATCAAATATCTTGTTTTTCTTTCAGTTTTTTGGTTTTGGCATGAAAAGTAAGTAGGCAAAATCTGTTTCATAAAAGGAGGATATTTATAGGAAAAAAAAAAAGGCCTTCAAGGAAGCACAGCCGTTTTTATCTTTCTAACTGCAGGGCGTGACTCAGAACACTGGAAGCTGCTCCCAGCAGGAGCTCCTGGAGGCAGTCCTCCTTCCTCTTTTTAAAAAATTTTATGTTTATGAAGGCAGGAAGGTAGAGAATGGGTGCACCAGGGTCTCTAGCCACTGCAAACAGAACTCCAGACGCATGCACCACTCTGTGCTTCTGACTTTATGTGGGTACTGGGGAACTGAACCTGGGTCCTCAGGCTTTGCAGCCAAGTGCCTTAACTGCTAAGCCATCTCTCCAGCCCAGTCTTTCTTCTTCAACAGGCAGAGAGACTGGACAACTAAGGGATCTCAGCTCTGGGTCTCCACACCTGCACCATCCTTTAGGATTCCCACTTTCTAGGAGTGATCCGAGCTCATTACCCCAGTGTGGGTGTGTGTAGAGCTGGTGCGGGTCCACTGCAAGAAGAGGGTACACCCAGGCCCTCCAAACACTAGTGCCTGTCTAGAGCGCTGAGCAGTTGATCAGCACGTTTTCAGGATGAGGGGAGGGACACAGCGTTTATGAGAGCTGCAGAGCAGCGACAACCGTTCTCGTGTGCTCCTCGCTCCGGCACTCACGCCCCCACTGCGCCGCTGACAGTGACATGCTCATGCACATGGGCAAGACCTGGGGTGAACCCCCATGCTGGAGGAAGGGGTGAAGCAATACAGTGGGGCGGTGCAATAGTGCAGCAGCCCCGAGATCTGCTTTACCCCGCTCACACCACCCAGAGGCATGTAGCTGGGAAGGACGTCCTCGGCCACACTACACCATGCTGTGGGGATGGACCCTGTGCAGAACCCTCAGTGAGGACCAGCTCCACCAGACTACACTGCCGGTTCCCATGTGCAGGGGACCCTCAATTCCATAAAAGGACGGGGTGGGCGTGTTCACTGCAGGGCTCTTCAGAACTAGACGCTGCTAGTGCACACAGAGTCTCAGAGAGGCCCAGGAGAGGAGCAGTCTAAGCTTATTACCTCACTACCCCAAGAAGCTCTTGATAACAGGGGCTAGGCTGCCTATGTAAGAAAATCTACAGGTCTTTTTTTTAAGTGACAGCAAGCAATAATTTTATTCAGATTATGATGATAAGATTTTTGAAATTTTAATTGTCAGTATGCATATAAAAAATCTCTAAAATAGAAGTAATTTAAAATATTAACATTTACTCAACACCCCAAATATATAATATGTTCTAATAAGCCTGTATTATCGACCTTCTGTTTTTAACAGTACTCTTGAGGAAAAAAATTGAAATCGCAGTGTTTCCACAGTAAAGGTACTAAGTAAGGTGTGTGAAGTGGGCTGTGCCTACGGAGCCACAACGAGAGATTCATCCTTTGGTGTGTTCTAAATCCCAGAGATCACCCATCTTCACTGTACATGAAATTCTATTTCCATTCTTTTAGGGATGGTTTAGATGGTCTTGCCTGGGGAGGGAGCGGGATCCTTCTGGTACCAGTTCCCTCCAGCCACTCACTGCAGTAACAGGACTCACCTTCCCAATATTTCCAGTAATTCTGCTATGCCATTGTGATGCTCTGTTTCATAAATAAACCTGGAACAAACGGTTCGTCAGTTAGAATTGGGCCTTGAGTAACAGGCAGGGAGACGACAACCCTCTGAACAAGAAAAGAAAGCCCGGAGGAAGAGCACCAGGGAGCCAGCGCAGCCACACCAAGAACAACACCTCCCAGCTTCGCAGCTTCTAAAGGATAGGGATGGACATGTCTTGAGGGCAGAGAGCTCCTGTTGTGCTAGGAGGCTTTTCAAACCCACATCACTAGATTTGTATTGATACGTTCTTAATTTTGAATTGTTTTAACCCTATTTGAAGTTCATACTAGAAAATAAGGCTAATTCTTATTTCGCAGAGAAAGACAACATGGGAGAGAAGCCAGAAAGGCCCACTTAGGTCAGGCGTGGTAGCACATGCCTTTAATCCCAGCGCTTGGGAGGCAGAGGTAGGAGGATCACCATGAGTTCGAGGCCACCCTGAGACTACATAGTGAATTCCAGGTCAGCCTGGGCTAGAGTGAGACCCTACCTCAAAAAACAAAACAAAACAAAACAAAACAAAACAAAACAAAACAAAACAAAACAAAACAAACAAGTCATTTGGAGCAAGCCAGAATGCTTCTCTTTCAACACTAGAAAAGGAAGTGGGTCATCTGAAGCTTGGGCTAGAATGGCCTCTCAGAATCTTCTGTGTCCTGTGCCTTTAACAAAGAGGTGGGTTCTATTTCCTCTCCTGGGAAGATGGGGTGACCCTGTGACCTTCCTCAACAATACAAGGGTGGAAGTTAACTTCCATCAACTGCAGGCCAGTCAACTGCAGGCCAAACTCCGAGGAGGACTGGAAGCTTCTGCTGCTTCCCTTCCTGGAGATGGCTGGTGCTGGTGAGGAGACACACTGCAGCTGGGTGTGCTGGTTCCTGAGTAATCCCAACACTAGGCAGGATGAGGCAGAAGAACTCTGCTAGTTCAAGGTCAGCCTGGGATATAGCGTGAGACTCCATCTCAAAAAGCCAAAACCAAAACCAAAACCACTACCAAAACCAACCAAATCAAACCAAAACCAAGGCACCACCTGGAAGCCCCAAACACAGCCACAGAGGTGATGTGGACAGATGTACAGCAGTCATTGCTGGGAGAAGCTGCCTTGAACGCTGCAGTCCTAGCAGGTACCATATCAACCAACTAGCCCTACTGAATCTGGTTTGGAGGACAGGACTGAGAGGCAGCACAAGGCCTGGCTGGCCCGCCCTGCCTGCCTCCCTCTAGTCCTCCCTTTTGACAGGGCAGGCAGCGGGAGTCACTGCCTGGCTCATATTTACTAACTGACTCAATGAGAACAAGCAGGAACCTTAGCCTAACACTCCAGTTAACTGAACCAAATATGGAGGAAGGGTTTATTTCAAACTTAACAGATCCAGGGAAATTCAACTATTCAATTCAATTACCTTTTACACATAGCCAGAAAGTAAATTTTACACTGAATTTTTAGTGTGCCTATGGCTAAAATATTTTTATTTTTAATTTTTTGAAATAAGGTCTCACTCTGGTCCAGGCTGACCTGGAATCCACTATGTAGTCTCAGGGTAGCCTCGAACTCACAGTGATCCACCTACCTCTGCCTCCCAAATGCTGGGACTAAAGGCGTGCTCCACCATGCCTGGCTTCAAAAGAATTCAAATTTTGTGTGTTTGGGCCTCTGAGCAAGCAGTGTTCAGTCTGTCTGCACAGCACTATGCGCACTGAGAGAGTTGCTCTTGAGCCTCTTCCTAGTTTGTTTTCCTCACATGAAACAAAAATAAAGACCCAGCCAATTAGGAAATATAAATAGTATGCTTATTTTTGATTGTGTATTTCAAGATAATCACAGAAAAAATTACCTATGGGAAAAAAACACAAAAATTCCACACTGTAGCTTTAAACTTTTTACAAGAATGGAACTAAATTATGTGGATACAACCAAATAATAAGGATTTCAACAATGAGGTTAAGGCTCTTTAAGGAATACACTGTTTCTGCTACTTTAATGCAAGTCTCCAACAGATCTGAAGGTTTGCTATCTGAATAAAACCTACTTCTATAGGCAGAGCCTTAAATTTAGGACTAAAAGACTGGAATTTATATCATACCTGTTCTGTGTTAGAATCATGTGCATGTTTTGATAGATAAAGACATCAATCAAGCAACAAAAGGAAGCACTGTACTAAGAAATGCAAAACTGGGTTGGAATATGTGGAAGGACATCATGCTTTGACTGTAACTGGCAAGTTAGGGGTGGCTGTGGCCACCGTGCAGATATGGGGAGCATGAAGGTGTTCAAAGGAAAGCTATTAGTCAGAGAGTGGCTCCAACAACACAACAGGCCACTGGACACACAAGGAGGGAGCAGATCCAAACGCGAGTGACTACAGGCCTGGATGGCCAGAGGGTGGCGCTATAGCCCCAGGAGTGTTGTGGCCATGCCTTCCTGGTCCCAACCCTGAATCCAGGCCACGCAAAACTCATTCATCGCAGCACACCTTTAATCCCAGCAGCACTCGGGAGGCAGAGGTAGGAGGATCACAGTGACCTCAAGGCCACCCTGGGACTACAGAGTGAATTCCAGGTCAGCCTAGGCTAACGGGAGACCTTGCCTCGAAAAGACCACCACCAACAAAAAAATATTTCAGATGGTTGTTGTCACATAGTCCCCATCACAGCTAAGATTTGTTAGCTCCTTGGGCTCAGATGTCTTAAAGTTGGAAGTCAAACCAAGAAGCCAGAATTCTAAAATAAACTGCCCACATAGTAAGCCTTTCGGGGATAAGTACGAGCTATGTGAACAGTTTCTTCCATCACCCTCTAGCTGGGCCACTGTGGGCTACGCGTGGAGAAGCAGTGACCCAAGGCCACACCGTGAGCACAGGATCCAGGGCCGGGCTGGGGAAGGCAGCCTGGGAGAGAATTCATGGGCCACACAGCTTGGGGCGCACAGAACACAAAGGCCAACCAGCAGCCAGACGGCAGTGGCACAGCAGCCTCTGGGCATCGTGTGAGTGTAGCTCTGGCTGGCCTGGAACTCGTAGCAATCCTCCTGCCTCTGCCTCCCACGTGCTGGGATTGCTACCTGTGTGTAGGACTATAATACCCAGTTGGGATGTTAAGTCTTTAGAATCACGAGGCCTGGCCACAGATGAGAACGGCTGGAAGCAGGGGCAGGCGGGGGAGTGAGCTGTTAGCAGCCCCTGCACCTAGGCTTTGAAGTGTGCTTTCTGAGCTGCGGCTGACAGGCTCAGGGTTGGGCCTACATGAGCAAGTTGTTCTTTCTGCCTGTAGGCAGGGCTTTCTGTCCTGTGCTCAGCTAGAGTCCCCAAATTGCTCAGATAAGTTCACACCCCTTCCCTTCTCTCCTCACGTCTTCTCTGTGACTCAGAGGGAAGATGAGGTAACGCCAGGTGGCAGGGACAGAAATGGCTCATCTACATGTAGGTCAGCTGGACACTTCGGCAACACAAGCAAAGGTAGGGTGTGTGATGAAGCAAGGGGGAACCAAACTTGGCAAGGAGGCTGGTCAGCCTGAATATGAGTGGTAGGCATTCAACCTCCTTCCTCCTCTGTTCCTGATGCCATAGGCACTGGGGGAAAGTGAACGCCACATGCAGAAGCAATTGAGGACTCACCTATAAAATATATTATTTATCTGTTTCCTGATGTAAGCTCGCAGGCCTAAGAATTTCCCATAGATTCTGTGAAGGGTAGTTTTAAGAAAATCTCTCTCTCGAGGATCTTCGCTGTCGAAGAGCTCTAGAAGCTTTGAGAGAAACAGACATTTAGCAATGGGAATTACTGCTCTGCAGATCAAGGCTACTGCATTTACAGATAATTGGTACCTTACCTGCAAAACAAACTTCTGATCAATATATTTCTTTGCTATATTAGGCTGGAAATCTGGAGACTCTAAAAATCTTAAGAAAAATTCATAAACAAGCTAGGAGGGAAAAAAACAACAGTAAGTCAGATCACATGGTATTTATTAAGTAGAGATTAAGATACACCTTAAGTCAAGTCATTATTTGCTTGAAAATATTAGATTTTAAGAAACATATCTCCACACAATCAAAGCTGAATTATGTGGCTTAGCTTAACTGGAGATGTCATTATTTTCTTTAGTAAAAACCACAGACTATTCATTACATGGCATTTAAGCAAGATGCTTTCCAAGGCATCTATTGGAGCCCAGGGTTCTCAGTGGCTACAGACGAGGCTCCAGGGTGTGGTCTAAAGCCTATCACCTCCAAGTGTCCAGCAGTACTGTGGTGCACAGCCTAGTAGACAGAACTCTGGGACTGTATGCTGTGACAGATGCAGATACCGCAGCACAGCCACTCTGGTTCCCTTTCTAAAAGTACTGGGCTGGGCTGCACGGATGGACTCTCATGAGCTCTGTGTGGAGACCAGCTGCACGAGGGGGACTGTGTGGCTCCTTACAGAGCTCTGAGTTCTCACTTCTACTTCGACCCTCTTACTGGGGACTCGCTTCTTCCAACTCGCACATGGTGATGGCTCCTTTTGTGCTAACCGCTTAGGCAGTCCACCTTGCATCTCACAGATGCATTAGGGCAAATCCTCAGTCAGCAAGGAGCCCGGGGTGCCCAGAGGTGCATGTTACAGCTGTGCACTGAAAACTGGAAGCACACCTGCAGAAGTCCTCCGAGCACGGATCCAATGGCTATCGGCAGGGTGGGTACTGCCGCTGAGTCTAGCAATGTGTCCACATCTTTGCAGCTTGTGTGCAGCCAAACACACACGCATACACATACTCTCTTTCCCTTCCTCCCTCCTCCAACCTCTCTGTCTCTGCTGTAGATTAAAGCATATTTAGACTAGATATCACTTTAGATCAGATCCTCGGAACACCACCTATACAACTGTACCCCCTCTTATTTAGGTCAACAACAAGTCCAGTACCTGCAGATGAGGCCAGGCTGCTTCTAACGTTGGCTCATCTTCCTCTGGGTCAAATTCTGCTCCCGTAGGATTGGAGGAGGGTGGCAAGGTGCGAAACATGTTTACTGCAAACTTAAACCCACACATTCCATGGTTACCATCAGGATACTTTCAGTATTACCAAGAACATTTTAAGAAGTACTAAGTAATTTTAGTGATATATACGTTGTGTGGTAAATTTGTTGCTTTTCTTAAAATTCACAGGTAGTGTAGGTCCTCAGAGGGGGCCTGGGCCAAACATGTGTCAGGAAACTGACCACCATGCTGATGGTGTCATTCTGACTCTTACTGAGACCGGGGTGCTGAGAGGCCAGCAGTGACTTCCCTCGTCTTGTTATTCCAGCAAGAAAAGGGAAAGATGACAATGGCTCAGCAGTGACTGAAGAAATGAACAGTGAGAAAGCAGCAAATGTGGCACTGTGCTGGCACGACCCTGTGGGGACGGCAAGAAACCAGGAGTCCAGATGCCCAGCTACACGCTGTAATCCCCATGCACGGCACTGGGTGGCAGGGTCAGGAGATTGTCAAAGGTCATGGGGCCAACTATCCTGGTGTTCCTAGTGGCAAACAAGAGAGCAGGTCTTAAGGTGGAAGGAGACTGCTCTGATTTTCACACATGTACATGGTATGTGCATGCCCCCCCCAAGAATACTTACACATGCATCAATAAAACAAGACAAATATCAAAGTCTAGGTTTTTTTGTTCAAGGTAGGGTCTCACTGTAGCTCAGGCTGACCTGAAATGCACTCTGCAGTCTCAGGGTGGCCTTGAACTCCTGGTGATCCTCCTACTTCTGGCCTCCCGAGTGCTGGGATTAAAGGCTTGCTCCGCCACGCCCAGCAAACTCTAGTTCTTATGTCATCAATTTATAAACCGTTTTTCTTTTGTGATAAGTGTAAACATGACTCATTACCTCAAGGCATCTCTGAACCCATCATATGCCAGTTATTCATAAAAGTGCCCACCCTACAGCCTCCAAAGCGCATAATCAAACATCTGACATAAGTGCAGAGCCTGGCCCCAGGGGAGCCACGAGGAGCTGTCTTGGGGAGCCCAGCCATTCGGATGCCTGGTCTGGTCAGGCTGGTGAACACTTAATGCTTAATGTTCTGTTTTATCAGAAAAGATTTATTTATTGACTTACGTATTTATTTGAGAGAGAGAGAATAAGTAAAAACAAGAATGTGAACATGGGTGCGCCAAGGCCTCGTGCATGTGAACTTCAGACACATGTGCTACTTACACGCTCCTTCACACAGGGACTTGGGAGAAAACATGCATCAGCAGGCTTTGCAAGCGAGTGCTTTAACCACTGAGCTATCTCTCTAGCCACTTACTTATTTATTGAGAGAGGCTCCCATTACGTAGCCCAAGCAGGCCTCAAGCTTGCAAACCTGCCTCAGTCTTCTAAGTACTGGATTACAGGCATGTGCCAGCACCATCAGCTATTGATTGCCACCAACACCTAGTTTCCAACTGGGGCACTTCTTGTGATGGTACCAGCTACAGAAGTTAGGAACACCAGTCCTGGTCCTCTCTATTGTTGGAGGAAGAAGGGTAAAGGAAACAGTGGCTGCAGGGCAGAGACACTACAGAAATGTGAGGAGAAAAAAATTGTCAGAAATCTAGAGATAGTGAAAAGCTTTCAGTAAAGAGACTGAGAAGAAAGAAGAACAATCTGGAGTCTGAACCCTAGTACCAATCTGCTTCTCACTGAAGTGTGATCTCCAATAATTTCTAGATTCTTCTGTGAGCCAGGGGTATACGCAGGTCTCTGTGAAGCCTCCCCAGCAATGGTGATGAGTGAGATGCGCAGTGGAGACTGGCAGTGCCCTGGGCACTTCCTCAGTACACAGGGAATTAGGACCAGGTGGCTTCTGGAGGTGCGGCCCTCCCAGAGCCCAAGGACGAGACAAGCAGCGGAGATGAGCCCAGCTACTAAGGAGAGGACAGACAAACCTGGGAGAGCCGCAGGGCTTGGGCAGGGACAGCAGCACTTAACCTGTCACCACCAGCACCCTCCTGAGCTCCTTCCCAGGCTGAGGATGTTCTGGGAGGAGAAAGCAGGAATGGAGTACTTAGCTGACTGTTCTTCTCTCAGCTGGACAGGGTCTGAAGTTAAGGGGTGGGAAGGAATCTCAGCAGTTAAAGGTGCTTGACAACCCCAGTTTGATCTTCTTTAGCACCAATGTAAAGCCAGAAGCAAAGTGGTGCATGCAGGAGTCTGTAATCCCATGGGAGGCGAGAAGCTGGAAAGCAGCAGTGGCTGAGAGACCTCCCTCCAGACACCTCACACACAAACACACACAGCACACAAATTTAATGGAACAGAAGAGGGCCAGGCACTTTGTTCTCTAGTGGGTCTGAGCCACAGGCTGAGGCAGATGGTGGTCCAACTCGGCAGCAGAATGTGGTGTGTGGAGTGGGGAGGGGAGGAATGTGTGGGCACCAAGGAGGTTTGGCTTGGCTCATGCAGGAGTGGCTGAGAGACTACAGGAGTCTTTAGTGAGGCCCTGCCTCAAAGTGGAGACACTACACAGGAAGGACTGTCACAGAGGGACAGAGTGATAGGCACTGAGCTCCCTTCCCACCCTGCTAGGAGAGAGAAGTCTTCCTGTCAAGTCTCTCTAGGGAGAGGTGCAAATGCCAGTCAGAGATGAAAGCTTTAGGCTATAACCAGAGATGACCACAAGTTATGTAAACCTGCCCAGGAGTATTCAGGGGCGGGAGAATGTGATGTCACAGACCATGGTGACAGGCAATAGCTGGAGAAGGAAAAAGACAGCCTACTGTGATGGATGCGCCAATTTGGCTAGGCTGGAGTATCCTACTGTACAAGCAGACAGGGAGTCCCTGTGAAGGTGGCTCATAGAAGGGGTGGACATTTGTGGTCAGCTGCCTTTGATACAGGAGTCTGCTTGAAAATGTGAAGGACCCACAAGGATAGAAGAGATCCCACCCATGAAGTGGTGCTCAGCCTTGCCTGCTGGGAGCTTCCCACCAGCATCCCTGAGTTCAGACCACCTTGCAATTCCTCTCCTTCTCCTGTTGCCTCTAGTAGAACCCTGACGGGCACACCCAGAAACTTTAGTGGTGAGGCTTTGCTGGAAGAGGTAAGTCCCTGTGTGTTCACGCATGTTGACTCTCCGCACAAACCACTGCTCTACCAGGTTGGCACCTACCTGGGCTTGAGGCTCAGACCCACCAGAGAAAGCGCTTGTCTCCCTTCTTGGCAGGCCTCTCGGCCCCTCCCAGCATTGGGTAGAGGACAGTCAGTCCAGATCAGTGGATGATGAGCACCATCAGCATTATGCCATGGAATGCACAGCAACGAAGGGTTGAAAGCCTGGGTACTGTGCAGATTCCGCCCATTTGTTATAGACTAGTGAATGAAACTCAGAGTAGACACGAAGGCCTGGGCACAGAGACAGACACAGGGGAGAGGCAGCGTGGCGCTGAGGAGCAGGCCCACACTGACACCCCGCCTGGGCCAGGTGCCGACAGGGCGCATCCTTGCATCGTGCTCTGCTGGGCTGCCATGGGAGTCGCACAGCAGGCCCGCCAGAGCACTCAGCGGTGGGAAAGTCGCTTGCCTTAGCAATCGTCGACACTCAGCCTTTGCTAAGTGCCTGCGACCGCCTCTTCCGAGGACAATCACAGCATGTATGTGTCTGTGATGCACACTGCCACCTGGGTCTGGCTATGGACTGACTGTAGCATCAGAGCGCACGTCTTGTCTACGGTGGCCCTGGCTACCCACTTGTACTTAAATCAACCTTGTGGACTTACTCCAAATTGCCAAATTTGTCAAATTAAATGCAACTCAAAATAGCTTGAGAAACAATTTTATGGCAAATTGTTACAATTCCATAATCCATGTATCCTTGCTATACCTCTGCGTAGTTACTAAAACACCTAAGCGGTGTCGTGAGTGCAGTTCAGGAAAACAGAGGACACTAAGGTGGGTTGGGATATTTTCCAAAACAACACTGCTAGTCTCATTCCAGAGGTGCTAGGAAAGGCAGGCCAGCTTTCTGTTCATAACGACAGGGCTGGACTGGCCTCCTGCTTCCTCTTCCCCCTGGCTTATTCATGTGAATGTGGTGTAATAGAAGACATCAAGTGCACCAAAGACAAAGGATTGCTACTTGCAAATGCTCTCTCTTGGATAGCTTGTGATTAGGTTCTAGAGGCTAAACTGCTAAGAGATGTATTTCTGAGAAGTTTGTTTAGCCAGGAAGCTGTCTTTTGTTTGAGAGTAATATACCTGAAAGTAAAGAGGTGCAGACCGACCAGCACAGCTGGACCATCAGATACAAAACTAAAGGCAAAACTACACTGACCTGTCCGCCACCAACTAGAGAGCAACTAGAAACTTGAATGGAGGGAGATGTCATCACCACAGACAAACGATTGGTACTTAGGAATCATAAGCCAGCTAGAAAGCACAGGCCCCTGGCAAAAGCCACTAATGACATCCAAAGCGTGAAGGAACCTTCTCTTCTCCTGTGGCACTGACATGTGCACACAAACAAGGAACCCACAGAGCGGCCTGCAAACTGAATGTAATCCCCAACATATGGCTGACTTAATCTTTGATGAACTTGATGGGACTGCTGCTTTCCACAGGCAGTCTTAGAACTTGCTGGCTGTCCAGGCAGACGGACGCTTGTGTTTCACACACGGTTGCATTCCAGTACCAGGCACCCAGTAGGTCCTCAAATTTGTCTCAGGAAGAGTACCCATCAGTCACCTTATTAGCCACACCACCCAGTAATTACCTGAAAACTGTGAAAGATGTCTGATTAAACACTAACCCTCAGCTGTGATGTAATTACAGTCCTAACTGGGTCTTGAATTATAAGCTCTTCTATGAGGCTGTTCATTTTCTCTGGAGCATTTATCCCAAATACAGCTTGATGGGCTGAATGCCTTTCCCCTGTCGTCTGCGGCCCCCTCCCCCGGGGCCCCCAAACACTCAAGGAGAGTGAAACAGAGCCTTGTTACCCATGAACCTACTCCTCTTGTTCTCCACAGCCAGTTGCTTTAAAAAATGCAACTTTCCCTCCAAACAGACACTAGAATATGGTATTTAAAAAAAAAAACAACAACTATGTTTAAAATTCTTGCTGGGCATGGTGGCACATGCCTTTAATCCCAACACTTGGGAGGCAGAGGTAGGAGAATTGACATGAGTTCAAGGCCACTCTGAGACTACAGAGTGAATTCTAGGTCAGACTGGGCTAGAGTGAGACCCTACCTCAAAACACAAAAAACAAACAAACAAACAAAAATTCTTGCATTTGGACTAGAGAGATGGCTTAGCAGTTAAGGCATTTGCCTGTGAAGCCAAAGGACTCAGGTTCAATTCCCTAGGACCCACGTAAGCCAGATGCACAAGGGGGCACATGCACCGGGAATTCAAGTTCATTTACAGTGGCTGAAGGCCCCAGCATGCCCATTCTCTCTCTCTCTGCCTCTTTCTCTCTCTGAAATAAATAAATAGAGTATTAAAAAAATTCTTATATTTAGCTGGGCATGGTGGCTCATACCTTTAATCCCAGCACTTGGGAGGCAGAGGTAGGAGGATTGCTGTGAGTTTGAGGCCAGCCTGAGACTCCATAGTGAATTACAGGTCAGCCTGGGCTAGAGTGAGGCCCTACCTCAAAAAACAAAACAAGGGCTGGAGAGATGGCTTAGCGGTTAAGCGCTTGCTTGTGAAGCCTAAGGACCCCGGTTCGAGGCTCGGTTCCCCAGGTCCCACATTAGCCAGATGCACAAGGGGGCGCACGCGTCTGGAGTTTGTTTGCAGAGGCTGGAAGCCCTGGCGCGCCCATTCTCTCTCTCTTCCTCTATCTGTCTTTCTCTCTGTGTCTGTCACTCTCAAATAAATAAATAAAAAATTAAAAAAAACCCCAAAAACCAAAAAACCCCAAAAACAAGCAAACAAAGAAAATCTTATATTTGAATAATTTACACACACACACACACACACACACACACACACACACGAGAGAAAGCAGGAGAGTGACAGGGAAAGAGAATTGGCACGCCGGGCCTCCAGTCACTGCACTTGAACTCCAGCTGTGTGTGCCCCTGTGTGCATGCGCCACCTTAAGCACTTGTGTCACTTTGTGTGTCTGTCTGGAGAGTCGAGCACAGATCCCTAGGCTTCACAGGCAAGTGCCTTAACCACTAAAGACATCTCTCCACCCCAGCTTTTTAATTTTTTAAAATATTTATTTATGGGGGAGCAGGGAGGGAGGGAAAGAAAGAAAGTGAGGCAGATAGAGAGAACGAATGGGTGTACCAGGGCCTTTAGCCACTGCAAAGTAACTCTAGACACATGCACCCCCTTGTGCACTTGGCTTATCTGGGTCCTGGGGAATTGAACTGGAGTCCTTAGGCTTCCCAGGCAAACACCTTAACCACTAAGCCATTTCACCAGCCCCAGCTTTCTATTATTTACAGTTTATTTCAATGTAGGCTAACTGTTCCTCACCTGAAATTCTTGGGACTGAGGTATTTCTGATACCTTCAAATGCTGGACTATTATGTATCTACAATGAGATGTGTTAGGGATACGAGTTTAAACACTAAATTCATTTATGCTTCATATATACCTTACACACATCACTTGAAAATAAACTCAATAAATTTCTATTTTATTAAAGGTACTTAATTTTACACATATTTTTAGCATGTTTAGGTCAGATGTAGGATCTTCTACTTGTGGTATCATGTTGATGCGCAAACATTCACTGAGTTTGGGTTTCAGATTTTCAAATTGTGGACGTTCAACCTGTATGTTCTAAAATAATAGTTGAAAATATGAGGGGTGGGGGCTGGAGAGACGGCTTAGTGAGTGAGAGTATGAGGACCTCAGTTTAATCCATAGCGTACACATACGAGGCTGGGCATGGCCATGTGTGCTTGTATCCCCAGTGCTGAGGGGGACAGGCAAGAGGGCCTCTGGGGCTTATTGGTCAGTCAGACTAACTAAAAGAAGATGAGCTTCAGGCTCGGTGAGACTCTGTCTCTGGGAATAAGGTGGAAAAGCAAGGGAGGAGGACGTGACACCCTCTGCTGGTCTCCTCATGCTCATTCAAGCATCTGCACACACACCTCGCCCTCCCTTCCTCTCTCTCTCTCTCACACACACCGCCTCTCTCCCTTCCCCCCTTTCTCTCTCTCACACATACCACCTTTCTCCCTCCCTACCTCTTTCTCACACACACATCACCTTCACCACCTTTCTCCCTCCCTCCCTCCCTCCCCCCCCCCACAAATTAGGGAAATAAAAATCTAAAAAATCTTTATAGAATTCACTATGCAGTCTCAGTGTGGCCTTGAAGTCACGGCAATGCTCCTACCTCTGCCTCCTGAGTGCTGGGATTAAAGGCGTGCACCTCCACGCATGGCTATGAATTTTTTTTTTTCAACATAGGGTTTCACTCTAGCCCAGGCTGACCTGGAATTCACTCTGTAGTTTCAGGGTGGCCTTGAACTCACAGTGATCCTCCTACCTCTACCTCCCACTGGGATTAAAGGTGTGTGCCACCATACCTGGACATCAAAGGATTAAAAAAAAATATTTTATTTATTTATCAGAGAAAGAGGGAGAGAGAGAAAAAGAGAGAGAATGGGAGCACCAGGGCTGCCAGCCACTGCAAACAAACTCCAGACACATGCACCCCTTTGTGCATCTGGCTAATGTGGGTCTTGGGGAGTCAAAAAGGTGGTTTAGGAAATTTATCTTAAATTATTTACTGTGGGCCAAAGGTTAATTCTAAATGGATTCTGAAAGATATATTCTCAATATTTTATGACGACAATTTTAATATAAAGAAGTTAAAAGAGCTGTACTGTGGATAGTGATCACCCAAATTTCACTATTAATATTCTAACAGATTTACTTTATTACATATACTGATTTTTTTTTTTAACTTTTTTCGAGATAGGGTCTCACTCTAGCTCAGGCTGACCTGGCATTCACTACGGAGTCTCAGGGTGGCCTCAAACTCATGGCAATCCATCTACCTCTGCCTCCCAAGTGCTGGGATTAAAGGCGTGTGCCATCACACCCAGCATATACTGATTGTTTTTTATTGGCATAAAATGTGAGGACTGGACATAGTGGCTCACACCTATCATCCCAGCGCTCAGTAGATTTAGGTAGGAGAGTCACTTTAGTTCAAGGCCAGCCTGGACTATAGAGTGAGGTTTTGATCAGTGTGGGCTACAGTGAGATCCTGCCTCAAAGAAGAGGTGGGGGAGTATAAGAATAGCAAAACAATATAGTGTGCCTCCAGCATAATATGAATGAAGGACGTGGGACATTCTGCAGCTGGGACACTTACTACTTCCCAGTCAGGCATGCTGCTAACCGCTGCCATGCCATCCCCTTGAACTCCAGCTGAGCAAAGCACAGAGCTATGACTGACACAGACAGCCTCTGATTCCAGTCTTTACGCGCAATGCTGGGGTGAGACTCCCACACGGACAGAGCTGTGCACAGCGTTCTGAGATTTGCAAAGGTCCCCATCAGCAGCTGAGTATGCATAGCAAAGCTCCTAGAGGTGAAGAAAACCCCCCAAAAGATTCGTGGGAACCCGGTACAGGTGGCTCTATGTCTGCAGGTTGCACATTCCTGCATTCAACTAGCTTAGGCTTGAAGACTCTGGGAATAAAGGAACCAGTTGCTTTTCTCTTATCGCAACCCACCCACCATCACCGTGGCTTAATAACTAACGACACTCACATCCTCCTCCCCAGTGCTGGAATTAAAGCCATGCAAGAGATGATTTAGAGCATGAGATAAAAGTACACAGAGGGTGTGCAGGTCATGTGCAAATGCTGTGCCATTTTCCGAGGGACACGAGCACCCTCAGACCTGGATCTCTCCTGGCTGATGGATGGCTGTACCTGGGGAGAGGTGGGAAGAGGAGATCTTGGTTCCATGAAGCAGACTGGAAACTATCACAAATGGTGACCCAAAACCAGAAGAATCTTGTTTTGGCTGTGATGATATAGCCCTTAATTAATATGGCTTTGGTCCTGTTGTATCTCAAACACAAGAACTGAAGGGATATGTTTCCATATAACTTAAGTGCATCCCAAAGTGAGCCTCGAGGACATGACAGAACACCCCAGTATGTGGCACTCCAGCAGGTGAGCGCTGTCAGACACATCGGGGAAAGCCCCTAGTACAGCTGAGCTGCAGGTGGCACTGATGTCAGAATCAGCAGAGAAAGGTACTGAGACTATTCTGTGTGTCCCTAAAGCAAGGGGTAGATACAGAAGCTGTAAGAAAGATAGAAACCCAACTCCTGGAGGGACAAGTGTGCCGCGTGAGCTGAAAACGTCACTGGTGGAGGAGGTGCCACAGAAAGCACCGGGCAGCAGCGAGGAAGAGGCATCAGTGAGCCGGAGATGCTCTGAGAAGACCTGCACATGGTCCTGGGGTCCTTAGAGACCCCAACTGAGGCGACAGCATTGTTAAACAAGTATTTGTAAAGGTGGAGGGAAGAATGAATGGATGGAAGAAAATGGGTGTGCCAGGGCCTCTAGCTGCTGCAAATGAACTCCAGACACATGCACCACTCTGTGTATCTGGCTTTATGTGGCTACTAGGAATTGAACCAGGGTCGCTAAGCTTTGCTGGAAAGTGCCTTAACCAATTAGCCATCATTCCCACCCCAGAAAAATACTTTTGGAAAGATAATAACCAAACAGTTGTTTAAATTAGGAGGAAACTATAAATTCTAAACACAAGAAAGACGAAGGCAGCCACACTAAGGCATGTCATAAGCAAATGGCTCAAGAAAAGCAGGAACCGCGCGGGGGCTGCGCAGTGGACAGAGCACTGGCCACACAGCTCTGAGAACCTGAGTTCGGGCCCCCAGGCCCTGGACAAAGCCAGAAGCTGTGCTGAGCTGCTGTAAGCCCAGTGTGCCCATGGCCAGAAGGGAGGTGGATATAGGAGGATTTTCCAGAAGCTCACATATGAAGCAGTGAACAAGACTCTGCCTCCAATGAGGTGGAAGACCAAGACCAGCCTGAACATTGTCTTCTGGCCTTCACATGTGTGTGTCATCACATACGTGTCCTCTGGCCTTCACATGTGTGTGCCATCACATACATGTCCTCTGGCCTTCACATGTGTGCCGTCACATACGTGTCCTCTGGCCGTCAGATGTGTGTGCCTTCACATACACAAACACTTACATAGGCATATACATACTAAATGAATTAACAATTTTTAAACAGACTCTATTTTATTTGTTTGAGAGAAAAAGAGGCAGATAGAGAGAAAGAATGGGCACAGCAGGGCCTTCAGCTGCTACAGACGAACTCCAGATGCATGTGTCACCTTGTGTATCTGGCTTACGTGGGTCCTGGGGAATTGAACATGGGTCCTTTGGCTTTGCAGGCAAGTGCCTTAACCACTAAGCTATTCCTCCAGCCCAAATTAATTAAAATTTAAAGGATAATCACAAGTAAGGAATAAATAGCCCTGTTTTGCAATGGCATCCCCCAAATAAAAACCTAAACCTTATTTATGAATATGAAAAGTATGTAAAGTTGAGAAAAAGGGCAAAACCACAATGATTTTAAAACACAACCGAAAGGTAAACAGCTGCAAGAGCCACAACACACCTGGAAACGAGCAGCTGGAAGATCAACACATCTCAGCCTCAACATTTACTGGAGTGACGGCAACTATCACAGTTCTGGTGGGCACAGAATCCCGCAGTCAGACAGCAGAGAACACAGCAGAGGCCAGGACAGATCCACCAATGTGGCCAACTGATCCTGACGAGGGGCAAGGCAGCTCACCCGAGACCGGCCAGCCTCGTCAGCAATGGCTTCCACAACAGAGCAGCCATATGCCAAAGGATGAATCTACTCATAATGGATCATAGACCTAAGTGTGTAAAACAAAACTAGAACAAAAACAGAGGTAAACTCTTTGAGCTTGGGTTGGCAAAGACTCTCCAGAAAGGACACCAAAAGTACTACCAATAAAAGGATAAAGTCATAAACTTCATATAAACGAAAAACATTTGCTCTGTAAAAGATACTGTTAAGAAAGTAAGCTGGGGCTGGAGAGATGGCATAGCGGTTAAGCGCTTGCCTGTGAAGCCTACGGACCCCAGTTCGAGGCTCGGTTCCCTAGGTCCCACGTTAGCCAGATGCACAAGGGGGCGCACGCGTCTGGAGTTCGTTTGCAGAGGCTGGAAGCCCTGGCGCGCCCATCCTCTCTCTCTCCCTCTACCTGTCTTTCTCTCTGTGTCTGTCGATCTCAAATAAAAATAAAAAAAAATTAAAAAAAAAAAGTAAGTAAGCTGTAGACTGAGAAAAAGCATTTGCAATTCACATGTCTGGCAAAGGATCTAATATGTTAAATAAAAAAACCCTCAAAATATATGTGTAAATTCTGTGAAAGAGTTCTTGCTTGGCATGCGTGAGGTCCTGGGTTCTGATATAAGCACTGAAAACAACAAAACCACAGGTGAATGATTTGAAGACACACTTCACTAAGGAAGCTATACCCAGGACAAGCACAGGAAAACTACACAGTGTTACAAGTCTTCAGGGAAATGTATATTGAAAAACCAGTGTGACAGAGGGACTGACTGGAGACCTAGTTTGGGCCAGACACAGAACAGCAGAACTCTCAGTGCTGGAGGAGTGAGGACAGAGATGGCACAGCCACTCTGTAAAACAGCAAGGCAGCTGCTTAGGAAGCTGACAAGCGCCAGCCCTTGAGTGTGTGGGCAGTCTTCTCACTCTATTTGTTCATTAAACCTCCCCAAACAGGTCACTGAGGTGAATAAATCCTGCTGTACATAAATTAAAATTAATTTTAAAAGTTACAGAAAGATATTCAGTGGGCCAGATGCTCTGCAAAGCTACTGGCTCCAAATCCCCTCAACAGCTTATTAATCTCTCCAGCATGCTCAAAAGAAATGCCTCACAACTTCTCTTTCTGGAGATGGGGGTCTTGCTATGTAACCCTGGCAAGCTTGCTAAGTAGACCAAACTGACCTGGAACTTGTAGTGATCTTCTTGCCTGTGCCTGAGTGCTGGGATTACGGGTGTGTGTCACCACACCGAGCCATTATTAACAACACTGGAGTTTAACGAAACCAGCTTTAGGGCCGGAGAAATGGCTTAGCAGTTAAGGCACTTGCCTACGAAGGACCAGGGTTCGATGCCCCAGAACCCACATAAGCCCGATAAGGTGACACATGCCTCTGGAATTTGTTTGCAGTGGCTAGAGGCCCTGGAGCACCCAATCTCTCTCTGTCTCATAAATAAATAAATAATAAAAAACAAAACAAAACAAAACAGCTTTAGGGTGGCACCACACCCTTAATCCCAGTACTTGGGAGGCAGAGGTAGGAGGATCACTGTGAGTTGGAGGCCAGTCTGAGACGACATAGTGAATTCCAGAGACCCTTCCTAATCTTGAAAAGACAACCAGCTTTTATGCAACTGACATAGAATTCACTGTACAGAATAAAGGTGTCCAACTGGATACATTTAACACAGGCACACCCCTTAAATTATCAAAGTCAATGAACTTGCTTGTCCTAAAGGTTTCTTAGTGGCTTTCTGAAAAAAAAAAAAAATAACACATATGAACTAGGTAGTTGAAAGTGGAGATGGGCGGAGCTGGGGAGGAGGGTGAAGTGAAGACAAAGGTTAACCATGCGTATGTATATGTGTGTGTGTGTGTGTGTGTATACACACACATATCAGACCATAAGGCGGGTGTGGTGGCTCACACCTTTAATACCAGCCCTCTAAATCATAAAAGACTACTCTTTTGTCAGTGACTGCTCCATGGTCAGTGCTGTGTGCCATTGCTAGCGCCCCTTCCAGGGCTTGGGGAACACTGAGGTAGAGAGGGCAGAAAGAGCGTAAGTTCCAGAGGATGGGAAGGAGTGCTGGGAGCTATCTTTCGGCCTGATATGGTTGGTCATTTTTTCCAATGCCAGAGTGTGGTGTGGTGTGGTGGGTCACGGGCAGACCACCCGCGTCCCCAGCTATGGCAATGGCTCAACAGCAGGCAGGCAACATTTGGGCACCAGCCGTTTGTGCCAGTGCCAACAAGGACCATTCCTTCCTTGGTGTCCAGGAGCCACCATTATATAAGCTCACCAAGCCCCAGGGCCTGGGCTCCGCTTCATTCCATACAAGTGTTTCCTTTTCTCCAGCTTGAGCTTTTGGAGTGCCCTCTCTGCTGGCACCCCTTCCCTTCATTCCCACTGGCTCTAGATGGACCAGCTCAGCCTCCAAACATATGTGCTTCAGAAAACAGCTTCTTCACACTGGGCAAGGGACAACAGACATGGACAAAACCGCTCCGAAGTCTGCAGACGAAGAATGATCTGGTAAACCCCTTGGGCACGAGCCGTCGTAACTGGGTGTGTGCACCCTCAACTGAGTGAGTCACCATCCCACTGGAAGTCAGAGTCCTGGGTGGCTCCAATCCCCGAATATCCCAAATCATGGCCACCACCAACTTGCTCTTACCCTAACATCACCGACATCTGCCTGCTTCTCAGTCATCCAAGCCACAGGCACACTCCACAATTTCTGCTCTGAAATGCCCCAGCCAGTCCCTTAGCACCTCCACTTGAGATGCCCCCAACATGCTCTTCAGAGCACAGCAAAGGGGGGCCCCCTACCACTCAGACAACTGCCTCTGGCTACAAACCTCACCAAGCCCTAGGGCCTGGACTCCAGCCTCGAAATTCAATACAAGTGTCTTCTTTTCTCCAACTTGAGCTTTTGGACTGCCATCCCTGTTGGCACCCCTTCTCTTCACCCCCACTGGCTCTAGATGGGCCAGCGCATCCTTCAAACAGTGCCAGGAGCCCTGGGCTCCTCACATGCCCTCCCTGCAGAACTCTTGAGCAGCGCTCAGCTCCACTTAGTGCCTGTCTGCTGCCTGGTCTTGTCTCTCAGACAGGCCCGGGCAGGCTCTGGGCGGGCGTAGGCCCTGCCGTCTCATTCACTGGAGCGCCTCGGGAAGCCTGGGGCTGGGCTTCAGCAGCTACGCTCGCTCCTGGGCTGTGTTCTGTTCAGTGCCCCAGCACAGAGGGCCATGTGACATGAAGCTCCTCCAAGCCAGCCTACTACAGTGATCCAGCCAACTCCACTTTGGACTTGAGGGAATGCCTTCCTGCTGTGCCCAGGCTGTTGCAGAGAATGGCATCACATGAATGGGCACTGCATGAACAGCAGAGGAAATTCAAGAGCTTAATTTTTCTCTCAGAAAAGTGACAATCCAAAGGTGAGGTACGACACAAGGACTTCCCCGAAGTTTCTGTTAACCCTGTGGTAGGTGTGCCTACAAGTGATGTGGTTCACTGGTGAACAGGTGAACATGCACCTGTCTGAGTGTGCTTTTGCACGTGGAGCCCAGGACTCACAAAGCTGGACTTGTGATGAGCATCCAGCTGGTGTGAAGGCCACGGTCTTCAAGGATGGCTGCTTTATAAGAGTCGTTCCAAACTTTTATCTAATCACCCTATTAAAACTTCCCAAGATTACTGAGGATCCTAAAGACATTTCCCTTATGAAAATTGTATCTAATTATATCTAATGATATTTTCCAGAAGTGAGTTATACCTAATGTATGGGAAATTAAACTAGAGTTAAAAATAAAACAGCAATAGGTGTTAAGATAAAAAACATTTCGTGCTGGGTGTGGTGGTGCATGCTTTTAATCCTAGCACTCAAGAGGCCAAGGTAGGAGGATCACCAAGAGTTTGAGGCCACCTTGAGACTGCATAGTGTGTTCCAGGTCAGCCTGGGCCACAGTGGAATCCTACCTTGAAAAAAAATTTTTTTTTTTTAGGCTGGAGAGATTTCTCAGTGGTTAAAGGTACTTGCTTACAGAGCCTAACAAGTTTGGGTTCAATTCCCAGTATCCACATAAACTCAGATGTACAAAGTGGCATGAGTCTGGAGTTAGTTTGCAGCAGCAGTAGGAGGTCCTGGTGTGCCCATTCTCTCTGGCCCTCTCAAATAAATAAATGAAAGTATTTTTAAAAAATTGGCTGGGGAGATGGTTCAGTGGTTAAAAGCACTTGTTTGAAAAGTCTGATGCCCAGTAACCACATAAAGCCAGCTGTACAACATGGTGCATGAGTCTGGAGTTAGTTTGTAGTGGTAAGAGGCCCTGGTGTGCCCTTCCTTTCCTTCCTCTTTGCTTGCAGATAAATAAAAGTATTTTAAAAAACCCATTTTTTGAGGGGCTGGGGAAATACAAAGGGGTAAAGTTCTTGTAGTGCAGGCACGAGGCCCGGGCTCCGATTCCCAGCGCCACGTGCACATGCACACCACGCTCACCACCAGCACCACGTGCACATGCACACCACGCTCACCACCAGCACCACGTGCACATGCACACCACGCTCACCACCAGCACCACGTGCACATGCACACCACGCTCACCACCAGCACCACGTGCACATGCACACCACGCTCACCACCAGCACCACGTGCACATGCACACCACGCTCACCACCAGCACCACGTGCACATGCACACCACGCTCACCACCAGCACCACGTGCACATGCTCACCACGCTCACCACCAGCACCACGTGCACATGCACACCACGCTCACCACCAGCACCACGTGCACATGCACACCACGCTCACCACCAGCACCACGTGCACATGCACACCACGCTCACCACCAGCACCACGTGCACATGCACACCACGCTCACCACCAGCACCACGTGCACATGCACACCACGCTCACCACCAGCACCACGTGCACATGCACACCACGCTCACCACCAGCACCACGTGCACATGCTCACCACGCTCACCACCAGCACCTCGTGCACATGCACACCACGCTCACCACCAGCACCACGTGCACATGCACACCACGCTCACCACCAGCACCACGTGCACATGCACACCACGCTCACCACCAGCACCACGTGCACATGCACACCACGCTCACCACCAGCACCACGTGCACATGCACACCACGCTCACCACCAGCACCACGTGCACATGCACACCACGCTCACCACCAGCACCACGTGCACATGCACACCACGCTCACTACCAGCACCACCAAGCTCTGCATTCCTACAGAAGTTCAGATGTTGTCATGAACACCAAACACTGTCAGGTTTTCTTTTGTTTTTTGTTTTTTTTTCCTGGATACTACATTCTCATTTTGTTTCTTTTTTGAGAGAATGTTTGCTAAATACTGAAATGTGAATCCTGGATTTGCCTTTTTTTTTTTTAAAGACATAAACAGTTCTCATGAAAATGATAGCAAGTTGCCACCCCCCCAAAAACAACAAACTAAGATAGATAGGTACCTCACAGTGAATACCAAGGATCCTACTGAGGTGGGTCCTCAGGGAAATGGGGATGAGGAGATACAAGACTACAACCTACATAAAAAATATTTATATAGGGCTGGAGAGATGGCTTAGCGATTAAGGCACTTGCCTGCAAAGCCAAAGGACCCAGGTTTGATTCCCCAGAACCCATGTTAACCAGATGCACAAGGGGACGCATGCATCTGGAGCTCGTCTGCAGTGGCTGGAGGGCCTTCTCTCTCTCTACCCCACCAGTGTCTTCCTCTCTCTCAAATAAATAAAAATAAAATATTAATATAAAAAACATATATGTACATATAAGAAGAATGATAGAAAGTTCAAAAGCAACTCCACAAGTGCCTTCCCTCTTTTAAAAAATTATATTTTATTTAATTATTTTATTTTATTTTTACTGAGACAGAGAGCGACAGTCAGCGAGAAAGCGAATGCAGCAGGGCCTCCAGCCACTGCAGATGAACTCCAGATGCATGTGTCACCTTGTGCATCTGGCTTATGTGGGCCCTGGGGAATCAAAACTGGGTACTTCGGCTTTGCAGGCAAGTGCCTTAACTGATAAGCCATCCCTCCGGCCCTAAATTTTATCTTTAAAATAATTTTATTTATTTGCAAGCAGAAACACAAAAGAGAGACAGAAAGAGAGAATGGGTGTGCAAATGCCTCCAGCCACTGCAAACAAAGACTCCAGATACATGCATGCACTATTTTCTGCATCCGGCTTTATGTGGGTACTGGGAGTTAAACTTGGGTCATTAGGCTCTGCAGGCAAGCACCTTAACCACTGAGCCATCTCTCCAGCCTGTGCCTTTCCCCTTGACCAGCACGTTAGCTTGGGTCTCCTCCCCACAGATGGGCATTAACCAGTCATGAGAGAGTAACACCAGTCATTCTCCTCTGTGTTTCTCACTGTGGTGTGTGTGGTGAATGAACTGGGGCAGCTTAGTGCCACTGTCTGGCTCCTTGCTGAGGGGTCAGCAATCATCCTGCTGTGGCTCCTGCACCATGTGCACACGTCAACAATAAGGAAGGAAGATCCTCTGACAGGGCCTCTGGGACCAGGACCAAGAGCCTGGGGAACCACTGACCTGCATGAGAGTCCTGACTAAGAAGATTAAAAAAGATTTTAAAGTTCAGATTTTGTAGGGATTAAGGGACTTGAACCTTTTAAAATCCTATGTGAAATTGGGGCATAGATCCATTCTTCAGATTTTTCTTTCTTTCTTTTTAAAGGTAGCTCTCACTTTAGCCCAGGCTGATCTGGAACTCACTCTGTAGTTCCAGGCTGGTTCTGAGCTCACAACAGTCCTCTTACCTCTGACTCTCTACTGTAGTGCTGAGATTAAAGGCATGGACCACCATGCCAAAGTCAGATTTTTCAAAAAATACTTTAATTTATTTATTTGCAAGCAGAGACAGAGGAAGGTAGAGGGAGGGAGGTCACACCAGGGCCTCCTGCTACTACAAACTCCAGATACATGTGCCACTTTGTGCATCTGGCTTTCTGTGGGTGCTGAGGAGTTGAATTGAGGCTGACAGGCTTTCTAAACCAGCACCTTTATGAGCCATCTCCTCAGCCCACCCTTCAGATTTTGAGAGTACAGTTCCAAAACTTAAGTTTTACTTAAGTACTATTAACAAAGCAGTGTTACTTTTGAGCCTTAAATGCACCTCTACTTGGTTTTTCCATCAGCATTTTAACTACCAGAAGAATGTCCATGCCTAAAAACAGGTCAGTAGATAATTTAATTGAGAACTCTGATGATCTGACTAAATGGAGTGACAGTGGAGTTTATGGGGCGTGCCTGTGCGCCAAGACCTCTGACTGGATTCTGCGGCTTCTGTACTTGCAAGGGAAAGGCCACTCGCCATGGGCTGTGGAAGGCTGGCATCTGAGGAACCACACAGCCCACGTGAGAAGATGCTCTGCCCATCAGGTGCTTGCTTGAGAATGCAAATCTGAACCATAACAAGATGCCACTTTCTGCACACGGGGACACTGGAATCAAAGATGGAGTTTAAAGACAGGAGTTTAAAATGGTGTAGCAACTTTAACAACAGCCTGGCAGTTCTTAAAACTGTCAAGCATTCAGAGTTGCATCCAACCCAACAACTCTACTGCTACATCCATACCCAGGAGAGATGAAAACGCACAAGAACAGTGTGTATGTAAATGTTCCAGGCAGAACCACCTGCAAGGGCCAATATCCAGAAACAACCTAAAAACAGACAACAATGAATGAACGCATACATGCATGTGGCCTTTCACATAATGGAATGTTACTTGTCAAAAAAAAAAGGGAATGAAACACAAGCACATATTACAATCTGGATTAGCCTTGAGACACTCTGCTGAGTGCTGCATGCTGCGTGACCGCACTAACATGCGAGGCCAGGACGTCTGCTGAGTCAGGGAGCAGGACGGTGGCGGGGCTGTGATGGCGTGACTACAGTGAACATGGATTCCTGTGGAGGACCAAAAATTGCCGCATTAGGTGTGATGATGGTTACACACTTGTATTCATATTAAAAATCATCTGGGCTGGAGAAATGTCTTAGTGGTTAAGTGCTTGCCTGTGAAGCCTAAGGACCCCAGTTCGAGGCTCGACTCCCCAGGACCCCTCTTAGCCAGATGCACAAGGGGGCGCACGCGTCTGGAGTTTGTTTGAAGTGGCTGGAGGCCCTAGCGTGCCCATTCTCTGTATATCTCTATCTGCCTCTTTCTTTCTCTGTCTGTCACTCTCAAATAAATAAATAATTAATTTAAAAAATCATCCTATTTTAAGGGAGGCGAATGGTAAGATATAAGAATAATTTTGTAATAGATGTGCTAAAAGTCACATATCATTCCAGTGTAACAGACAATGTATTTATTTCTACAGAACTTTGGATTCTTCAGAGTTTCTAGGTAGAAATAAATGTCTGTAAAAATACTTTGAACAAAACAAAACAGAAAAGCAAGTAAGACAGTAGTTCAAGTACTGGCTAATGGCTGTGTTAAGTGACCAGTGGCCAGCCCTGTGGGCTGCAGAACTTCCAATTAGAAAGGAACCAAGGAGGCCAGGTTTTCCTTACCAGCACATGGGAGTAGGCGCCACTGTGGGGGAGGCTTTGAGTTGGTTGCCTGAATTCCATCCCCTCTATGTTTGAGAGGGTCACACGTTACAGCCAAGTCCATCTCCTAAGACTCCCTCCCGCCCTCCTTTCCTCATCGCACCGTTCATTAATGCACTCTCACAGTGTGGGTTTAAAATATCCCCCTCAGGCTCACTTGATTTCCTCTAACTGGTGCTGTTTTGGGGGCTGTGGAACCTTTGGGGTAGGAGGCGTGGCTAGCGAAGGTAGGTCACTTGTGGTGGGCCTTTGAGGGGTACAGCCTAGCCTTGCTTCTGGCCAGAGTGCTCTCTGGGCTTCATGATCTACTGAGGTGTAAATAAGACATGACACAAGCTCCTGCTGCCAGGGACAGAGTGCGAGCCACCACGCCTTCCCCAACATGATGGAGTAACAGACCGGAAATCACAAGCAAACGTAAACCCTTAGGGTGTTTTTGTTGGGTATTTTGTCATGGTGCTGAGAAAAGTAACTAATACATTGTCAGTTCCATAAAAATAAAATAATAGCAACAAATAAAACAAAAAAATTGAATCCATGGCTGGAGAGATGCCTTAGTGGATAAGGCACTTGCCTGCGAAACCTAAGAACCCATGTTTCACTCTCCAGTTCCCTCATAAGCCAGATGCATAGGATGACGTAAGCACGAAAGGTCACACATGTGCACAAGGTGGCACATGCATCTGGAGTTCAATTACAGTGGTCGGAGGCCCAGGCATGCCAATTCTCTCCCTTCCTCTTCCTCTCTCTTGTAATAAAAGGGGCACTCATTGGGCTTGTCTCAAAAAATTATAATCCAACCTCTCCTACTCCAATTCCATCTCAAAGCTTCACACAATAGGCCAGGGAAAGACCTTCTCCTCTCATCAATGCACTTCAAATGAGAGCAGAAAGGACTGGGACGAGCAGGGCCTCCTACACTCTGACTACCAAAAAGACCTGAGCTACACATGCCTTCATGGGACAGTCTGACTGGTTCATGGGTTTCTCTGGACTTTCTTCTTGCCCACATGAACAGAAATCATATCCTCAGCCGTGAAACTAAGCTACTCATCCTGGGTCTCTCTTTTCCACAGTGCTGCCTCCAGTGAAGTGACGGCCCTGGCTTCATACTTGTCTCCTACAAGGAAACAAAAGCCTCAAGAGGCAAATTTCTGTGACCGTACCTTTTCCTCTAGGAGTACCTGACACTCCGTGGATGCTCAGCAAATATGTGACAAATTCTTCTAAGAGCAAAATGCTCAACTCCAGGGAGAAGGGAACAAAGTTAAAACACAAGTGGAGAATCTAGGCAGGAAACCATTTAACAGGGAGGAGAAACGGCGACTGCTTGGTCTAAGACAACAGTTTCCAGAGTGTTCCGTGTCCTACATGGTTCTGGAATGCACAATGCTACAGTGAATGAGGAACTGAGTCTATGGTTTGGAGCATGCTTGTTTCAAGGATAGGCATCTGACCCAAGTCAGACACTCTTCCTTCTTGGGTTCAAGAGTACCAATTGGGGCCGGGCATGGTGGCGCACGCCTTTAATCCCAGCACTAGGGAGGCAGAGGTAGGAGGATCACCGTGAGACCCTACCTCAAAACACCAAAAAAAAGAAAGAAAGAAAGAAAGAAAGAAAAAGAGTACCAATCTGGCTGGCAAGTAGAAGCCAGCTTCAAACACGGTTCCATATGACTTCCTGTGCTTTCGGAAGTCTGAGAAGCTTCTAACCACTAGTGTGAGACTCATTAACTTCCTTGGGCTAAAAAAGACACCAGAAGTTGAAATGATGGTGGGATTCATTCATATGCACAGAGATGAGAGAAATCTTATATACTGTAATTTACATATTAATAAAATTAATAGATACCAAGAAATAGATTTAATTTGAAGAGAAAATAAGCACTGGAAATGAAAATAGCTCAGGGGTTAAATGGACTTCCTGCACAAGCATGCGGGCCTGAAGGGTTCAAATTCAGATTTCAAATTTCCAGATTTCACTCAACAGCTATGTGTGGTCATGCACACCTGTAGCCCCACTTCCACAGAGACCTGAGAATTTTTAGAGAAAAACGAGACTCTGGCTCAATATAGGAAGAGATGGAAGAGTGATGAAGCAGTATTCCCAGCATCCCACTCTGGCCTCTGCAGGTGAACAACCCGTCACAGGTGAGTGTGTGGGGTGCCACAAGGGCACAGACATGCTTGCTCTTGCTCTCTCTCACACACACAAGGGCACATAGACGTGCGCATGCACACACACACAAGCAACAATTAAAAAAATAGTCCTGGCATGGTGGTGCACACCTTTAATTCCAGCACTCTAGAGGCTGAGGTAGGAGGATCACTAATAGTTCAAGGCAGCTACAGAGTGAGTTCCAGGTCAGCCTCGACTAGAGTGAGATTCTGCCTTAAAACAAACAGCTATGTGAACAATAAACCCATAAAAGTTGTAGGAAAGGGCTGGAGAGATGGCTTAGCGGTTAAGGCATTTGCCTACAAAGCCAAATAACCCCGGTTCAATTCCCCAGGACCCATGTAAGCCAGAGGCACAAGGGGGTGCACGACTCTGGAGTTTGTTTACAGTGGCTGGAGGCCCTGGCGTGTCCATTCTTTCTGTGTATCTGCCTCTCTGTTTGCTTCTTTCTGTCTCTCTCTCTCAAATAAATAAAAATGTTTAAAAAAAAAAGTTGTAGAAAAAAATGTGAGTTTCAGGGTGGCGTACTGCAGTGAGAGCTGGAGTTAAGGAAGAACAAGCCTGGCCTGTGTGCGTCTCCGAGCCGTGCCTTCCGCTGTGTGCTGATCGCCTGCTTTAGGTGTGGCTCGGGCCACGTTACCACAGAGCGCCACACTAGTACATTCTCAAGTTCCAGGACCAGTAGTAGCTTAAAACCATCAAGCAGATCACATCTGACACACACAGCTGGACTACAAAAGAATGTCCTGTCGTCTTTCCCTAAGGCAAGCATACTAAAGTAGAAATAAAAGCATTTTAGGCCAGTGAGTCTAGTCAACTCTGCAGTCGGGGGAAAAAACAGTAGTTGAGGAAGTGTTCAACAAAAACTCAGGAATTAAATTCTGTATCAAGCAACAGTGACACACCAACAACTAGAGGGTGGGGATGACTAATGTCAAAGGAAGATAAACTAGAAACAATTCAGAAAAAGTCTCAGAAAACTGAAGCGCAGTGCCAAGGAGGAGCTGTGAATGGGTCCAGGTGGCGCTGCCTGAGGTAACCAGGATGAAGTTAGTAGAGCCACAGAAACACCTGGAACAGGCCGTGAGGATGGAGACATTAGAGGCCCGAGTCTGGTACTGAGCACGACACACCTGCTCAGATGAACTTCAAGATGACAGCCAGTCTCAGCCAGCCAGGAGGCACCCTCCTGATCCCAGCACCGAGGGATGAAGGCCTTCTCAGCCAATCAGTTTGGCCCAGTGACAGTTTGACTCTACCCCATCATCACATGTATTAACAACGTTTACTTCAAAACCACATGAGTGTGCAACACTATTTGCATTCTGAAAAACAAAAGCATTTACAGATGTAACAACAAATGGAATTAAAAGTTCTAGCCGTCCTGCACAGGGCAGCTGTGAGGATCAGATGCAGGTAACCAGTTCCTCTATGATGATCCCGTCGTCCAGGACGTGTGGCACAGAAAGCATTTGTTCTTCCCAGAACAAGCACATTTGTGTGGGCTAGAGGGTCGCAGCTGCCCTGAGGACATGCGGCTCTGCATGGTGACAGGCTGTGGAGGCTGCGGGCACTTACCATGTGGACGACCTCTGGGTAAATGGGCTCTGTGATCACATTCCGATTGTGGGTGATATATTCTACCATCTCACTTAACGCGGCTCGCTTCACTTCCTTCCACTTCAGGTCGCTCAATGGGTCGGAAACAAAGTCAAAGAGGACACAACACTGCCGTAACTTCTGGATGAAAAGCTTCTCTTGATCCGCAGGAGGAACATCTGCAAGGCAGAGCACAGCACACTCACGGAATGCTGGACCCAGGGGCCCAGGACACACTGCTCAGCATTCGTCTGTTTTCATCCCAGTGCTCCACTTGGGAGGCTGAGGTAGGAGAACTGCTAGGAGTTCAAGGCCAGCCTGAACTAGAGTCAGGTCAGCCAGGGCTAGTGTGAGTCTTGCCTCAACAAAAAAATTCCTTGAACAAGTGAAAATTTAGAAAAAAGCCACATCTGGCCCCTGTACAGTTCAAAAGCTGGCATGATAAAGCACACTTTTTTGCTCTTTCAAATCACATCCCGAGCACTACTCAAAATAAATCCCTTCTGAATGCACTCAATCAACAAATGCTTTACGCCCGACACTGATCTGCGGGCAGCATTCTGGTCAGAGGGTCAGCAAAGAAGCACCAGTGTGGGTGGGGTGTACGTACGTCACACCATGTGACAGGTGCAAAAGCAGGTACGAGGAGGTAAGGGATGGGGAAGAGCTGCTTCCTCTTGTCCATCTATAGCTCTGACTTTCCAAAGGGCCAGGCAGGTCTCTGGCCAGGTAAGAAATACACACCAATCGGCAGCCATCATATGATGATGAAAGACAAGTTTAGTTAGTATGGGTGACCACCTCAGTGCTTCTCCAAACCCATTCTAGCCCTCACACTGGCCTACAGCCAATACATGTCGCATGTGAGCACTTACCAGGAACACATAACGTACTGAATCCATTGTCCATTTTGACCCTTTTTCATTTAGTTCCTGGGAAGATGATAATTAGAGGGTCCCTGGCTGGCTGGCAAGTAGAAGCCAGGTACAAACATGGTTCCATATGACTTCCTGTCCTCTCGGAAGTCCAAGAAGCTTCTAACCACTAGTGTGAGACTCACTAACTTCCTTGGGCTAAAAAAGACATCAGAAGTTGAAATGATGGTGGGATTCGTTCATATACACAGAGATATGTCAAAGGACAGCCAAATGTCTTAGAACATTTGTCTAACTAGTATTTCCCAAATGATCAATACATGGTGTTCTAAGACCATTCAAGGGCAAAAGAGTCATTCAAAGGGCCAAGCAGACCATGAGAATTTTATGGAATAAAATGCATGGACAACTCAATTGATACCAATTAAGTTTTACTTATAGAGTAATCCTTCAACAAACTATTGTTCATTACATTCTAGTACAATGCCCACAACTCTCTGGGAGGCATTAAAAGACTCTTCTCAACCTTACCTTCCTCTGCTCATCTAAAATCACAACATGGCTGACCACAGGCCGAAGGAAGAGGCACACAGGAAAACCCAGCTGTCTCCTAGTGAGCCGGACATCCAGAGATTTGCAAGGTATTTTTAAAATGTCACTGAAGTTGTTTTTATTTTGGAAAATATACCTATTTCACAAAAATGTTAACTTCTGCCAATATGTAATATTTATTATTATATTTTTCATTATATAGCCTTGGATGGCCTGGAACTTACTATGTAGACCAGGTTGGCCTCAGTCTTGCATTGTTTATTATTTTTTATTATTTTTAGTTTTTTTTCCCCAGAAGTAGGGTTTCACTGTAGCCCAGGATGACCCAGAATTCACAATGTAGTCTCAGGCTGGCCTCCTCGAACTCACAGCAACTCTACCTCTGCCTCCTGAATGCTGGGATTAAAGGCGTGCATCACACCTGACTTGTTTATTATTATTATTTTTGAGGCAAGCCCAACATACTGGCCTTTTTTTAAATGTGTGTGTGTGAGACACAGAGAGGGAGGGAGGGAGGGAGAGAATGAATATGAATTGGCATGCCAGGGCCTACAGCCACTATAATTGAACTCCAGATGCATGTGCCACCTTGTGCGCATGTGTGACCTTGTGTGCTTGGGTCACCTTGTGCATCTGGCTTACGTGGGACCTGAACAGTCAAACGTGTGGTGGTTTGATTCAGGTGTCCCCATAAACTTAGGTGTTCTGAATGCTAGGTTCCCAGATGATGGAGATTTGGGAATTAATGCCTCCTGAAGGGAGTGTATTGTTGGGGGTGGGCTTATGGGTGTTATAGCCAGTGTCCCCTTGCTATTGTTTGGCACACTCTCCTGTTGCTACTGTCCACCTTATGTTGGCAGAAGGTGATGTCCACCCTCTGCTCATGCCATCGTTTTCCCTGCCATCATGGAGCTTCCCCTTGAGCCCTAAGCCAAAATAAATCTGTTTCTCAGAAGCTGCTCTTGGTTGGGTGATTTCTACCAGCAATGCTGAACCTAACTCCAACAGTAAAGTGGTACCAAGGAGTGGGATTGCTGCTAGTCACCTGACTGTATGGCTTTGGCCTTTTGGAGCTGATTTTCAAGAGGAATGTGGAAGGATCTGAAACCCTGGCCTAAGAAATGCCTTGCAGTGCTGTAAATACAGCTTGATTCTGGTCAGACTTGAAAGACCTGAAAGCAGTAAGAACTATGGACTGTGAGGTTTGGTTATGAGGGTGAGAAAGAGCTTTGCCTGGACTGGGCCAGCAGTTTGTATGGGAAGCTTGAGCAAAGGGATATGGAGCAGAAAAAAATGAAATCTTTGGGCCTAAACTGCTGCCCATTCACCTGCACATTGTTGAGAGATTACAACCATTGAGATTGGGCCAGCTGACTTGTACTGGGGCAACAGGAAGAATAGAGACTCTTTGGAAGGGGCCTGAGTGCTCAAAGAGTGTCCTGTTCTTCAAAGTCTGCTTTATTGTCCCTGGATTAACAAACCGGCACCCTACCTGGTATTGTGGAGTATAAGAAATGCAGGAAAGAGAGGGTTACTGAGTTTGCAACATGGTCTTGTGGTTTGGAAATGGCCATGGGCAGTGTGAAGCAGGTTTGCTGGTTGGCTGCATAGAGACCCCATGGGGCCATGAGAATGAACTGTGGATTGCAGTGGAGACCCAATGGAGATGTCAGGACCATGACCTGGCTGCTAAGGAAAGCTGCTGGCCCTGAAGAAGTTTTCCAGGTCTTGGAACTGAAACTCGAGACTTGTTGCTCATTAGAATTAGTGGACTTGGAGATTTGTCACTAACTAGAGTTGTTGGGCTTGGAGCAACAGAGTTTGGTGTTTGCCCTGTTTAAATCATATATTGCTTAACTATTTCTTTGTTATGCCCAATGCCATCTTTTGCAGTGTGAATGTTTATTTTGCGCCATTATGGGTTATTTGGGGATTTTTTGGTATTATGGCTATGTTAAAAGACCTTGGACTATGGGGATATATGAACATCATTGGGATTGATAAGAATTATGGGGACTTTTAAAGCTGGATTGAATGCATTGCATTTTACATCATGTATGGTTATCAGTTTATGAGGGCCACGGGCAGAATGTGGTGGTTTGATTCAGGTGTCCCCCATAAGCTTAGGTGTTCTGAATGCTAGGTTCCCAGATGATGGAGATTTGGGAATTAATGCCTCTTGGAGGGAGTGTATTGTTGGAAGTGGGCTTATGAGTGTTATAGCCAGTTTCCCCATGCTTGTGTTTGGCATGCTCTCCTGTTCCTGTTGTCTACCATATGTTGGCCAGGAGGTGATGTCCCCCCTCTGCTCATGCCTTCGTTTTCCTCTGCCATCGTGCAGCTTCCCCCTCCCGCCCATAAGCCAAAATAAACCTCTTTTTCCCAGAAGCTGCTCTTGGTTGGATGATTTCTACCAGCAATGCTGAACCTGACTGCAACACACAGGCTAACCTGGAATTCACTATGTAGTCTCAGGGTGGCCTCAAACTTGTGGTGATCCTATCTGCCTCCCGAATGCTGGGATTGAAGGCACACCCGGCCCTAGTTTATTATTTTTTAATAAAAACATGTTAAAATTTTTTATTGGGTTTATTCTTTCCAAAAGTATTTTTATTTATTTGCAAGCGGAGAGAGACAGACAGAGAGAAGAGGGAGGGAAGGGGGAGAGAAAAGCGGGAGAATGGGTGTGCCAAGGCTGCCAACCACTGCAAATGAACCTCAGATGCATGCACCACTTTATGTACCTGGCTTTGCATGGGCACTGGGGAATTGAACCTGGGTAGTTAGGCTTTGTAGGCAAGCGCCTGAACTGCTGAGTCATCTCTCCTGCCCTGGTTTATTCTTTATTTCATGTTTTTCTTTCATCTGGTTAACTTCAAATGTGGTCATACTGACAAGTAAGCTCACGTGAACAGAAGTTTTCTGGGTGAGTCTGAGGAGTTCTGACAGTCCTTCCCATAGCAGCCCCCTGCAGCGAGTGTCGCTCAACACTTCTGCTTTCTTCAGCTCATGCCCCTCTAGAGGCACATGTGCACAGTTCTTTCCCACTTTTCCCTCTTCTGTTCCCTCTTTGCTGTCAAGTTCCCGCTCAGGTATTCTACAAGGCCCTTCCTTCCTTTCTAGAGAGTAAAATATGCTCCAGTGAGTGGCTGCCTAGCACCCCTCCTGATTCAAGTAGCCACCCTGCTCAGCAGAAGTCCCCGTCAGATGTGTCTTGTGCTGTGGAGCTCAAACCCAAGGCTGCTGGGACCAGTTAAAGGGACAGAGCACAGCACCTGACACTCAACCGAGACCAGTCATCAGAACAGGGGAGCAAATCTGCAGTGAAGAAAAAGGAGCAGAATAAAACTTTCCCCATAGAATTTCTATATGAAATGGTTCTAAAAGGCAAGCAAACTTCAACCATGTAGAATTATGTTAGCTCTTCCAGGAACCCTGGCAGAGAAGGTGTTTGTTTATGGTCTGCTAACAGGTTCAGCAATTATGAGCTCATGAGTTCTTAAAATACTTCATTTGGCTTTTAAAGTTATTTATTTATTTGAGGGAGGGAAGGAGGGAGAATGGGCACGTCAGGGCCTCCAGACACATGCATCCCTTGTGCATCTGGTTTACATGGGTTCTGGGGAATTGAACCAGGGTCTTTAGGCTACGCAGGCAAATGCCCTAACCGCTAAGCCATTTCCCCAGCCCTTTACTTTTTTTTTTTTTTTTAACAACAATGAAATGGAGTAGGAAAGTTAAGTAAATTGCACACTTAGGCATATAAATATCTGCAAGTTCAGTTAGAGTCTTAGTGTATTTCTAAGATGTCACCTTCTGCTGTGCTGGCAGGACTTCACGTGGGGAGTCGGCAGTGGAGGTGTTGGGGGCTGGGCTTTACTCCCGGATGGCGCTGGCTCGGTAACAGTTGAAAATTTACTCCCAACACCTCATACACACACTGGTACTTCCTGCACCTCTTCAACTTTCATTAATTTATATTGTGAGTTTGAAGCCATTCCATTACTTCAAGCTAAATCCTCAATGACACCTAGAAGCTAGCCACACAGACTCGTGCAGAGCCTCTGAGGAGGAGCCGAGAGAAGCCTCTAGGTCCAGGCCTCTGAAACAAGAGGAAGATGGTGGGGACTAAGACTGGGTTGCTCTTCTTGTGTCTGGCTATGTAGGTGCTGGGGAATTGCCCCTGGGCTGCCAGGCTTTGCAAGCAAACACCTTTAACTGCTGCGACATCTCCCTAAGCCCGGGATGGCTTTTATAAGCACAGCTCCTCAGCTGGGTGGGACAGCTAAACCTGTAATCTGGGCACACCAGAGGAATGGGCATACTCATGTCTACTCCTGTCCTATGATGAGGAAGGACAGCACGGATAGGTGGCCTTCTTACATGGCAGAGCAAGCCACAGGGAACTAGACTCATTCCACTGCTGGGATTGAACCCACAGGTTGCTCTAGATGTACTAGCAATGGAAGAGGGATGTAAGAAGAAACCAGAATGCCTGCGGATACTTTCTTCTACGAAGAGTAAGAAATCCAGGTGCACGTACTTCACAAACACACAAGCACCAGTGAGGTATGCCTCACTGCTGGGCAGGGTGATGGGGGCACTCAATAGCCACTGCAGGCTTCTGTGAGTCTGGGAAGGCTGTAGTGGTGTAGCTCAGGGTACAGGGGCTGACACCAATGTGTGCCCCAATCACAGACGGACTGAAAGATGATACCCCCCCCCTTTTTTTTTTCCCAGAGGTAGGGTCTCCCTCTACCCACTCTGTAGTCCCAGGCTGGCCTTGAACTCACAGAGATCCTTCTACCTCTGCCTCCTGAGTGCTGGGGTTAAAGGCACCAAGCAAGATACACAACACTTTTTAACCAAATCATAGAATGTGATGCGGTCAAGTTGAATCACTAAATTGTCAATATATGCCAAGTGAACTCTGATTTAAAAGTAACAAAAAGGGCTGGAGAGATGGCTTAGCGGTTAAGCGCTTGTCTATGAAGCCTAAGGACCCCGGTTCGAGGCTCGGTTCCCCAGGTCCCACGTTAGCCAGATGCACAAGGGGGCGCACGCGTCTGGAGTTCGTTTGCAGAGTCTGGAAGCCCTGGCGCGCCCATTCTCTCTCTCTCTCCCTCTATCTGTCTTTCTCTCTGTGTCTGTCGCTCTCAAATAAATAAATAAATAAAATTAAAAAAAAAAAGTAACAAAAAGCCAGGTGTGGTGGCGCACACCTTTAATCCCAGCACGTGGGAGGCAGAGGTGGGAGGATTGCCATAAATTTGAGGCCACCCTGAGACTACAGAGTTAATTCAAGGTCAGCCTGGGCTAGAGTGGGGGGTTGGGGGAAAAGAAAAGAAAAAAAACAGAAAAGCAACAAAGGCTACTGCTATTTATGCAAGGCAGGTCTTGGTGGTTAAAAGAAGGTCCTGAGACACAACCAAGGCCCAACCTCTGCACAGCAGCTGCAGAAAGATGGCAGCAGTGGACAGCCTGGACATACGCAGTAGCTGTTTCCAAATAAACATGACTCAAGACAGTGCCAAACGACCAGCATGTTAACAACATGGGGATGTTCATGGGGTGCCATGCTTCCTGGTCACTCATGTAACTGCCACTAAGCACTGAAGCAGCTGGTCTTAGACACAGGACACAGCCAGGCGCAGGCTGAGCGCCTCCCTCACCCTCAGTGCTCCCTCCTGCGGCCCCACAAGCACCCATGAGAGCCACAGGTGAGACAGAAATGAAGTGCAGACTCCAAGACAAGACCCCGCTTCTCAGCTACAGAGCCCCTGTCTCTCCTATGTTGACTTTTTTTTAACAGAGAGGAGGAACAAAGTGGAATTCCATTCTAACAATCTGAAGTGAATCTGGGGTACTTCACTGACAGGTACTCTGCTGCCTGCGTGAAGGACCTCCACAGATGGCAACTTCTACCCACTAACAAATCAGCTCTTAGACAACTGGTGCGACAGTGGCATATCTGTTATGGCGCTAACCAACCCCTCTCTCGTTGGATTTGAGGCTTCCTTGCTCCACAGGAGGGACCTCATGCCTAGTACTGAAAAGACAGTCAACAGCCCATGGCTGGGCAGGTCACAGGCCTTACTGGGAAGCCACCACTTTCATCTAGTTAAATGATATGCTGTATTCATCAAACTGCCTTTTTTAAAAAAAATTATTTTGTTTACTTGAGGGGGGGGGGGAGAGAAAGAATTGGCACACCAGGGCCTCAGCCACTGTTGCAGTCCGGTTCGCATTGCTGGTAGAAATCACCCAACCAAGAGCAGCTTCTGGGAAAAAGAGGTTTATTTGGCTTACAGGCTCGAGGGGAAGCTCCACGATGGCAGGGGAAAACGATGGCATGAGCAGAGGGTGGACATCACCCCCTGGCCAACAGAAGATGGACCACAGCACCAGGAGGGTGTGCCAAACACTGGCATGGGGAAATTGGCTATAAAGACCATAAGCCCACCCCCAACAATACACTCCCTCCAGGAGGTATTAATTCTCAAATATCCATCAGCTGGGAACCTAGCATTCAGACCACCTAAGTTTATGGGGGACACCTGAATCAAACCACCACAGCCACTGTAATCAAACTCTAGATGCTGTGTCACCTTTGTGTGTCTGGCTTATGTGGGATCTGGAGAGAGATTGAACATGGGTCCTTAGGCTTCACAGGCAACTGCCTTAAACACTAAGTCACCTCTCCAGCCCAGCACACACCTTCAATCCCAGCACTTAGGAGGCAGAAGTGGGAGGACTGCTGTGAGTTCAAGGCCAACCTGACACTACATAGTAAATTCCAGGTCAGCTTGGCCTAGAGTGAGGCCCTACCTAACACACACACACACACACACACACACACTCTCTCTCTCTCTCTCTCTCTCTCTCTCTCTGTCTCTGTCTCTCTCGGGCCTTAAAAGGCTTTCTGGGGGGGTGCTTACATGCATTTGCCTTGTAATTATTCACTACACTTTATGTTTGTAATTATTCACTACACCTTATGTTTGTTTCACCTGCTTCCACATTTGACTTGTATTTTAAATAAAAAGGGTGAATACATGCATTTGGTTAAAAATTAAAAGCACACGAAAAAACCCAAAGTGACACATGGGTCTCCTCCCACAGTATGGGCCTCCTTATCTTATCTCCAAGACCACCACCACTGCCTGGTGGAGGGTCCTGAAGTGCTGCAGGCCAGCCCTGTAGACATGTGGATGGTTTCCAACAGGTCATGAGATGGGCCAACACTGACCTCTAACTAACCCAGCTCTAAGGGACTGGAAAACACACCAGACACGGAGTTCAAATACATTCATTAGGGCTTTGTTATGTGTTATGTAGGCTTTCAGAGTTCATTTGTCTCTCTTTTCTTTTCCTTCCTTTCCTTCCCTCTATCCCTTCCTTTCTTTCTCTTCTTCTTCTTCTTCTTCTTCTTCTTCTTTTTTTTTTTGAGGCAGGGTTTCACTGTAGTACAGGATGACCCGGAACTCACTCTGTAGCTCCAGGCTGGCCTTAAACTCACAGCAATTCCCTACCTCAGTCTCTGCAGGGCTGGGAGTAAAGGCGTGCACCACCACACCCAGCTTTAGGCTATCTTTCTTTTATTTAAACATTTTCCAATCAAGATGAGAACCTGAATGATTTCTATTTTTTTTTCTATTTACATAAAGATCTTGTCTCTTGTTCTTTTCTTTCTCTTATGGGTCAGACATTATGATCCAAATGTACAAAATAAAAATAGTGATTTGGCTTGTCTTGTCAACTGGATCTAAAATATCTGTGTGGGTCAAGGGATGTATGAGCAGGCATTGACCTTCAGACAGCCCTTATCTTTAGGCGCTAATTTAGAAACTGGTCCAGCAGGAGGGTTTCAGGCTGTAGTTCAGTGTAAAAGCACCTGCCTAGCACGTTTGGGGATATATGCTCCATCCTTAGCACTGGAAAGTAAGTAAATTAAAAACGAATTGCTCCAATGCATATAGCGCGGTGTTTCATAGACACTGACGATGGAAACTACAGACTTCCATAAAGAATGAGTGAGGCGTGGGGAGATGCCTCAGTTGTTAGAGGTGCTTGCTTGGCAAGCTTACCAATCGGAGTCTGGATCCCCAACACCCACCTAAAGCTGGATGCAAAGTGGAACATAGGTCTGCAATCCCAACACCCTATAGCAATAGGAAGTGGAGCCATGGGATTCCAAAGTTCATGGGCCAGCTAGACTGGACTTCCCAGCCTCCAGCAAAAGAGACCATGTCTCATAAGCTGTAAAGAGAGGATCAACACTCCAGGGCTGTCCTCTGACCTCCACATGTGTGCTGTGGTATGTATGTGACCACCCTTTACACAAGTAAACTTAAAAAAAAGAGAGAGAAATAGAAAAAATGTGAGAGGTGCAAAGTGCTATGGTGAAGCGGTGAAGCCCTGTGGATGCAGCATGGTGACCCAAGGGGGAAGGGATGCATTTCTGTTTGGAGTTAAGGGACCCCTGCCCTAAAGGTTCATGTGTTGGGGGTTAGTCCTTTGGCTATTTTTGGGAGGTTCTGGAAACTTTAGAAAGTGGGGGCTGGCTGTAGAGTGAGTTTGTCAGTGAAGTGGATCTGAGGCCTCTTCTATGTGTCCCTTCTCTGTCTCCTGTGGTTCTTCCCTCCGGTACTCTGTCCAAGCACATGGGGCAAAGCAGCCACAGCCTGACCTCTGAAACCACATGCCAAAGCAATCCTTCTTGCCTCAAGTTGTTCATATCAGGTATTTGGTCAGTGAGGAAAATAACCAGCATGCGATGTATGCTGCTGCCAGAAAAGTAGGACAGAAACTCAGGAAGAAGGGGAGCCACAGCTGGGGGAGGCTGACAGGGCTGTGGGGGTTTCTAAAGCCATGCTAGGTGGGGAGGACTACTAGAGGCACCCGCTACTCAAAACAGGGGGCTTAAAGAACAGATTACAGTGAGCACTTCCCCACAAGACACTGCCTTGTCTAACGACGTACTGGTTACAGGGCATCGACTCTGCATCCTTCACACCGTACTCAATATGACGTCTCCACAGAGGATGGACTTCACCTTTCCTTCCATCTTATCCTCCCTATCTCTAAAACTGCTATTCACGTATCTGCTGATGGAACAGCTCAATCTGAGGGGACTAAGGTAATTTAACTGAGGGGTTGCAGACTTCAGCACAATACCCATGGAAACTTTAGGGGAAACCCAGAGCTGCAGAAGAATGGCCTGCTCCTGGCAAGCAAGGCCCCCCACCCAAAGGACTTCTGCAGCCAGAACTCCATGATGGAGGGGCTAAGCATGGTAGGAAGATGGCTTTGTAAGCAGGTGAGTGCTGCAACTTCTCTCGGGACAAGATCCCCTAGAAGACAGGCAGACTGAAGTTAGGAGGTGAAGCAGGAAGATTGATTCTGAAGGGAAGGCGGAACCCATGACCCAGGCCTCTGCTCAGTTATGATGCCTTAACTCTGCTCTGGTAGTGTTGGTCTGGAAGGCTGTCACCTGTGATAACAATGACCTCTTTTAGTATTATTATTATTAGGCAGTGCAGAGGATCAAATGGAGGATCTCATGAATGCTAGGTGACTCTACCAGTGAGTCATAACCCAGTTCTATGAATTCAAACAACAACACATGAAAGCAGGGAAACCAAGCATGAAGGTATCTACAGACTGACATGATGAACTTCTGCCTGACCACTTGAAACAGGCACTAAAGCTACTTTTGCTAGAAAGTACTGACTTCCTTTCTTGGCCCACAGGTGACTAAAGTAATAGAAAAGCCTGGCATCTCTGCCTTCATATTGTGTCTGTGCGTCTCAGATAAGTCAGTCCTTAACCTTTCCTTATGGGGTAGGACCCTCTGTCCCAGGGTAATTATCCATGAAAGGCAGGCTGAAGTTTGCAGCAGGGCTGATCATCCTGTAGAAATGTGATTGATCCTGGGCTGGAGAGATGGTTTAGTGGTTAAGGTGCTTGTCTGTGAAGCCTAAGGATCCATGTTCGACTCTCCAGATCCGAGGTAAGCCAGACACACAAAGGTGAGGCAAGTGCAAGGTTGCACATGCCCACTAGGTGGTGTAAGTGTCTTAGAGTTTAATGGTAGTGGCTGAGGCCCTGACATGCCAGTTTTCTCCCTTTCCCTCTCTCTGTCTCTCTAAAGTTAAAAAGAAATGAGATTGATCCTTCAAGCGGCAAATGGTGATGAAGACTTCAGACCACCCAGCAGAACCAGGACTGAGACAACTGTCAGAGACCCTGGCCAGGACTGCTTAATTACATGTCCTTCTTTCTTCCTGTCTCACCTTCTAGATAATCCTGAAACTGTGTCAGAACCTCAAAGACAGACCTGGTATCACTGGACCCCTTTATTAGTTCCTCTTCCCAATGTGGCCCCACTGAAGAAGCTGCTTCCTGCTTTTCACCATTATTTGCTTCTTCCATTGAGGTACTGAGGTAGGTGGCCAAGCCCAGCCAGGGCTGCTGCAGCCAGGCCTTTTGCCCTGGAAACTCTACTTACAACTTCAGGACCGAAAGGATTTCACAACTGCCAGATTTACCCTTTTTGGGGGGTAGGGGCTGAGGGGCTGAGGACATGGAAGGGAGTCAGGTAGCTCTGTTGGGCAGTTGGGGTGATTGGGCCCCTAAAAGGAAGAAGCAGGAATGTCTTGAGCCTATCCTTGCCGTCTCCACTTTGCTAGAGATCAAAGGATGATCTGACTCCTTATCTCTTGCCTAAAGGAGATCTTGTTTTTTACATAAACAACCTGGGGCCCTCTTGAGAGGGAGGTCTTTCCTAGAATTTAAATCTATTTTTTTTTGTATTATTTATTTATTTGAGAGTGACAGAGAGAGAAAGAGTCAGAGAGGGAGAGAGGAAGAGAGAGAGAGAGCACGTGCATGTCAGGGCCTCCAGCCACTGCAAACGAACTCCAGATGCATGCACCACCTTGTGCATCTGGCTTATGTGGGTCCTGGGGAATTGAGCCTTGAACAGGGGTCCTTAGAATTCACAGGCAAGCTCTTAACTGCTGAGCTACCTCTCCAGCCCCTAAATCTAATCTTAACATAGTGATTGCTCAAGTTCAGCCCCTAGAACTTGGCATTATGCCTAGCCTCTTCCTGAGACTGCCCCTAGCCTAGACCAATCAACTGTCCCTCTGGCTCACCTGAGCCACAAGGTAGGCCCTACCACCATAAGGTTATAAATGTGTTTGCAAGGGGAGGGCAAGCTCTCTGGGCTGCCTGATCACTTGTGAACCTCCAGCTTCTGTTGAGTTTCTCCTGGTCTTGGCCCAGTTACTTCCCACATGGGCTCTTTAACCCTCCTGCCTGCCCTCCATATGGCAGGAGCTCTTTGTACTTTTCTGTCCTCTCGAAGGTCTTTTCAGGCCCACCATGTGGGCTCTCAGGTCATGTGGGTGTATTCATTTTCCTTCCCTTGGTTCTGTACTTCCCTAAATAAATAAAATAATAATTATCCTTCTTATTTTATTCAATTCTTTGGTTAAAGTAGACATGAAACAAAAAGGCAAAAAAAAAAAAAAAAGTAGACATGAGCTGGGTGTGGTTGGCACACACCTTTAATCCTGACACTCGGGAGGCAGAGGTAGGAGGATCACACGAATTTGAGGCCACCCTGAGACTACATAGTGAATTCCAGTTCCGCCTGAGGTAGAGTGAGACTCTACCTTGAAAAACAACCCAATGAAAAAGAAGACATGAGGCTGGAGTTTGAGGTTCTAGCATTTTCCTGAATTCCCCAGCACCACGTTTCAGACAGAGCCTGGGGCCTTGCCACGCTAGGTGAATCAAGTCCACCTCTGGGCTATCCCACCAGCCACGGTTCTCACAACTAAACTAATTTCCTCAAACTCTTCCTAATCTGATGACTTCTAAAAGTTAGAACCAATCTTTAATTTCAAAGCAAAACACCTTCTTTCATTGATTCTAACGCACATTCTCCATGTTAACACCCCAAGTTGCACCTTGGCATATTTAATTCGAAAGCAGCCAGCATGTCACCTCCCTTCATGTCACTTATACTTAATACATGGGGCTGAAGTAGCCAGCTCGCAGCAGGAAGTACAACGCCACTACCCCAGAGCGCTCACTGTCCCTGTGTCTGCATTGCGGCGGTGGTCCAGGAGAAGCCACTGCGTGGCACTGAGCAACCTCTGCTCTCACCAGGTCTCCTCCGTGCAGTACAGCTGGAATGACGAGTTTGGGAATCCATCTGGTAATGAGCCCTGCTCAGGTTCTCACACTGCCGCTCTAAGTACCCCGCGCTGCTCCCTTTTCAACTGCCACCCTATGGCTCTTCATCACCGAGGGCGTCACTGTGCCCTCTTCTCGGCAGAAGTGCTGTTTACTCAGTACCAGGTCTCGGGCCAACTCCCTCCCTGGATACCAGAGTGGCTCTTGCCTCAGGCTTGGGGACCCATCCTGGGATTCCAGCAAATTCTGAAGCTTGCCTTCACTTGCAGATGATGATGGGACCCCAACCCACTGTCCCTTTCTCATGAAATTAAGTGCAATTTAATAAGGCAGTCATTTCATCTGAAAAAGCAGCGGTTGAAGCCAAGTTCTAGTTCATTCATGTTCTTCCCTGGGACTGGGAAGGGGTGGGGTGGGTGGGGCAGGGTGGAGGAGGTCAGGCAGAGATAAGGTGCAGGCCAGGAAAGACTGGTTTCCTCAGAAACCTTTTAATTCAGCTAAGTGAATTTCCTAGTGAAGACCTAGGGTCACATGGAGGAAACAAGCCAATTTCTAATCTAGACTCTGCCAAGTAAGAATGCGGAAGGCATGAAGTCATTGTAAACCATACATATATTGTAAATCATATATATTTTAAACAGGAAAAGCTTAAGATAGGCCAAACTCCCAAGGATGAACATAAAACCCAAGAGTACTATTTGTTGACACAAGCCATCAGCCCAGCTCTGTGGGGATGACAGGCAGTGTGATCAGCACAAATCCGTGAACGCTCAGTGCTCAGCGCCAGTGCTGGAGCCAGGTCCCGCCCCCCCACTCACTAGCATTAAGAATACGGCCACACCTGGTGGCAATGGTGCCAGCAACACAGCAGCTCCTTTATCTAAAGAATAAGGGTAGACAACAAATATGACTGCCAAAGGAAGATTCCAGAACTTTCAACATGTTCACAAGCAGTAGAAAGAGTGTAGCATTATTAAAAGGACACACAAGATATACTTATTTTTTTCTGCTTCTATTCTGTTTTCTCCTTCCTTTCTCTGTACCTCAAGCACAGAAGGTACGAGTGCTTCTTTCTGGTCGCAAACTCTCTTGCTCTGGGTCCCGGGCTCTCTGAGAGAGGGTTGAGTGACCCACAAGAGTTAATGTGATGTTTATGCCCCTATTGTAAGGTCTTCAAAGTGCGGAAACTTAGTCTACAATGTTGTTTCAAGATGAGACCTCTGGAAATAACTAAGAGTAGTTAAGGTCATCAAGAGGGGCCCCATGATTGTATTCTGGTAGCTTTATAATGGGGAGGCGACAGACAGACACATGTCCCCTGCCATGTTCTGGGACTTTGTCTTCAAGGCCTAAATTTAGAGGCCTAAACAACTGAGCCACTCAATTTTGGGCTAAGCTAGACTCTCTTTACATTGCTCAGCCATGGGTATCTGAGGACAGTAAAGAAAACTCAACAATGACCATCAGTGCTAACACTAACTTAGAGTGAGCTCCAGTCTCCATTTTGCTTGGCCATCAGCTCACCCCGCTAAAACCTGCAGCCACAGCCCGTGAGGACACACGGCGCTGAACTCAGCTTTGCTGTGAGTGGGCTGTGTGGACAGTAACAAAGGCAAGACAGGGCCATGTGTCCTGCATCTGGCCCTTCCAACCTCAGTGTCCACCTGTCAGTGACAACCTGTCAGGTGCACTAACGATGCCAACACCTCCACAGGCACCACTACGACGTCCGCTTCCGCAGCACATCCCCGCTCCAGTCTGAATATGGAATGACTGCGGTGTGCGCAGCGGTTGGGGCTTCACGGGGGCAGACGGGGCCTGAGGGGGCCTGACCTAACCAGTGCATTAATCCCTTGATGGTTCCCTAAGATGACAGCCCTTTCAGGAGGTGGTGAAGGGAGGAGGCGGAGCTCAGTGGAGGAGACAGATGACACCCCAGGCCCTTGTGCTTGCACAGGAAGTGCTCTTCACCACTGAGCCTTCTCTCCAGCCTGACTTTCCATATTTCTTATGCTTGTTATGTCACCGACCCAAGTAATAACAACAATTTTAACTGACACTCTGACACAATAAAGCACTCCGAGAAAAACTACGGCTATTTTTCCTTTGGTGTCCATTGTTCCTGTCACTGCCCCTTGTGGGCTGGGGGACCCAGGCCCATAGCAAGTCTGTCTACTGTGGCTGATGCTGCAGAATGCTCTTTTCTGGGTCCCACCACCTTCCCAGTAGGAAACAAACCACTGCCAAAAAATACCATGCTCATGCTTGGAAGAGAGGCCCTAGATGGTGAGGTGGCAGGTCATCAATGGGGACATGCAGCTCCTTAGTACCTCACTCCTGTAGCATATTACCAGCAAGCTGGGGTGAATCTGCTGACGAGCATTCTGGCTAGAGTCAACGCCTAACCCTTTGCTCACTCCTCCTCTTTAAGAGTCCTGGTGGCAGGTCACCAAGCCAGGAAAGACAGCCTGCCAGTTGTGAAGGTCAGCCTGGAACCCGCCTTCTTTCTAATGGAGGGCAGGGCACCAAGGAACTCGGGCTTGAAGTTACACAACTGCAATACTTTTAGTAGGATAGCAACAGGGTCTTACTATATGGCCTAGGCTGGCCTTAAACTTGGAGTGATCCTCCTGCTTCAGCCTCCTGAGCACTGGAAGTACAGGCATATGCCACCACAACTGCCCTGCAGTAGAATGCCCAGAGTTGGTCACAGGTCCAGTTTCCCCTGGACAAAGCTTTGTCACCTTGATACATGTTGTTTTTATTACTCATTAAAACACAGGGCTGGAGAGATGGCTCAGCAGTTAAGGCACTTGTCTGTAAAGCCTAACAAGCAGGTTTGATTCTCCAGTACCAGACACACAAAGTGGCACATACATCTGGAGTTCATTTGCAGTGTCTGGAGGCCCTGGTGTGTCCGTTTGCATTCTCTGTTTACAAAATAAAATAAAACAAATTCTAAGTTCCTGTGTCAAGGTATGCAAGGCAATTAACTAACTCCTCAGGCTTTGGGGGCAGGCCCTCATGGGGGAGCTACATCCCTAGGTCACACCTGACCTTTGTGACAGACCACACATGGCACTGAGGCCTCTCTCCATGCAGCAGGACGGGCCTGTGCAGTGCCGGTTGTTTCTCACCTGGCACAGACAGGCTCACCAGTCCAGCTGTGCCAGGCAGAGCTGGACAGAAGCCTGGAGGGGTGCGGCACCCTCAGGGTCTCTGAGGAAGGACAGGCAGGCCCAGCAGGCTGAGAGTACTCCACCTGGGTACAGTAGACTCCTGTGGCCCTGGGCCCCAGTCGCTTTCCAAGGTTCTTTCCTCATTTCCAGGACCACGGACAGTCCTGTACCTCAGCTCTTGGTAGCTGCTGACATTTTCAACTGGGCTCCGTTGTGGCAGGATCCCCCCGCCCCCCCGCACTTCCCACAGTGTGGCTACTCCTTCCCTCACTCCTTGTTCGGGTGAGGACAGAGTCCTCTAACCTGGTGGCACACATGGACTTGGGGCCTTGGTGCTGCCCTTGGGAACCTCACTCATGTTGCCTTTTCTGAACTCTATGGTTCCTGAGATGGATTTTTTGAGCTGAGATAGCTGTGCTTGTGACACTCTGATACAGCTTCCCTTCTGTTCCTTACTGAACCCTTTAGGGACTAGGTTAAGCCTTGGCCACAATTAGTATCACAAAGGTGCTAAGACCTTGGGGGAAGTGAGTATGGTGGTACACACCTGTAATCCAGTATTTGGGAGTCACAGGGTTTGAGGCTAGCCTGGGCTACATAACAATCCATTCACAAAAACAAGAGCTATAACATGCTTAGAGCAATCCCTTAAATAGTATGTTCCCAAACCTTAGTTTTTTTTTTTTTTTTAATCATATGCCAAGCAACTTACTAGCTCCTAACAGCCAGTCCTATTATTCTCCAGCCCTTCAAAACTGTCTGTAAGGAAACTGCATTTTCCTTCCACACCAGGCATTTCCAAGCAGGCCCTTAATGCACCACACTTGACATTTGTACCAAGTGAAAAGCAGAGCCTCAATCAAACAGCGTCTGGTTCTGCATAACTCAATTACACCCCTGTCCTGCAAACATCCTGGTGGCAGTGTCTGGCTGTTCTTCTCAGCACAACAGGGGCTACTTAAATGCCAGTGACGGAGGCAGAACAAACTACAAATGCAATTATCATAGGGAGTCCATCCTCTGCTGAACTTATGAATGTCTTAATATTATCGACATGTGAAAAGGAAAGTTCTGACAGGTTTACAAAAGACTCTGATTTTGGGGAGCAGTGCTGGAAGCTCGCAAAATAAACAGATGAGTAACAACTGCAGTGTGTAGGCAGACAAGGCTGGCATGAGCCACTGCTGTTGGCCAGGAGTGACCAGTTACTTGACCCATCTAGGCCTTAGTGTCCACATCTGATACATGAGATCGGATGAAGCCTCTGTGTCAGGCTTTTCTGAGGCTAAGAAAGAACCTCTTTGAGTACAGGAAGTACTGGGAAGAGAGAAATAACAGGACTCTGGAAAGAGAAGGGAAAGAATGGAGAGAGTGTGTATGTATGCGTGCACGCGCACACAAATGTGGAGATCCAAGGCTTGGAACTTATAGCTGGGTACTGCACATAAAAGCCTATAAGGCAAGATAGGCATGGTAGCTCACATCTGAGGCAGGAAGAACACAAGTTCAAGGTCATCCTTGGCTACCAAAACCCAAACCTGAGGGCTTGTCCTTAAAAATAACATTTTCCGGGCTGGAGAGATGGCTTAGCGGTTAAGCGCTTACCTGTGAAGCCTAAGGACCCCGGTTCAAGGCTCGGTTCCCCAGGTCCCACGTTAGCCAGATGCACAAGGGGGCGCACGCGTCTGGAGTTCGTTTGCAGAGGCTGGAGGCCCTGGCGTGCCCATTCTCTCTCTCTCTCCCTCTATCTGTCTTTCTCCCTGTGTCTGTCGCTCTCAAATAAATAAATAAATAATGAACAAAAAAATATTAAAAAAAAGAAAAAAAAATTTTCCCTCTGTGAGCAGCTGACCAGTTTCGAGTTAAAACACACCTTATTAGCTGACTGTGAACATATGACACATTAATATGTATAACATAGTTTTGAAGAATTTTGTCTTGAAAAAATAATACATGTTCAAGGCAAACACATAATAAATCCCAAACAACATAAGAAGGGGTGTTTTGCTTCTGCGCTGTTGGCATCCAGCACTCACACGGGGCTCCCTTGGGACTGAACACGATCTGCCCTGCTGCTCTCGCCTCACTCACATTATGTTCAGATGTCCTATGTACGAACAGAGACGTGCGCATCACCTGTGCCTGAATGACTCTGCTCAGTGTTGTAAGTCAACGGGGCAACTCGGTCGTCTCATGATGTTCTAAGCATCACACCACAGACAATGCGGATTCATGATCACAAATGCAGGAGGAATACTGCCCTTGTTCTGCCGCTCCCGGCCTCACTGAAGGAGTGAACCATAGAGAGGGTGTACCCTCAAAGCTGAGGAGCTGCTGGGTAGAGAGGAAGGGGAGGGAGGTGCTCAGGAGAGAGGAGCAGCTGGGGCCAGCGTAGCTGTGGAGGACGGATCGCAGGTGCTGTGTGCAACCCCAGGTCAGGATGACGGGTATGGTGCAGCGGAGCAGAGGTGCAAGTGGACAACAGACGATGGCTGGACATCTGCTCCAGAGCCGATCTCAGGCCCTCGGTCAGCTGCGATCTCTCCTGAGGGCCCTACCCTGGAGCCTGACTGTGGGCTTTGTGGACTAGAAAGGACCAGTAGTTATTACAGTCCTCTCACTACCCACAACAGACGAGCGAGCAAGCCTTACAAAGTCTGTTTATAGGCAGCAATGACTTGCAGGACCTAAAGGGGACATGGATGGGCCCTGAATCTAGGCAGTCTTTTCTTTGGCTAAGGCTCCATTGACTCTGGGACAGTACAGTGGCGCAGCCCTTTGCTTTCTATGGTCTGGGTGAAAAAAACATGAACAGGGTCCCGAGGGTGACCTGGTGAGCGTCCACACTCATTAGCATGTGGTGCCTATGGTGACAACAGAGCCAATGTGGCACATGTGTGTGATCTTGATAGGGAAACATTCTTAACACCTTTCTTCCCATGTTTCCATAACTCTGAAATCATTTTAAGAAATGAGACCACAAATCAAAACCAGTACTCTTCAGATTAACCAAGCTCCGACTTACTTCCCTTTGGCCTGTGGATACTTATGACTTCCTATGATTCCCTCCTTTTTACCCAGGCTAGCTGCAGGTTTATATGTGCCTCCTGTAATTCTCTTTCCCCTTGTCTCCTGCAGTGCCCCCTGAACTAAGCAGCTTCACCTTTGTCTTTTTTTTTTTTTTCCAGGTAGGGTCTTGCTCTAACCCAGGCTGACCTGGTTCCCTATGTAGTCTCAGGGTGGCCTCGAACTCATGGTGATCCTCCTGCCTCTGCCTCCCTAGTGTTGGGACTGAAGACATGTACCACTATGCCTGGCTTGCTCTTTCTTTTTTTTAAATTTTTTTTTCTTCAATTCTTTCTTCTCTGCTTCTGTCTTTAAAAACATAGTGGTTCTTTAATTTACTGTGGTCCCTTTCCATCTTCTTATCCTTTAAACAGTTCTTTTCTTATCTAGCAATGATATTCACGCAGTAACTCTATAAGCTGTCACCTTATTTTACTTGTTTGTACATTTGGAGGCAGTGCATGTCAGACAGCACAGGCCCAAGCCAGACACCATGCCATGCCTCAGCTCTCTCTGCTCTGATGCCAGTCCTGGCAGCTTACTGAGCCTCAGCTCTGTGCCCATCCGTAAGGCAGGCAAGAACAGGCATAGGGGCTGTAAGGAGCAAGTGTGTAACCAGTGCAAACGTCACGGAGCAGTGCTTGCCATAGAGCTTCTGTCCACTGTTAGTTACTGCTTCCCACTTTACAGTGCTTGTTCAAAGTCTGCCGAGTGCCAGCATTTTAAGTTGAGAATGGTGCTTTCAACAAAACAGACATGGCTGCTGCTGCTGTTATGAAGGTTTCATTTGAGTAGCTGAGACAACCTAGTTTTTTTTTTGTTTTTTTTTTTAATCTACAAGGGGCTGGGGAGATAGCACAGTAGTTAAGTGCACTTGCTGTATAAAGCCTGAGTTTGGATCCCAAGTACCCATATAAAGCTATAAAGAGGAACATGGGTCTTTAATCCCAACAAGCCCATGGCAATGGGAAGTGGAGAGAGGAAAACCCCAAGGCCTGAGGGCCAGATAGTCTAGTCTTCACAGTAGCAAAAAGCAGTAAGAAACCCCTGTCTCAGAGCAGGAGGACAGGACCAACACTCAGAGGCTGTCCTCTGACCTGCACATGCATGAAGTCAATAAATGAAGAATAACGTCAAGAAGGAAAAGAGCCAGGGTCGTATTCTGGGACTGGGTCATTTTTCATGTCCATGGAGAAAACTTGAGGACAGAAAGGTGAATACCAAGAGGGAGCCAGAAGCAGTGGCCAGGACGGGGGGTGAGCAGCTCCCACAGGGTGTGTGTGTGTGTGGGGGGGGAATGGTAGCCAGGACAGGGGGTGAGCAGCTCTCCTACCAAGACCCCTGCAGAGCCTGGTCTCCACCTGTGACTCAGGGCTACTTTGTGTGGGGGTGTGTGTGTGGGGGTCTCACTCTATCCCAGGCTGACCTGGAACTCACTCCCAAGGCTGAACACTATTTTAACTTTTCTAAGACTATCAATCCTTATAACACACCGGGGAAGCCACCATCTGTCCCCTGACACAAACAGGCTGGATCCAGCGGCTGAGGTGGCACAGCTGAGAAGGGCAGAGCTGGTGCGTGGTGACTTAAGAGCCGCTCAGAGACCTGCAGGGGCTGAGCCCTGCGTGGCTAGCCAGGAGCCTGCTGCCGCCCGGCGTCCTCAGCCTCCCAGGTGTTGGTCCCACAGGGGCCCTTGGAGCCCTGGCAGAGTCACCTCTAAGACCTTTCAATTCCACTGTGAATTAAGACCAGCACTTCCTCACGCATCATGAACATGGGCCAGATTCCAGCCAGCCCACACCACACGAGAAGGCAGAAGGAAGGAAGGAGCCCTCTGGATCAAGTGGCAAACATTTGGGATGTTGCCTTTCTTGTAAGGCTGACTTAAAAACACCTCACCCACCACACGTCAATTTCCCTTTACTTAACTCTCTAGGCTACTCAACCACCGAACACTGTGTCCCCAGTCACGGTGGAGTTCAGTCTCTTGGTGTCATCTGCTAATGCCCACTTCTCACTTTCTCAGGTGTTCCTCACTCCATTTCACTGTATCCTTCACCTGCTGGACAGCGTGGGCCTTCCCCTTTCTTAGACAACTCTGGCAGAGTAGCTATACTGCTTCAACACAGGAGCTTCTCCAGGTGTGCAGCAAGAAAGTGAAACAGAGGAGAAGGTCTTGCCTGGCCTTGGAACCCCGCTCAGAGGTTCTACAAGTGGGTGATCACAAGAGCTCTGAAGTAACAAGTGTCAAAATCACTTCAAGACAGGAGAATAGTAGTGGTCCCTTACAGGGTGGTGTCTGACTTCCCAGCAGGTAACACTCACTTCTCCAAACCCACCCAGGTTCCCACAGGACCAAATCAACGCACAGATTCTCAGCATGAAGAATCCTGAGCCCCTGGACAGCCAGGGCAGTAGGCGAACACGCTGTGTAACGTAGAGACTCAGGGGCCAGGACTGGCAACGCACCTCTGAGGTGTCCTGTATGAGACTCTGTGTCCGGGAAGGGAATTTCTCCCTGTACCATTCCTGCTAGTACAGCTGCCCTACCTAAGAGGCTGGTGGCCTGCTGCAGCCTCTATGGTCACACTCAGATGGTAAATCAAGGAAGCATGCCTTGTATTTTCTTTTCTTTTTGCCCTGCAGTGCTGGGGATGAACTCAGGGCCTGGTGTGTGCTAGGCACATGCTCTACCACGGAGCTGCAACCCCATGCTGCACTTCTAATCTCCATGTTGAGAAGGCCACTTCCTCAGGCCACCTGGACTGCATACACATAGGAGCAAGGGGCCAGGGAAGGTCTCCTCTGCTTCAGACAGGAGTCACCTGCTCAGATTCTTAAGGAGACGCTTCACTTAAGATCTCACCTGCCTGGACAATGTTTCCTTAATCCAAGTACAGGCTACTTAAAATTTTCATGTCAATAAAGACAACCGGAAGTAACTCCTGCCCCTAGCCATGGTAGAGAAAGAATTCAAGGCAAAACCACTTTCCTGCAGCTTTGACCTTAGAGGCAGTGTTTATGAACATCACCTTGTCTGGCTCCATGAGAAGAGACTGGGCGGTTACTTGGCCACTATGGGAGAAGTGGAACTCCAGTGCAGGTGGCCCCTACCCCGTTTATACCATGGCCTCTCAAAAGGAGCCTCAACCAAGCACACCTTTACCAAGCTGCGGAAGGGCCTGTATTCTCCTAAAGCCTGGCATGAATGCAAATGAAGACACTAGGTTACCATGGTGGCTCCTTCCTTTCTTTTTTGAGGTTGGGTCTCACTCTAGCTCAGGCTGACCTGGAATTCACTATGTAGTTTCAGGGTGGCCTTGAATTCATGGTGATCCTCCTACCTCTGCCTCCTGAGTGCTGGGATTAAAGGTGTGTACCACCACACCCCACCCTTTCTTTTTCTTTAATACTTTTATTTGAGAGAGTCAGAAAAAGAGCCAGATAGATGGGTACACCAGGGCCTCTAGCCACTACAACCAAACTCCAGATGCATGTGCCACCGTGTGCATCTGGCTTACATGGATCCCGGGGGATTGAACCTGGATCCTTACCTTAGGCTTTGCAGGCAAGTGCCTTAACCACTAAGCCATCTCTCCAGCCCCAAGGTGGCACTTTCTAAAGAAATTACCAAACCACATGACTAAACCAGTCATTCTCAGCAACCCTGGGACCTTCTAACACCTTTGCCAAACCCATGGAGTCAGGACTTTCAGTCCTGCCTTCCTAAAAGCCTTTGGTTCAAAGCTGGCCAAGACACGCTGGGCAAGCCTCCTCCTTAGCAGGCAGGCCGAGAAGCCCTACCTGTGCCTGGACAAAACAGAACAACTTGGCCTAAGGGCCACGATGAGACCAGGTCAGAATCACCCCCAGAAAATGGGAGCCACCAACAACCAGTTTTCACTAAATGGAGTTGGGATTTGGAGACACTGTTAACACTACTGATTTTAGTGCACTGCAGGCCCTGGCCACTCCCCCAGAGTCATTAAATACCCACCGACCTTCTGTTGGGAGACAGGGTTACTATGTCCATTTTACAGAACACTGAACAGGTTAGGTAACTTGCTTCAGGTCATGCAACTAGCTAATGGGTTGCGCTGCTGGGCAATGTGCAGAGAAACTACATAGTAAAGTGAGGGCAAGAATGGTGGTGTCAGGCGCAGGCTGGAGGACGGAGCCAGCATTGTTCCTGCAGTCTGACCCAGAAGCTGAGGTGGCTGCTGGGACAGCTCTTCTGTGGGGTGGCGGTGGTGGGGGTGCTCCCCTGTATGGAGGCCCCTGTGAATCTGCTGCTGGTAACTGAAGGGAAGAGCTCGGGAGACATCCTCAGAACAGTCTTCTCAGACTGAACCCAGGATAACTGGGTTCACTCCAGCCATTCTCCAGCTCTCCCATGCTTCTTGCCACATTTGTATGACTATGCCGTTATTTATGAGTATGACTTTTAAATGGACACACTTTTTACTAAGCCCTGTCCTAAGTAACAGTAACCCATGTGTTATAGTCAGGTTCGCACTGCTGGTAGAAATCACCCGACCAAGAACAGCTTCTGGGAAAAAGAGATTTATTTTGGCTTACAGGCTCGAGGGAAAGCTCCATGATGGCAGGGGAAACAATGGCATGAACAGAGGGTGGACATCACCCCCTGGCCAACATAAGGTGGACAACAGCAACAGGAGGGTGTGCCAAACACTGGCAAAGGGAAACTGGCTATAATACCCATAAGCCCACCCCCAACAATACACCCCCTCCAGGAGGCATTAATTCTCAAATCTCCTTCAGCTGGAACCTAACATTCAGAATGCCTAAGTTTTTGGGGGATATACCTGAATCAAATCACCACATTCTGCCCCTGGCCCCCATAAACTGATATCCATACATGATGCAAAGCACAATGCATTCAGTTCAACTTTAAAAGTCCCCCTAGTTTTTATCAATCCCAATGATGTTCAAACATCCCCATAGTCCAAGATCTTTTAAGTGAGCCATAATAACCAAAACCCGCTCCCCAAACCCATAAGGGCAGAGAATAAACATTCACACTTTAAAAGATAGCACTGGGCATAGCAAAGAAATATCCAACCAATACAAGATTTGAAACAACCAGGAAAAACATCAAACTCTGTGGCTTTAAGTCCAACAACTCTAGCAGATGACAAATCTCCAAGTCTGATAATTCTAACCAGCAACAAGACTCTGGTACTCCAATTCCACCCCTCCAACTAGGCTATTCACAGTCCTAGAAAACTTCATCTGGGGCCAGCAGCTTTTCTTACCAGCCATCTTGTGGTCCCGGCATCTCCACTGGGTCTCCACTGCAATCCATGGTGCATCCTCATGGCCTCACGGGGTCTCCATGCAGGCAACCAGCAAACCTGCTTCACACTGCCCATGGCCATTTCCAAAACACAAGACCATGTTACAAATTCAATGACACCTTTCCCAGCATTTCTTATACTCCCCAATACCAGGTAGGGTGCCAATTTGTTAATCCAGGGGAGAAATAAAGCAGACTTTGAAGAATAGGACACTTGTTAAGCACTCAGGCACCTTCAAAAGAGTCTACATTCTTCCTGTTGCCCCAACGCAGATCAGCTGGCCCAGTCTCAAAGGTTATAATCTCTCAATTGCAGCTGAACTGGCAGCAGTTCACCCAAAGATTTTACTTTCTGTGCCATATCCCTCTGCTCACACCCATTCATTTCTACGCAAAGCAACCCTACACAACTTCTCAGAACACGGGCATTACAGCAAGCTTCTCACACAAACTGCCTCTAGTCCAGTCCAAGCAAAGCTCTTTTTCACCCTTATAAGCCAAACCAACCTCTTAGTCCATAGTTCTTAGTGCATTCAGGTCTTTCAACTCTGACCAGAATAGTCCATCAAGCTATATGTATAGCACTGCAAGGCTTCTCTTAGGCCAAGGTTTCAAGTCCGTCCACATTCTTCTTGAAAAACAGCTCCAAAAAAGGTCAAAGCTGCACAGTCAGGTATCTAACAGCAACCCCACTCCTGGCACCACTTTACTGTTGTAGTCAGGTTCACACACTGCTGGTAGAAATCATCCAACCAAGAGCAGCTTGGGGGAAAAAGTTTATTTTGGCTTATAGGCTGAAAGAGGGAGCTCCATGATGGCAGGGGAAATGATGGCATGAGCAGAGGGTGGACATCACCCTTGGCCAACATAAGGTGGACAATAGCAACAGGAGGGTGTGCCAAACACTGTCAAGGGGCAACGGGCTCTTATACCCATAAACCCGCCCCCAACAATACACTCCCTCCAGGAGGCATTAATTCCCAAATCTCCATCAGCTGGGAACCTAGCATTCAGAACATCTAAGTTTATGGGGGGCATCTGAATCAAACCAGCACACCAAGAAACCATGATCTGATGTCTGTGTATTTCCTACTTGCCAGTATATAATTATTAAAATGAAATAATGTGTAATTCGGATCATGTAAAGTCCTTTCTGGTGCTGCCATTGCTGTGTAAGCTAACTACACCTGGAGGAACTGGGCCATGTGTCACAAAGGAAGGGACAGAACAAGTCAGCCTTTGTTTTGTCCTCTTCACAGACTGCCATGTCATTGATCCCTGCTCAGCAAAGTGTGGGGTGGAAGTTGCTATCCCCCCTGAATGGGAACAAGAAAATGACCTCACGATCTTCTTTGCTGGGAGGACAGACCCAGACAACTTCCTTTCAGCCTTTGGTTCTACAATAAAGAGTGGGAAACCCAGTGTTAAGGTATTTCCTTGGTCCCCACTAGTTCTATTACATTTTGCCTTTAAATGTACATCGTAATATTGCTGCTCAAGTATGGATGTGTGTGGACAAGTAACACTCAACATTGGACAGTGTAGATAACAGGCTAATCCTCTCATTCATGTAAGAAACGTATTCAGTGAGATGGTATGATACATCTTCCAGATCAAATGGCCAAGATATGATCTGTAATGGTTTGAGTACCACAGGCCAGGAGAAAGCTTACACATGATATACTCACTGGCCTACTAGTAACATAAATTTTTTCCTAAAACTTTTAAGTTTGTACTTCCTGCTTCCATAGTGCCTGGGAGTAAGAAAATCAAGGGTTGCTTAGTTACAAAGTAAAAGGTCAGGGTGGCCTCTGCAGAGTGGCTGATCTTTCTTTCAGCAGCTGGACAGGGTGGAAATACAGCTGGCAGAGAAAAACAGGGCATGACAAAATAGAAGGGAGGCTAGGAAGACAGCCAGCCACCCTGTCAGGGTTCAAAACCTTCTCTGTCATCCCAGAAGAATAACCTGTATCCTGCAGGCCAGCACCTGTCTTCCTCTTGCCTCCAGCCTCGATAGAGTTTCAAACTGTTCATATACAAGGAATAAAAATGTACACTAAGGGCTGGAGAGATGGCTTAGCGGTTAAAATGTTTGCCTGCAGAGCCAAAGGACCCAGGTTAGCCAGATGCACAAGGGGCCGTATGCGTCTGGAGTTTATTCGCAATAGCTGGAGGTCCTGGTGCTCCCATTCTCTCTCTCTCCACCCCCTTCTCCCCCTTTCTCTCTGTCACATAAATAAAAGAAAAAGTGCACTAAATTTCAGAGATCATCTAGAGTACTATGTGTTAATTCTGAATGTAAGCAAGGTAAATTTTGCGGTCTGTGGGCTGGGGCTGGGATTTCATGTTTCACAAGGCATTTTGAAGACTGACACAGGGCTAACTGCTGGCATCTCTAAAAAAAAATCACGGGAGGAACAAAAACACTTCATTTAGCAAAAGGGCAGGCTGGAGGGACTGCTCAGTGGTTACAGATGCTTGCTTGTAAAGCTTGGTTGCCTGAGTGCAATTTCTTAGTATCCAAGTGGCACATGACTTGGAGTTCGTTTGGGTGACAGGGAGCCCTGGCATATCCTTTCTCTGTCTGTGTCTCTCTCCTTTGTTCTCTCTCTCAAATACATAAATAATTTTTTAAAAAAAATGCTTCCATAAAGGCATTCAATCTCAGAATAAAGGACATTCCAGTTTATTGAAATCTTACAAACATGTACCTTTGTTTTTGCTTGTCCCATATCACTGAATAGCATGACGCTGGAAAATGACTGAGTGTGATTTCTAGGGAGTGGAACAGATTGCATCCTATAAGAATGACATCTTGGGCTGGAGAGATGACCCAGCAGTTAAGTGTGCTTACTGTGAAAGCATAAGGGTCTCGGACTGCCTGAGTTCAAATCGCCAGATCCCTTGAAAAACATCTGGGCATGGCCATATGTGCCTATAACCCCAGTCCCACAGAGGAGCAGAGGACCTGACAATCTTCAGAGGGCTGCAAGTTCCAGGATTACTTAAAGGAGACTCTGGCTCAAAACCAAGACTAGAAGAAGGAAGAGTAATGGAGTGGTTCACCTGATGATCCACTCTGGTCTCTGCAGGGAAGCGACCCCAGCTGCAGGCTAGCACGTGGGGCATCGCAAGGGCACATACCCGGGCGTACACCACACACACACGTCATCTCTGATTGGTGGCCGGGAACGACGGGATCTAAAGAGCTTCTAGCATCGACAACAGGCTGAGAGTACCGCTGCTCTCGACTCCGTTCCCGCTGGAGTAACAGTGCGCTGTCAGGTCCCTGCTCCTACTGGGCTCACCCTGCGCGGAAAACCTCCCTCAAAACTGGAAGCTGAAAACAAGCCCTTTCCTTCCTTTACCTGCTTCTGTTTGAGCATTTTGTCCCAGCAACAAGAAAGTATCTGTTACAGAAAACTGGCACCAAGAAGTAGGGCTGCTGTTGTGACAAACCTGACCATGTGGTTCTTAGTCTTTTGGAACTGGTTAGGAGGAGGAATGTGGAAGGAGTTGGAATGCTGGACTAGAGAGGCTTCACAATGCTTCAAGTAGAGTCCATGGGGCATTCTGGTGGGAGTCTAAAAGATCCAAAGACCAAGAGAAATGCAGCAACAGAAGCTTGACTCGTGAGGTTCCTCAGGGAAACACAGACTATCAGAACTGGGCTAGAGGCACTTGATGTACTCTGGCAAAGAAACCGGCTGCTTTCTGCTCATGACCTGAGAACTTAAGTGTTAGTCAGGGTTCTCTAGAGGAACAAAACCTATAGAAGAAATTATATTAGAAAGGGAATTTATTGGATTAGCTTACAACAGTCCACCAGTAGTGGTGTTCCTCAGCAGTCCCAATCACAAATTGAAGGCCTGGAGGCTTTTGGCAGAGCTGCTGGTCTTCAGTCCACGTTGGAAGGCTCAGAAAACTTGGTTCCAATGCCGAGGAAGAAGAGGCAAACAGGAAGGATGTATGTACAAGTGAAGGCACTCACCAGCAAGCACCACAGGCGTTGGGCAGTGGGAGGAAGGGGCTCTTTTCTCCCAGAGCTCCCTGACATAAAGCCCACCACCAGGAGGGCCGCCCACTCTAGGGAAAGAACTTCCTCTTTCAGTCAATGCTTCCTGGAAGCAACCTGAGAGACCCACCCAGAAGAATGCCCAAGGGTTCCTAACCAGATCAAGTCACCGCCAGAACTTCACCATCACAATGAGTGAAGCTGAATTTAAAGTAAAGGACTTATGTTTGTGAGAGGAAATATCAAGGCAGAAAAGTATTGAGTTTGTGGTTTTAGCTGCTGTGATTCAAATCTACAACAGAAGAGAACAAAATATAGAGTAGAAAGTTATAAAAAAAATGTGAAGTTTCACATAAAGAAATGTGAACAAATTTAAAATCCAAGGGCCAGAGACTATAGCCACTTCAGCTTTAATTGCTGAGATCACCACCATTGAAGAGAGAGTCCACTGCTCTGCACTGGAACAACTGGAAGGATGCCGCAAGGGCAAGACCTAACCTTGGGAGGCTCCGCTTAATAAGAATGTGAATTCTTTTGAAAGGAAAGTATCTGAAGAAAGAATGCTGAAGGAGGTCTCTGCTTCCCAAGGACAGCATAGAAGGACTGCTACAGCTGTGTTCCATGGGCACCAGGATTCATCCCGACCTGACTGTAGAACTTGGCAGTACCACCCACCTGATACTGCTCTCGCAATCATGAAAGATGCAAGACTGAGGAGGACAAAGAGTGGTGTACCACGGCTCAGAGAGCGGCTGAGGCTAAGCAGGCTGGAGTTGCGAGGACACTGCATGAGACTGTGAAGGTGAACCCCAACTTGCAGTGGAGAGCTCAGGACGTTAAAGATGCCAGGATCATGGGGCATCAGCTAAGAACAGCTGCAGGCGCAGGGTGGACCTGGCCAGCAAGAGAGGCTACCGGCAGCACAGCTGGAGGGCAGAGCTCCGCAAGGGTTTGGAGCTCCGGTGGTGTTAGCGAGTCCCAGATACTGGACACGGAGCTTCAGAATACGCAGTGTGCCCTGCTGTGTTTCAGGCGTGCTGTGCTCTGACCACTTGTTTCTGTGTCTCCATTCTTCCCTCTGGGCTGGGAATGTTTACTTTGTGCCAATACATGCTGGAGGTACGTAATGTATTTTTTGATGTTAAGAGCCTGCTGGCGTTTCAGAAGAGACTCTGCACTTAACACTAACTGTTGAAGACTTATGAGGACTTTGGAAGTCGGACTGAATGCATTTTCCATTATGATAGCCGTGAACATATGGAGACAAGAGGTGGAAAGTTATGACTTAGAAGTGTTAGATTTGAGTGACAAAATTAACAAGGGGTGGGCTTATGATGGTTAATCTCTGGCTATAATTTGGCAGGATTTAAGATCACCATGAAAAAATACATCTTTGGTCATATCTGGGTGGAATTTTCTAGAATAGGTTAGCTGAGGTAGAAGGACCCACCCTAATTGTGGGCAGCACTGCCTTTTGGACCAGGTTTCTGGCTATATAAAATGGAGAAGGTGGTCTGGAGAGATGGCTCAGCAGTTAAGGAGCTTGCCTGAGAAGCCTAAGGACTCAGGTTTGATTCCCCAGGACCTTTGTAAGCCAGATGCACAGGAGGGTCTCTCTCTCTCAAATAAATAAAAAAAGGAGAAACCTAGCTGAGCATCTGGCACCCACTCTCTCTGCTTCCCCCTGCCCATGTGAGGCTGTGATCCCGGCTCCTTTCCTGCTGTGCTTTCCCTGCCATGATAGACTTCCCCTTGAAACTGAAACCCAGAAACCCAGAAATAAACTTTTCTTCCTTTAAAATAATTATATTAATGATGGTAAAAATACAGCTTTGCAAGAGAGGCCAACACCCATTAGGCAGGTTCGGCCACTTCAGCCACGCAGACCAGGTGGCAGACAGATGCTGCCCTTCACTTCAGCTCTGTTGGCAGCCTATGGCTGGGAGGTTGCAGGCACGTGGTACAGGGCAATCTTCACGCACGTGAACTCTAGTAGATGGGCTCCCCCCTGACTAGGACTTTATGCCAAGTGCATACCCAAAAGGGCACCAGAAGCCACAGGATGACACGACCCACTTCCTGCATGATCAGTTTCCTATGTAGCTAAACAATGTAAAACTTTTCATACCCTGAACCATAACTGTTATGAAACCTAACATTAAACACCATTTTTTTTTTCTAATGATGAAACTTTTGGATTTCAGAAGCATAAACATTTGAAGGTTTCTGGGCCACCTGATAGTCAGAGGTGCTCGTGGAGAGTATAGATGGCCCTGTCCTCACCTACTGACCTGACTTGTAGAAGCCACAGCATAGGAGAAAAAAAAGACAATGTGTACTGCCAAATAGATCCTAAAATTCACATGGAAATGCAAGGGAGCCCAAAATACCAAAATAATCTTGGAAAGAATACCCAAATTAGGGGACTCACACCTCCTGAGTCAAAGCTACAGTCATCAAGATTGTATGTATAACACAGACCCAAGAACACAGAGACCCATGAGACACAGCTGAGAGTCCACAAGAGGGAGGACTTACACTGACTTTTGACTAGCGGGTCAAGCCAATGCAATGGGTGACAGAACAGTTTTCTCGACAACCATGCAGGTATAAAACAGGATGTTCCCATGTAGAAGAATGAAGGGGGACCCTCAACTTACACCATATACAAGAACTAATTCAAAACTGGTCAAAGACGTAAATATAAACACTGCAACTATAAAGCTCAGTCAACTTTTGGATCAGCAATGTCTCCTTAGATATTACATCAAAAGCACAAGTCACAAAGGGAAACTGGGCTTCACTCGAATACTTTCTACTATGAAATCCTGGCTCCAGACCACAGACCCTGTTTTGCCAGACTCAGTCATTTCCCAACATTGTGTTGCTTAGTGACAGAATCCTTGCCTGTCCAACACAAAAACAAGGGTGATGTGTGTGGGCTTTCAAACCTAGTATCAGCAAGACAGAAAAGAAATCCACAGAGCTAGAAAAAAAAGTCTGAAAAGCATATGCCTGACCAGGGGCTGGCACCCAAAGGAAATAAGCCCTTCACTGTGCAATCATGACTGCCACCAACCACACCCTTTGGGCCATTCCACACTTTGGCCAGTCCTGGGCTCAGCTCCCTGGACACCTCCCTCTCTGTAGAAGACAGCTGTGAATGCTCAGCTTTCCAGCAGAGCTGCTTCTGAAGACTCTGCGCAGGCCCGACCACAGCCATAGCAACGATGTCAAGTACAATGAAAATGAACTGACTCAGATAAAACCAGCTATGGTCAGCTAAGACAGAATGGTCAGGTGTGAGGCCCTGCACAGTCCTCCTGCTCTGCTGTCCTCATGAAGGAGCACACTTGGCCAAGCATGGCAAAAGCTGAGAGGGTCTGCTCCACCAGGAGCCCTCCAGCAGCAGAACTCAGAGAGCAAAGCTCTGGTGAAGGTTCAAACCCAAACTCAGGATGGGGCCTTTCAATAGTGTGTTCTAGGCAGTTAACTGGATAAAACCACAGCTCAGTGTAAAAGGCCAAAAAGACAGTCATTCCCTAATTCAACAACCAGCCTATGCCCCACTCTTCATGCTATGCTTTTTTTTCTTTTTTGGTTTTTTGATATAGGGTCTCATTCTAGCCCAGGCTGACATGGAATTCACTATGTAGTCTCAGGGTGGCCTTGAACTCATGGCAATCCTCCTACCTCTGCTTTGCCTTTTAAAAAAGTATATTTATTTATTTGTAAGCAGAGAGAGAGAGATACAAAAAAGAGAGGCAGAGACAAAGGATGTGTCAGGGCCTCTAGCCACTGCAAATGAATTCTGGATACATGTGTCACTTTATGCACCTGGCTTTATGTGGGTGCTGGGGAACTGAACTGGGGTTGTAGGCAAGAGCCTTAACCACTCAGCCATCTCTCCAGCCCATATGCCTTATTGTTTTAGAAAACAGGTACATTCCCATGGTTCAAATATGCTGTGTAAACACACGCTTGCACACAACCGCACAGAACTTCCCGTGTAGCTCCCCCGCTGCAGGTTTCACTTTCAGTTTCTTCTTGTCTTTGCATCTCCTCACAGAACCATGGCAGACACGTTCTCGCCCGTCCTCTTGTGCAATGACAGCAATGGCATCCCACACCGCTGCTTTGCATCTCGCCTCTTACTAATGGCCCCTGCCGCTTTCCTTCTAGCATTCTGAGAAGGGGCACTGCTTTCTACTTGATATGAAACCTTTTGTGGGATTTCTCCCATCACATGCTCTTCACCGTGGGTGGAATACCTTCACCCCATCTCTCTGTGTTCTGGGAGAACCAGCAGCAATGTCAAATGCCAGCCGAGTGGACCTGTCCTTCGTGCATGCCTCTAGAAGCTGACACAGACATACTCCCACCACACAACCAGTTCTTGCACCACACAGCTGACTTCGGAACACTGGCCTGATGGGGGACATAAAGCTATAGGACACCGGCAAGAAGTCAGACTCAGTTTTGCTCTCTTCCCTGTGCTTGGTATAGTCCACGTTTCTCCATTTGAAATAAATTCAGCAACCTTAAGTTTTCTGTCTGAATTTCAACCTCATTTGGCTCCACAAAAGCTTCAGGGCTGTATGCTACTGATGCTGACAGCAGCATGATGAACCCATGACACCTGGAGCAGAGGGCGAGAAGGGGGATGTCTGGTATCAGCATCACCACAGGGCACTGGCGAGGAGCCGTTTCTTCTTCAACAGTGCCCAGGCAAAAGCAGCCTGTTTTCAGAGAAAGAATACCTCTTCCACCCAAGAGTTCAGGACTACACCACCACCAACAGGAGGAGATGCCAATCTCGGAACAGACTGGGCTTCGCCACCAGTCAAGAGCTCGGCACTGGAAGTCTCTCACTAGCCACACTCAAGATGCAGCTGGAACTTGCCTCCCGCAGGCAGGTGAGGCCCTTAACTCAGGGGAAGGTGGCTGCGGCCCTGCCTCTTTGACTGTGAGCTCCAGGGCGAAGGCTCATCTGGGCACTAGTCCAGCTGAGTTCACCACACCCCCAGCAACAGGCCCCCGAGAAGAGCCTTACCTTCGTGCCCCAAAATCTGCATCTCCTGTTTTTCTAGAAGACACCATGAGACCGGCTAACCTGTCCTGTGGTGCTGCTCCCTGCACTGTGCAGACACGGCAGGCGGCAAAAGAGCCACAGAGAGGAGAGCTCCGTGACAGAGGAGCCCGCAACAGCAGCTCCCCGCGAGTCCCGGGGGCACGGGCCCAGAGCTGTGAGTCACAGAACCCAGGGGCTTGCCAGGCTTTGTCACCAATTGCTCTGGGACCTCAGGCGAGCTGGCAAGCTCTGCTCTGGTTTCCACAACTGTAAAATGGGGCTAATAACACCTGTTTACTAACCCACAGGAAAGAGGGCGGCAGCTAATGAACACTTGCAAGGTACTTTGAAGATGAAACAGGTTGCTGGTGCTAATGACCACGATACAGTCTCCCGGGTTCTCCTCTGGGAGCCAGACAGGGAACCCAAGTGCTCCCAGGAAACTAGCCAAGATGAAGGAGGTGCTCCTGACCGGGCGGCAGGAAAGCACTCCGTGTGGCCCAGCTCTGCAGCAGGGGTCGGGAAATGTCTGGTTACCATGGACGCCACAGCTAAGGCTGTAAGTTGGCTGATAACTTTCTGTTTCCTGCCAAAGAACTCTTTACTGACATGCTTCTTAAACTTCTCTTTATTTATTTTTATTTTTTAAACATTTAAATGTGTAGTGTCAAAAAATTTTTTTGGGGGTGTGGTGGGGCTTCAAATTTAGCTTACATTTCACTTACAGGCTCTCTACTTTTTGTAAAGAGTAAAGGCTCAAATAAGCCATTGGCACACACCCATGAATTATACTGAGTGAGGTGGTAAGACCCAAGTGGGTTTTGTTCACAGATATATGTGCACACACATGGCACACCTCACCACAAGTTATTTTTCCAACCTGGGCAGGCAGCATAATCTGTGTTCATGTAATTGGATAATGGTTAATTCTAGCTCATGCAAAAACAGAATGGAAAAGTTTAATATTTTAAAGCTGATGTTTAAATGATACACAGCACTCAGAAGTAAAACATGCAGACTTCGTGTACTGAGTCAGAGGAGCCACCTCCCCTCCTGTCCGTTACTACTGTATTGTCCGACCAGAAGTCACTCCTCAGGAGCTTGCCTGCTTATCCCAGCTTCACGGTGGGAAGGTCCTGGCTTCATCCCAAAAGCAGGTGGGACAATGTGAGTGCAGCTGAGCTGCGAGTGATGGCCACAAGGCTGAGGCAAGGTCTAACTATCAAGGCCAGTGCAGTATGTAGCAAGACCCCGTTTCGAGAAACCAAGAAATGAAAAAGAAGCAGCTCAGTAAAAATCTTCCAATTATCAATTTAACTTTGGCTTATTCGTTTTTTCCTATGGTACTGGAGACTAAACCCAGGGTGGTCTCAGGCATACTGGACAAGAGCCCTAACTACACCTACAAGAAGTTATCTACGAGTGGTAACAAACACTACAGCATAATGCTACTTGTGACTTTATTGTAAAGAGAAAGAACATATAAGCCCAGTGTGCTAACATGTGCTTGTGATCTCGGCAACCTGGAGGCTGACGCAGAAGGTGCAAGGTCAAGGGCAATCAGAGCTACGTATGAGATGCTGTTTCACACAACATACAAGACTCTGCTGGACATCACTTTTCTTTCTCCTGGTGGGGTGGGACAGGGTGACAGAGAGAGGACCGTGTTCTCTCCGAACCTGGGTCCGTTAGCTTTGCAGGCAAACGCCTTAACCACTAAGCCATCCCTCCAGCCGGAGTAAGATGTTTTAAAAAGAGTCAGTGATTCTCTGCCTTGTAGAATGCAAACTTAGAACCAGGTCTGCAGACTGGGAAACCACAGTCCACATCTCTAGCACAGGGCCTCTGTTCTAAATTGGATGAGGTGAGGTTTTGCTCTGGCCTTGTCTTTTCTGACACTTGGAAAATGAGCACAAAGCACTGTGTGCACAGGCTATGGGAGGTGTTGGTGACAACGCAGAGGAAAAGTCACAGGCAGAGACAGATGTTACACTGCTGCCTCCTTCTTGTCACTAACCTGGTCCAAAAGTTGAAACCAGATTTATAAAAAGGCCTGGGAGGGCACACCACCCACTTAGGCCACACATATGCAATAGTAAAATGGAGTCAGAGAGGGGCAACAGCTCAGAGCAGAGCCCAGTGTTCGGCGAGTGAGCAATACATTTTTATATACTTTATTTTTATTTATTTGAGAAAGGGAGAGAGAGAGAGAGAGAAAGAGAGAGAGAGAGATAGAAAGACAGGCAGACACATAGAAAGAATGGGTGCACCAGGGCCTCCAGCCACTGCAAACAAATTCCAGATGCATGCACCACCTTGTGCATCTGGCTTACATGGGTCTTGGGGAATTGAACTTGAATCCTTTGGCTTTGCAGGAAAGTGCCTTAACTGTTAAGTCATCTCTCCAGCCCAGAAGTACATTTAAGTCTCAAAAGGGCTTTGGTTCTCAAAATTCCTCTCCTGTCATTTTTCCTTCTTGAAATGAAGATATAAAAGTGACTACAGGGTTAGAGAGATGGCTCAGCAGTTAAGGTGCTTGGCTGCAAAGCCTAATGACCTGGGTTTGATGTCCCAGTACCCACATAAAGCCAGATACAGAGTGGCACACACATCTGAGGTTTGTTTGCAGCAGCTGGAGGGCCTGATATGCCCTCTCTCTTTATCTCTATCTGCCTTCCCCCTCTCACTCTCAAATAAATAATTAAAATAATTAAAAAATGACTATAAACTGTGAATAAATACAAATGTCAGTGAATAGGAAAGGTCTAGAAGGATATGTAGCAAATCCCAAACAACCGACAACACTGGCAATGTGGAGGACGGTAGGGAGGAGACAATGTGAAAGACAAGAACTAGGAAAATTTTACTTTTAGTTCTAATTAAGCAAAAAGTAGGGCTGAGGACATGGCTCTGTGCTTGCTGTGCACGTGTGAGGACCTGCATTCCATCCTGGGAGCCCATGTAAAGCCAGACACGGCAGCACATGCATGTGTAAGCCTGGTGCTTCTAAGGCAAGATGGAGGCAGAGACAGGAAAATTCCCAGAGGCCTACAGGCCAGCCAACAAGCAACAAGAGATCCTGTCTCGCAAGGTAGAGGTGAGGACCGACGCTCTCAGGTCAGACTCTCTGATTGGTGTGCTGTGGGCACTCGTTTGCACAGTTGAAAGAGGAGCTGACGCAGAACTTTGCTTTAGCTGGGTTACATCGAGTGATGCTGATCATATTAGAGAATTAAAACATGTTATCAACTTCCTCACACAGCAACAGGTCAAATAATACCTTTGTTCAGGTGGTTTTAGTTTGAACAACTAGGGGAAATGGCCTTGTTTACCCACTGGGGTAAGCGTGTAACAGCAGACCTAACAGAAGACGGGCAGAGCCGCACAGCCGCTCTGGATTCAACGTGCTGTGGTCAGTCTGTGAAGTGGGTGGGAAAACAGTAATGGAAGAACCCAGGGCACAGAACCATGTCTAGTCCAAAAGGCAGCTCTACCCATGGCTTAAACTTTAGTCTCTGATCCCATGCTGAAAATCAACACATAATAGCCATCTGTTGTTGTTGTTGAGACAAGAGTTTCATTCTGTAGCCCAGGCTGGTCTGGAGCTCACAGTGATCCTTCTGTCTCAGTCGCCCAGTGTTGGGCTGACAGGCATAAGCCGCCAACTGTAACAAACGACAGCTTCTTGAAGGTCGGCTGTAGTGTGGAGTCCGAGGCCAGCTGAAGAGCTTTGACATGCCGGACGGCCCGGCAGTTGCCTGACACTCGGCTCTCCTGCTCATGCATGCTGTGCCACTGGTCAGCACCTGGGAACGGACCAGCACACTGGCTTATGTGCAAACTTCCCATTGTTAAGTGAAAAATCCTTTTTTTTTTCTTGGTTTTTCGAAGGTCTCACTCTAGCTAAGGCTGACCTGGATTTCACTACGTAGTCTCAGGGTGGCCTCAAACTCACTGCGATCCACCTACCTCTACCTCCCAGGTGCTGGGATTAAAGGTGTGCACTACCATGCCTGGCTAAAAATCCCACTTTTTTTTTTTTGAGGTAGGGTCTCACTCCAGGCCAGGCTGATCTGGAATTCACTATGTAGTCTCAGGTGGCCTCCAACTCACAGCAATTCTATCTCTGCCTCCCATGTGCTGGGATTAAAGGTGTGCACCACCACGCCCAGCTAGGAAAATGCCACTTTTTAGTATCACTACAATGCTACCTAGACAGTCTTTATCTGTGGGAAGCTGTCAAGCTCACAATGGCAGGTACAAATTTCCCGAAATTCCTATTTGGCTTGAAAGCTAAACTTTTTACCATTGGCAAAACCAAACAGTACCACAGTGGTTTCTCTTGAACTGATAGGCTCACCTCTAGATTTCTGGGGAAATGTGCTGCGTATTCATGTCTTAATGAATGTAGTTCGGCTTTTGTTATTTCAAGTGAAAATGGCACTCTTGCAAGTGCTTAGCTTAGCTTGCCACTCATTCCACTGAGGAGCTCCAGAGACTGCCTCCGCCCAGCCTGCAGAGGGCTTGCTGTGAGCTTCACATTTTGCCACAGAGTAAAAAAGTGTGCACCGCGGCTGGGAGCTGCTGAAACAAACAGTTTCGTGCTCCAATCAAGAGGTCCTTGGGTCCGAGAGATATAGTCCATGGCGCAGGGTACAGTGGCCACTAGCTGGACCCAATGCCATGCTACACGAGGGAGCTGCTGACTCAGCACTGCCTCACATTGCCTGGCAAATGTTTACACAGTGGTACTACTATAAAAATCAGCTTTCAGGGCTGGAGAAATGGCTTAGCAGTTAAGTGCTTGCCTGTGAAGCCTAAGGACCTCGGTTCGAGGCTCGGTTCCCCAGGTCTCACGTTAGCCAGATGCACAAGGGGTTGCATGTGTCTGGAGTTCGTTTGCAGTGGCTGGAAGCCCTGTCACACCCATTCTCTCTCTCTCTCTCTCTCTGTCTTTCTCTCTGTGTCTGTCGCTCTCAAATAAATAAATAAAAAATGGCCAAAAAAATTGGAAAATATCAGCTTTCAGACATTTGCAGCTCTGGGGTCCAGGGTGGGTGCCCTGTTACATAAGAACTGACAGATGGTGGCCACCTCTGAGTTCTGAGAACGCGGCTATCAGATGCCACCACCTGACATAACACACTTTGCCTACTACACAAAGCTGGTAAAAACTCATTCTTAGTTGTACAAAACCATCTACAGATAGATACACATTCTTCACTTCTCTTTCTTTGAAGCAACCAAGACAGAGAGCCAGCAGCTCAGGAAGGATCACAATTGCTCCCTGGAGTAAGCATTACTACCCAGGACTTCAGACGTTATACCACCACAGTCACAACAAGGTGCTTATGAGAAACACACCAGCAGACAAATGGAGGGACGATGAAAAGTTGTCCACATGTCAATGACAAAGAACAGATGTGACCCAGTATTAAACATTAAAGGTTATAGCTGAGCTCCCACTTGGTTCAAAGGCTAATTTAAGACGGCAGTGTGAGGTGGGCACTGTGGCACAAACCTGCAGTCCCAGCCACCTGGGAGGCTGAGTGAGGTGGGAGACTGCATGGGAGTTTCAGAATAGCCTGGGCAACAGTGAGATCTTGTCTCAAAACCAAAACCAAAACCCCTCCTCCCAAACAACTGCCTGCTGCTCCCACAAGCCATGCATCCCAGCCCCATGGGGAGTACCTGTGGCCCCACTGAGGGGTGTCCCCAGTGTAAGGGGGTAGGGATGAGGGAAAAGTGGGCACCAACACATGATGTATCCATATGAAATATGTTGTAATAATAATGACAATAAATCAGAGCCAGCATGGTTGTGCATGCCTTTCATCCCAACACCTCAGAGGCAGAGGTGGAGGATTACTGTGCATTGGAGGCCAGCCTGGGACTATAGAGTCAGTTCCAGGTCAGCTTGGGCAAAAGTGTGACCACACCTTGGAAAGAATAAACAACAAGGCATGGAGAGTTGGCTTAGCTGTTAAGGCACTTGCCTGCAAAGCCAAAGGATCCAGGTTTGATTCCCCAGGACCCACGTAAGCCAGATGCATAAGGTGGCACATGTATCTGGAATTAGTTTGCAGCAGCTGAAGTCCCTGGAGTGCCCATTCTCTCTCTTTCTCAAATAAATAAAATAAATGTTTAAAAAAATAAACTACAACAAAAATCAACACAAGAAAGGAATTCATCCCTATGGGACCTGAGAAGAAATGAGACTTCTGGAAGTCACCTGGCCAAGATATCAAATAGTAACATCTGCATTTAACACAATGACATTCAGGATTAGTCACAAATGGCATCTCTAACTTTTTTTTAACTTTAAAACAATTTATTTATATATTTTGAGAGAGAGAGAGAGAGAGAGAGAGAGAAAGGAAGAGGCAGAGAAAGATGGAGAATGGGCACACCAGGGCCTCTAGCCATTGCAAAGGAACTCCAGATGCATGTGCCACCTTGTGCATCTGGCTTACATGGGTACTGGGGAATTGAAACTGGGTCCTTAGGCTTTGTAGGCAAACACCTTAACCACTAAGCCACATCTCCAGCCTTACATCTCTCTCTTTCTCTCTTCTTAGGCAAACCCAACAGACTGCCTTTTTTTTTTTTAATATTTTTTAAATTTATTTATTTGAGAGCGACAGACACAGAGAGAAAGACAGATAGAGGCAGAGAGAGAGAATGGGCGCGCCAGGGCTTCCAGCCTCTGCAAACGAACTCCAGGCGCATGCGCCCCCTTGTGCATCTGGCTAACGTGGGACCTGGGGAACCGAGCCTCGAACCGGGGTCCTTAGGCTTCACAGGCAAGCGATTAACCGCTAAGCCATCTCTCCAGCCCTGCCTTTTTTTTTTTTAACGCACATGTTTGAGAGAGAATTGGTGTGTCAGGGCCTCCAGCCACTGTGATCAAACTCCAGACAAGTGTGCCCCCTTGTGTGCATGCACAAGCTTGTGTGCTTGTATCACTGTGCATCTGGCTTACATGGGACCTGGAGACTCAAACATGAGTTCTCAGGCTTCACAGGCAAGCGCCTTAACTGCTATGCCATCTCTGTAGCCCCAGCCTCACATCTCTAACTTTTAAATCTAAAGCCTCTTTAAAATGTTATGCCAAAACCCTTAATCAAAAGAACTGAAAATGTAAATGCAAATTTAAGGATAGAGGCCTGGAGCCAGCACTGGGCTCAGCAGGCAGATGGATTTATGTACAGCAAGGAATACTGAAGGTGTCAACTGCTTCCAGGTAGCAAAATGCCAAGAGATGAAAATGTTTGAGAAATGAGACAGAAAGGTGACAGAAAGATGAGCAAATTCAGGTACTCTAGCAGGAGAGAACTGAAACAGGTGTGGTTAAGTTTCTGGGCTCCACACGGCCCCACAAAAGGGCCACCGTGGCCCCTCTGACACTGAGAGTCATACAGCACACTGGATTCCATTCTAAGCAGCCGACAAGTAAGTGCTCAGTCCACCCTCACAAACAGCAGAGACAAGGGTATTCTCTTCTTGTAACCCACTGCTAGGCATTAACGGCCTGATGTGCCCATCATGGCTCAGGCAACCTGAGGTGTTATGGGGTGGGAATTTAACTGTACTGTGTGAACACCCATATTCCCACTCTAACCCCTGGTCACTAAGCACCTGCCTCTTAGGTTCAGAGAGAATGTTGGTTTTATCTACTGGTATGGCTTAAAGGTACTTACTCTAAAAGGCCAATAAGAATGTCATAAACATCAAACACAGCACACACCCCAAAACACCATTTGGTGAGTTGGTGCAGCCATCATTGAGTCAGTGATCAGGAAGCAAAACTGCCAACTTGCAAGACTGCTGCTGGCTACTTAGGACACAATTTCTAAGCTGTTACTACCTTCCTTCATGTACTTTTCTAGAGCAGAACCTTTCAAACATCCGTCTCTCAAACATTATGCAAAAGTTTCAATCTATGTGGAAGTTGAATACTGGTGTGTCTCCCACAGCTGTGTGTGTTTAGCACAGTGATCATCTCTGCCCTGTGAGTGAGCTGAAGAGATCACCACATTTCGTTTGTAAGACCTTAGCTAATTTACCAAGTGGTAAAGTCAGTGGTTACAAAATCCCACCTTTGCCACAAAGAGCAACCCAATGCGCCCAGACCCATGTTGCGTTCTGCTCACCAACTGCTCCCAACTCAGTACCCAGGCACACCCTGCACTCTTTCCAACTGCCCTGAAAAGAACTTTTACAGGCTTGATTTTCTTTCTAAAGCTAGGGTCTAACCATGTAACCCCTAGCCTGGCCTCAAATTTGCTGTGCAGCCCAGGCTGACCTTGAATCTATAGTCCTCTTTAGTCCTCTTGTATCAGCCTTCCTAGTGCAGTAATTGTAGGTGAACACCACCACACCCAATTTGATTTTGTATTTTTTGAATAAGAATCTGATCTAGACTTACTCAATATATTTAATCACTGTAGTGTACTTATTCACTTTTGTCAATGCTTTTGCAAGATTACAGACTTTTTTGGGGAGGGCTGGAGGGATGGCTCAGCGGTTAAGGTGCTTGCTTGCAATGCCTAATAATTGGGCTTGATTCCCAAGTACCCAGGCAAAGTCAGATGCACAGAGTGGTGCATGTACCTAGAGTTAGTTTGCAGTGGCCAGAGGCTCTGGCGCACACAAACACACACACACTCTCTGCTTGCAAATAAATAAATAAAACATTTTTTTTTTTGGAAGCCAGGTGTGGCATGCATGCCTATAATCCCTGCACTTGGGAGGCAGAGGTAGGATCTGTGAGTTACAGTCCAGCCTGGAACTACAAAGTGGATTCCAGGTCAGCCTGGGCTAAAGTGAGACTCTACCTTGAAAAAACAAAATCAAAAAAGACTTTTTTGGGACACAGGGTCTTGTCATAGCTCAGGCTAGCCTTGAACTTGTAGCAATTCTCCTGCCTCAACCTCCCAAGTGCTGGGAATAGTTCTGAGACAACACAACCAACTTAAGACTTTTGAGCAAAGTGTCCCAATGAAAGAAACTAGCTCATTAAGATTTTCCACTAGGTGCCATGAGACAGGTGAGCTCAGATGCTAGTGACTGTGGCAAGAACAGGCAACACGTGGCAATCTCAACTCTTCACACAAGGAATGTATTTGATCGGTAGCGATTCCTACCCCGATATGAAAGGAGTGCGGCCCCCAGATATGGCAGGACACATCCCACTTTGCAGAACAGACAGAATCAGGGCACACAGGATTGGATGTGCGCATTCCCCGGCTCACCAAACTCTGACCCAGAGCTGAGTTCAGACTGCCCAAGGCTCACTGTAGTCTGTGGTTCCCTTATTCCTCTAGAAAAACATGGAAGTGCCTAGTGGTATTGGGAAGGGTCCAAGAGAGAAGTGGGACAGATAGATGTGGCGGTGGCTCTGCACATTAAATGTGCTAAATCTGTGCAACTTCTTCATTGTGACAGCCCCCAGAAGTAGCTCTGGGACAGTAGTCTCAGATGGTGACACGGTGAACGAGACACACAGGTCTTGTATTTACCACTTAGCAGACAGCAGCGCTGGCAAGACATGAATCAGTGTCACAGAGCTGCCTGGGACTGGAGAGGGTGTAGGTGAACTAAGAACAGTTATACTTGGCAGCAGGAATGAAAAGTGGGTGCACCCAAAATCATGTCTCTGACTTGCCATATATCCTTACCCTAGGTTGAACCACCCCTTCCTGGTTTAACAACTTTGCCTTCTTTTCCTCTCTTCTACACGTTAACATGAATGAAAATAATGAAAATAAATTTCAGAATGAGGCCAGGGAACTGGCTCAGCGGATAAAGTGCTTGCTGAGCAAGCATGAGCACATGAGTTCAGACCTCCAGTGCCATATACAGCAGGATGCTGTAGGGGCATCTAATCCTGGCAAGTCTACTAGGAGCAGGGAGGCAGTGAAAGAAGAATTCACTGGATTCTCCCTGGCCATTGGAGTAGAGAGCAAGAGACATCACCTCAAACAAGGGGGCAGTGAAGACCCCACCCATGGTTGTCCTCTGACGTCCACACACACTGTCTGTGCACTGCCGTGCTCACACACAGACACCAATCCCAGGAAGGGCAAAAGCCTCCATGAGCAGGCCTTGTTCCCAAGTCCACGCAGAGGACTAATTATGGCAAAGGTGTGCAGACTCCACACAAACACCCCACCCCAGGGGGCTGTCTGTTACGTTGGTTACCTTCCACATCACCAGGAACAAAAAAGAGAGGAGCCATACAGCATCAACGAGTGCAGGCACACAAGTGTATTTTTGTGCACGCACTGCGTGGAGCCACACAGGACTAGGTGTCTGTGAAGAGGGGTCCTAGCCTGAAGAGTGGCTGTTCAAGCACTGTTCCTTCCCCATTGTGAAGGCAGGCAACAGCAGTGATGCCTCACCAGTGTTCAAGTACTGCACAACACACAGGTGTGTCCTGAGTCAGTCACTGGTGTGCTGTGTGCACCGGGACCACCGGAGTCAGTTCACTGGTGTGCTCTGTGTACCGGGACCACTGGAGTCAGTTAATGGTGCGCTCTGTGTACCAGGACCACTGGAGTCAGCCACTGGTGTGCACTGTGTACCGGGACCACTGGAGTCAGCCACTGGTGTGCACTGCGTACCGGGACCACCGGAGTCAGCCACTGGTGTGCACTGTTTACCGGGACCACCGGAGTCAGCCACTGGTGTGCACTGCATACCGGGACCACCGGAGTCAGCCACTGGTGTGCACTGCGTACCGGGACCACCGGAGTCAGCCACTGGTGTGCCCTGTGTACCGGGACCACCGGAGTCAGCCGCTGGTGTGCACTGCGTACCGGGACCACCGGAGTCAGCCGCTGGTGTGCCCTGTGTACCGGGACCACCGGAGTCAGCCGCTGGTGTGCACTGCGTACCGGGACCACCGGAGTCAGCCACTGGTGTGCCCTGTGTACCGGGACCACCGGAGTCAGCCGCTGGTGCACCGGAGTCAGCCGCTGGTGTGCACTGCGTACTGGGACCACCGGAGTCAGCCACTGATGCGCACTGCATACCGGGACCACCGGAGTCAGCCACTGATGTGCACTGTGTACCGGGACCACCGGAGTCAGCCACTGGTGTGCCCTGTGTACTGGGACCACCGGAGTCAGCCACTGGTGTGCCCTGTGTACTGGGACCACCGGAGTCAGTCACTGGTGTGCAGTGTGTACAGAACCTTTCCTTCATGGTAGGCTGTTCTCTCAAACAGAGCCAGAAGTGCAGAACTCATTCATCAAGCTCAGGTCACAGTCTTACAGTGCCAGGCTACTCTCCTACAGATAGGTCTGTACACAGTTAAAATACATCCCTTTGCGCCTGCATGCTTTCGAGGTGCTGATTTACCACATGACCACAAGCTCCAGGCTACTGGTAGACAGAAGCTATGTCACTAACAGGGACTGCAAATGGTTTTTAAGGTGTTATTAACTTGTTTACTTGACTGCCCTGGGCCCTGGTGGCCCACACACTCAGTGAAGACTGGGCCACCGTGCTGGCTCACATTCCAAGTTAAGATCAGTCTCATACATGGTGGTGACTGGCAAATACAATATATGTAAAATGAGTAGGAAATGAACTATGTGCAAAATGATCATGCAAAAAGAGGCCACTGGACTGGACAGATGATAGGACACTGGGGGAGTCACTGTGTTCCACCAACACAGAACTTTCTTTAAAAAAAGACATTTTAGGGCTGGAGAGATGGCTTAGCGGTTAAGCGCTCGCCTGTGAAGCCTAAGGACCCCGGTTCGAGGCTCGGTTCCCCTGGTCCCACGTTAGCCAGATGCACAAGGGGGCGCACGCGTCTGGAGTTCGTCTGCAGAGGCTGGAAGCCCTGGCGCGCCCATTCTCTCTCTCCCTCTATCTGTCTTTCTCTCTGTGTCTGTCGCTCTCAAATAAATTTAAAAAAAAATTTAAAAAAAAAAAAGACATTTTAAACAATGTGTGTGTGCACACATACATGTGCATAGGTGCACCAAGGCTTCCTGCCTGTGCCAAGTACCAGATGCATTTGCTGTCACGTTTTGCATCTGGCTTTGCATGGGGGCTAGGAATTGAACCTGGGCCAGCAGGCTTTGCACTCAAGTACCTTTAACTACTAAGCCATTTCTTCAGCCACCCCCCCCAATTTCTTTTTTTTTTTTAAATTTATTCTTTGGCAATATCATACGTGTATATATTGTATTTTGATCCCATTCATCTTCCATTACCTTCTCTTGTCTCCCTTACCCCTAATGAACTCCTTTCCAACACCCTTGTGCTTTCAAAATTTTTGAGAGAGGGAGAGGGAGAGAGTGTGTGTGTTTAAGATTCCACACAAAACAAAACAACCGTCTAGGTCTGGATTCTGGCCCACCACATACAGGACGTGTGATCTTGGGCAAGTTACTTTCCCTTTGGATGAAGGACCCTGCCCTTACACAGGAGGGATGAGTGGACCAGGTGACCTACTGCCCCTTCCCTCCTGCCCCTTCTCCCTCCCAGTACCACACTGTTCCTGCACTTGCCAGAGTTTCCTGCCCAGTAGGGAGTTCTCCCAGCCACTTTCCACTAGGGCTGGGGTTCTCCTCAGAGCCAGACATCAGCTCCTCTGGGAAGGGGTTATATTGGGCATTTCTACCTATTCCAGCATAGATTCACAGCAGCTGCTGCTTGAAGGCTAAGAATCCAAGCACCCAGCAGGTAAGATACAGCTTGCCTAAACCACCTGTTAGCATGTCTGTGCTAAGACAAGTGTTGAGTTTTCACTTTAGACACCAACTCCCACCCACTATTTGAATTAGAAGTTAAGTCTCAAGTCCCTACAAGTTACCTCTTCTTAAAAACTCAAGCCCCTTTCAGGGTGAGACACTTCACAATTACATAGTGAACAGCCACTAGGGGAACAACCCAAGCAGGCCACAATAAAGTCTTGGAATTAACAACACAATGTTTCCACATGTGATAGTCCCACTAATGATTCGATTAATAAGGTGTAAGATCAAATGACTCTAGCTCAGAATGAATTCATCATTCACAAAAAGAAATATTAGCTATGCAATAAAGACCAGAAGGCTCACAAAGCAGGTACCTTAAGTGCATGTAAATGTACAGACTACATACAACCACATAATTTCACTGAGCACCTAGTGACTCAGAACCAACATCTAAACAACTGCATTGGGTCCCTGCCCACCTGGTCCTAACCCTTGCAGTCAGCCTGGCATACTTTGAGGATGTGACCTCCTACCAGCGTTGCCAAGGGGTCTGGAGAGGAAAGCAACACACATGATTCCAATGGGCTGGGCACTCCTGCACTTCTCTCTTCCTGGGTACACCCTGAGATCTGAAAAATCTTGTTTGGCATTTGAGTCACTGGGGCTATCAGTCACCTAAGATCTGGTTCCCACCCTTCCTCAACATGGGTCCTTACGTGAGCTTCTGAGAGTAAGAACTGTTTGATTCGGGCATAACCGTGATATACATGCATCGTAGAGTGGTTTATGAAGCTTAACACTCATTTGTTCTCTCACCCAATTATGAATAAAAATGTAATAATATCTCAAAACCAACTAAACATGTGCCACCTGATAACTACAGTTTAATACAACTAATAACAGCTGATTTTAAGCTAAATTTTAAACGTGCATATAAGCTGCAGTGATAAACAGTAGTTATTAAAATAGTGACCTACATACATTGAGAACTTGTTGCCATTTTACGTTTAATGCCAAATGGCAGTACAGTCTTTGTAAATGCAGAGTATTAAATATTAACATTTAACAAATCATGACTCCCCCACCCATAGATTTCAGTATTTCAAGCACAGGCAGAGAGAATGAATATCCTGAAGGAGGTACTTTTCTAATCAAGTCTGCATACTCTCTTACTGCAATTCATCTTTAATTCAGAGCCATGTCCCTGGCAAAACCTTTGCAGTATTAAGCAACACAGAGGTAACAGAAACTCTGCGTGTGGACCACTTGACCAGGCCTGGCTGCCCGCCTCTCCTTCCTTCCCCCACCCAGTACCTTCCCCGGCAGTGACCTCACATCCTTTGACATCAGCACAGCTCTGAAAGGGGGATGGGAGAGCAAGCTGAAAGCAGAAAAACCAGCTTTGAACTCTGCGTGCAAGGCCTCTCGAGCCTCAGATTCTGTAAGTAATTTGTAATTTGTAAAATGACACAGCCTGCCTGCTCGGAAGAAGTCCCAGAAAAGAGGAGTGGATTCTGCGGAAAAGACTTCCTGCTTTTCCTAGCCGAAGCACAATAGCCATTTATTAACTACCCACGGACGGTTCCGGTCAGTGGAACACACAATAACTCACCTCGAATGTGGAGAAGGGCCACGGGCTGGAAAGGCCCATTGGAGTTGGCCGCATCCACCACCATCCCGCTGCCCGCCTTATTACATGTCAACATCTAGGCTCCAGCGGGAAGGGCGCTGTACTCCTTAAGGCAAGAAACCAGCCTCCATTTTAGTTTAAAAAAAAAGGCAAACTGAAGCTCTCTGCAGCTGGAGGGAACTGGCTGCTTCGTGATGTCAGCAGGCATGGAGCTTGCTGATTGGCTGGAAGCTGCAACTTAAAATGACACTAAAAAAAAAAAACCTGCAAACGGAAAGAGCGTTCTGTTTGGCTGTCAGTGTGTGCATTAAAAGCCTGGGCATTTTCTGGCTTTCTGCTGCTTCATGTCTCAATAACTTTTAGGCAAAAATCCCAGGTCTCAGGGGACTGGACAGAAGGCCACAACCCCTCCTCGATCAGACTGTAAACAAATGAATCTGAGAACGAAGGGGGGAGGGGAGCCTGTGCATGTATGCTCTGAGTGCATTTTGCATTTTAGCTTGCACCCCCAAAGCAACAGTGCTTTACACCTCATCTTCTCACCTTCCTTTCCATTCTACTTATTAGTATTATTACTTGTGGTCCTAGAGCTTGAACCACCTTGTGTATGCTAGGCAAGCTCTCTACCACTGACATATATGCTCCCCCCCAACACACACTCACACGCTCTCATTCAAGCAAACCGAGTTTTTAAAGGTAATTGGCAAATGGCTATTTAAACGTGACAAAGTCCCAGTTCACCAGTTGGGACTGTGTCCAGCTTCTGCTCTGGCTACCGACAGGGCAAATTAGGAATGCATAAGCCCTACACACCGGTTTCTTCCAGAGACCTATTTTGTTTTCCTGGAAAATTTAGGCTTAAAAATTATATGAGCAGGCTGGAGAGATGGCTTAGGGGTTAAGGCGTTTGCCTGCAAAGCCTAAGGATCCGGGTTCAATTTTCCAGGACCCATATAAGCCAGATGCACAAGGGGCGCACGCATCTGGAGTTCGTTTGCAGTGGCTGGATGACTTGGCATGCCTATTCTCTCTCTCTGCACCCCTTTCTCTCTCTCAAATAAATAAATAAAAAATATATATTTTTAAAAATTAAAAAAATAGAGCCGGGCGTGGTGGCGCACACCTTTAATCCCAGCACTCGGGAGGCAGAGGTAGGAGGATTGCCATGAGTTCAAGGCCACCCTGAGATGACGGAGTTAATTCCAGGTCAGCCTGGACCAGAGTGAGACCCTACCTCGAAAAAAAAAATAAAAAAAATATATGAGCAGCTGGGTGTAGTGGCACATGCCTTTAATCCCAGCAGTGGGGAGGCAGAGGTAGGCTGATCACTGTGAATTCAAGGACAGCCTGGGACTAGGTAGTGAGTTCCAGGTCAGCTTGGGCTAATGTGAAACCCTATCTTGAAAAAAAGAAAAAAGAAAATTATATGGGCAACAAGAGCTGTGTTATTCTCAGTAGAAAGTGCTAAAAATGAGGGCATCTCCTGACTGGCTATAGGCATTAAACAGGTATAATGTGACAATGTGCAGCAGAGAAAACGCAATGTCTGTTTTTTGTAGCCTAAAGGTATTAGTGTATTCCTTTTGTGTTCTTTAACTTTAAAATTCAGTTATTTTGGTTAGTGTTGTGTTACTGCTGTTCAGATCTCAGCTTCCTGTCTTCAAACAAAGGTCAACATGAAAAGCTCATCTCAGGAAAGAACACTTCTGAGCTTGAGCACCGAAGGGATGTTGCCAAGATAGTTACCCCACAAAAAAAAAAAAAAAATTGTGGGCTGGAGAGATGGCTTAGTGGTTAAGGCACTTGCCTGCAAAGCCAAAGGACCCAGGTTTGATTCCCCAAGACTCACGTAAGCCAGATGCACAAGGGGTGCACACATCTGGAGTACGTTTGCAATGGCTAAAGGCCCTGGCATGTATCCATTCTCTCTCTCTCTCAAATAAATAAAGAAAAATAAGATATTAAAAAAGAATATTACTAGCTCCAAAAGAAAACAGAGAACATGTAATAAAAATCTCCTTGGCAGAGCTGAAAAAAATTTCACTTCTTCATATCAACAAGCAAGTTTCTGGAATTATGCCCTGTCTTGTAAAATTTGCTCATTCATGAATAAGACGACAAAAACCCTTTAACTCCTACACACAATACCCACTGCAAGAAATGTGGCCTACAACTGTGTCACAGCCTTGACACACTGCAGTGAGTGAATGAACCCCTACAACCACTCATGCTTATCAGGTCCCCTCACCAGCAAGAGCACAGGCTTCATCTAACATTAGCTGTTAGGAAAATAAATAAGAAAAAGAAACCTAAGTCCACCTGCACCCCTTCCCCCCAGAGCTGGTTAGAGAACAACACAGATGGCCTTGCAGCTGTGGAGATGAACCCAGGGCCTCAGCCATGCTAGGCGAACGCTCTCCTAGAGGTACACCCAGACTGGAGAGTGGAGCCACCTGATGGTGCGCTGTGCACCTGCACATCCTATGGGCCTCACCTGCCTGTGGTACTGCTATATGCAGCAGACAAGGCTAAACAAAAAGATTTGTGCTTAGAGCCAGGTCACTAGGATTTCTCCACTGACCCCAGGCTTTGTATGTCATGACAGGGTGGTCACTGACCACCACCACTGGCTAGTGCTGGAGGTGAGACGCTCACTCCCACTCACCATCATCTCCTCAAACAAGGAGCACTGCTAGATGGGCTCGGACGTGAGCTCACAAGCCGACACTGCAGCACCGTGTTAGAGAGAGACCTGCCTGGCAACAGTTTAGTATTGCTTGTGAGGTGTGATGGATGTGCCTATCTGAGGGCTGTGCTGATGGGCTGGAATACAGAAGTACAGGGAAAAATTTCCTAGAAGCTTTATATAAAATATACAGATTAGAAGGTAGAGAAGTGAAGACACCTTTTGATGTAGTTTTCCTAATGATCTCAGATCAAAGGATTTCAGCTTTACTAGTGATTTTCCTCTCTGCGCTTCTGAAACCTTATGCATATGAAGTAGTTCTTTAAAGCCTATGATCTGAAAATCAATGCCCAAGCATACTCTAGCCCTGTGAGGTGGGACATGCTTGTACTCCCAGCACTCAGGAGGCTGAGGCAGGAGGATCTTTGAGTTCTAGGCCATACATACAGACATTCTACATAAATACTGAAACTCTGTTTCAAAAACAACTTCAACAAACACTGAAAAAGAAAACCTCTAACATGTAAGTAAGTAGGAGAAAAAGACCAATAGATAGATAAAATATATTTATGAAATGTATTTATAAATGCTGTAAGCATAGTGATGTTCATTTTCCCCTATTTAAAAAAATTATTTATCTATTGGGCTGGAGAGATGGCTTAGCGGTTAAGCGCTTGCCTGTGAAGCCTAAGGACCCCGGTTCGAGGCTCGGTTCCCCAGGTCCCACGTCAGCCAGATGCACAAGGGGGCGCACGCGTCTGGAGTTCGTTTGCAGAGGCTGGAAGCCCTGGCGCGCCCATTCTCTCTCTCTGCCTCTATCTGTCTTTCTCTCTGTGTCTGTCCCTCTCAAATAAATAAATAAATTAAAAAAATTAAAAAAATTATTTATCTATTATATGAGAGAGAGAAAAAGGCAGATACAGAGAGAATGGGTATACCAGGGCCTACAGCCGCTGCAAATGAACTCCAGACACATGTGGTAACTTGTGCATCTGCGGAATTGAACCTGGATCCTTAGGCTTAACAGGCAGCACCTTAAGTGCTGAACCATCTCTCCAGCCCCCTAAATGTTTTACAGTTATTGATTTTCAATCAACTTTTATGTGGGACTCCTTAATTGAAAAAAATTGTAATTCATGAATCCAAGAACCAGAATACTTCTGATAAGCAAGGCTAGTCCCACCCAACATGAAGCTACATGGATTAGTAAGGTGAATAGGCATTAAGAGGTGGATCAAGGGAAAAAATAATATTCAAAACCAATGAATACATTCACACAATGTAATATTATGATAAAGAACAAATCTTGAGGCTTAGATAACTAGTCAGCTATTTACGAGAGGAAAGACAATTGGTTAATTATATGTGGGGGAAAGTCAATTTAGGGCTTTTTAAAATCTCATACCAAAGTAAAATCTTAGATGAGACAAACAGGAAAATGAAAAACCAGTCAGAATTATGCCACCAAATCCTTACGGCTTTTAAAAAAATTATTATGTATTTTATTTATTTGAAAGCGAGAGAGGCAGAAAGAGAGAGAGAATATGAACATGGGTGTGCCAGGGCCACTGCAAATGAACTCCAGGCACATGCGCCACCTGTGCATCTGGTTTACATGGGTACCGGGGAAACAAACTTTGGTCCTTAGGCTTTGCAGGCAAGCACCTTAACCACTGAGCCACCTCTCTAGCCCCCTTACAGCTTTTAGAAGAAAAAGGTAGTCTTAACTCCTAAGCTAGAAAAGGACTGGAGAGATGGCAGTGGTTAAGGTGCTTCCTTGCAAAGCCTAATGACCTGGGTTCAATTCCCCAGTACCCACATAAAGCCAGATGTGCAGATTGGAGTTTGTTTGCAGTGGCACAAGGCCCTAGCATATCCATTTTCTTTCTCCCCCTCTCTGCAATGTGGGTTAATAAATACAAAAAACAAAACAAAACAAAACAAAAAAACCACAACCTGGGCATGGTGCACACCTTTAATTTCAGCACTTGGGAGGCAGAGGTAGGAAGATCACTGTGAGTTCAAGGCCACCCTGAGACCCCATAGCGAATTCCAGGTCAGTCTGAGCTAGAGATAAACAACAACAACAACAAAAAACACAACACAAAAAACCAAACAAGGGCTGGGGAGATGCTCAGTAGGCCAAGTGCTGCTGCACCACTCTATGTATCAGTCCTGATTTGCAGAGTCCACATAAAACCAGATGCTGTGGTGGGCTCCTGGAAGCCCAGTGTGAGAAGGCAGAGGGAGGGAGAACAGGGAATTTCTCAAAAGCTGGCCACTGCAGCAGTGAACAAGAGACCCTGTTTTAAAACAGGGTGGAAGGCAAGAACCAACCTGAAAGTTGTCCTCTGACATCCACACATGTGCACCGTGGCACATGCCTGGCTACACTCACACATGTGAACTTGTGTATATACAAATACATACCAAAGAAAATTAGAACTAAAAATGAAAAAGAAAACCCCAAATAAATCCTTAGTGGATAGCACTCAAATCTGAAATCCCTTACTTTGTATTTTATCAAAAAATTAAACAACTGAAAAACATAAAATGTTATATATGATTCCTTCACAAAAACTAAAGAAAAATAAACATGCAAAGTTAATAGTACAAGTGATTATAAAAACATCAAGCCTTCAGGGTTTAAATGGTCTAGGTGATGAAAAAAGAGCTATGATGGTTGATAACTACAGGAAAAAGTATTTTTGCCTGTCAGATCAGCAGTGTGTTTTTATAAAATATATATACTTATTTATTTAACAGAGAGAGGGGGGAGAGAGGGAGGGGAAGAATGGGCACACCAGGGCCTCTAGCCACTGCAAACGAACTCCAGATGCATATGTCCCCTTGTGCATCTGGCTTACGTGGGTCCTGGGGAATCAAACTGGGATCCTTTGGCTTTGGCAGGCAAATGCCTTAACCACTAAGTCATCTCTCCAGCCAAACAGAATGTTTTTAAGTGATAATAACTTCAGACTGGCTAGAGGTATGATGGAGCCTCAACAACACATCTATAAACATTTTTCATCCTTTTCGAAATAATTTGGCACTATGCATGAGGTTGCTTTTCTAAGTAACATTACTTTAATTATCCGTTCTAGAAATGTAATGGCTGAGCACCATACTTAAAATATGTGTTTTTAAATTGTGATGAAATACAACACATAATGTAAAACTAGCTTTAACATTTGGTTGTGTGTGTGTGGTGTGTGTTACGTGTGATCTATGCATACACAGATGTGTGCCCCATGTGTGTGCATGTGGAGGCCACAGGAGAACATGGGTGCCCTTCTCTTACTACTCATCAGCATTTTTGCTCAAGACAGCATCTCTCTTTCAAGCTGGAGCTGCTGTCCACCAGGGAGCCCAGTGGCTCTCCAGCCCCACCTCCATGAACTAAGGTTACAGATACACGCAGCCATGCCTACCATTTATGTTGGTTTTGGGTAACTGAACTTGGCTGTGTCCTGTGAAGGGGCCCTTAAGGCACTTTTAACCACTGAGCTATCTCTTTTTTTGTTGTTATTTTTATTTATTTGAGAGTGACAGAGAGAGAGAGAGAGAGAGAGAGAGTGAGAGAGAGAGAGAGGGAGACAGAGGCAGAGGCAGAGGCAGATATAGAGAGAGAATGGATGCGCCAGGGCCTCCAGCCACTGCAAACGAACTCCAGATGCATGCGCCACCTTGTGAATCTGGCTTATGTGGGTCCTGGGGAATTGATCCTTGAACTGGGGTCCTTAGGCTTCACAGGCAAGTCCTTAACCACTAAGCAATCTCTCCACCCCATTGAGCTATACTTCAGCCCATCTGGACTATTTTTAAGTGTACAGTTCAGTGACAGGAAGTAGATACATATCCTTGTTGTGTGGGTTTTTTTTTAGGTCTATACTCTGAAGTAGAACTGCTGGATCACATAGCAATTTCACTTTTAATTTTTTTCTTGTGGGGGGGGGGATTTGAGGTAGGGTCTCACTCTAGCCCAGGATAATCTGGGATCACCAAGTGGTCTCAGGGTGGTCTCAAACTCACAGTGATCCTCCTACCTCTGCCTCCCAAGTGCTTGGATTAAAGATGTGTGCCACCATGCCCAGCTTACTTTTAATGTTTTGAAGAATAACATACTATTTTCACAGTGGTAGAAAATACTATTTATGTTCCCTCCAACAGTTCATAAAGGCTACAATTTCTCTATTCTTCAACATTTGTTTTCTTGTTTTTTGAACTATATCACTGTATTTCCCTAATGATTAGTTTCAATGCATGGGCATACTGGCCATTTGGAGAAATGTCTTAAGTCTTTCATCTACGTAGACCAGATTTTTGGTTGTTGCTCAGGTATAGGAGGTCTTTATGTAGTCTGAATATTAATCATTTGTTAGATAAAAGACTTGTAAATATTTCCTTCCATTCTTCTGCTGTTCATGTATCCTTGAAGGCACTATAGTTGTACATTTTGATTTAGGCCAATATATCTGTTTTCACTTGAGTTACTTGTATTTTTAGTGTTGTGTCCAAAATATTATTGTCAAACTGTCAGGAAGTTATTTCCATTTCCTTCAAAGAGTTTTTGGTTCCCACCATTTAGGATTTGATCCATTTGGATTTATTTCTTTACGTAGTGTAAGGTAAGGGCCCAATCCCCTTGTTCTTCATGTAGATTTACAGTTCCCAATACTTCTGTTGAAGAGACTTTTTCCTCATCGGTCATCGTGGAAAACCATGCTTGTCTGCACTGCTGCAGCCTGGCTGTTTAAACAGGTATGGCGCTGGGTCGAGGTCACTGGGGACACTGCTGACATCCTTCCATCTTGTGGTGCTTTCTTTAACTTCCTTCAGGAGTGTTTTGCAGCTCTCAGTGTACAAGGTTTTCAGCTCTTTGATAAAGTCCATTCCTAAGTATTTTATTCCTTTTGAGAATATAACATTTTATTTATGGGTCTAAATACTCTAAACTACCTTAATGTCAAAGGGATTGTCACACACTGTGAAATTTCACACATCCATTAAAAACACACATTTATAAATCAGAAATAGAAGTGAAAAACGTGGTGCATAATTTTCCAAAAACAGTGTGTAGAAAAAGAATCAAATTAAAAATGTCAATAATGGTCTTGTGTGGTAGGGTTATAGGCTACAGAGATTTCACTGTGTTTTTCAGCACTGCTAAAATAAGCCCCTGTTACTTTCATTAGAGTTAAAAGTTAACTATTTTAAAAAAAGAAATAGAGATTACAGCAGGGAAGGGCCCTAAGCAAATGTTTACTCCCTTTCATAGACCTAGGATGGGGATGTGATGGGAACCGAGGAGCTCTAGCACAAGACGGTGGTGGGTGAATGAGGCTGCACATGTCAACCGCATAAATACAAGTTGGCTGAAATCAGGAAGGAGACAGCAGAACCAGTGAGAGTGCTGACTCTGTCGCAAAGAATCATCTCAGATTGCCAGAACTCTTCACTGAGTCTGCCATCTTTTTTTTTGGTTTTTCGAGGTAGGGTCTCACTCCAGCTCAGGCTGACCTGGAATTCACTCTGTAGTCTCAGGGTGGCCTTGAACTCATGGTAATCCTCCTACCTCTGCCTCCTGAGTGCTGGAATTAAAGGCATGTGCCACACCCAGCTTGAGTCTGTCATCATTGCCAGGACTGTCCTTGTTCATCTGAGCAGTCAAGGGCCAACTGGTTGATGGGGTGGAGCTTTCTGCTCCGATGACGTCAGTGCTGGGCAAGTGCAGTCACAGGGGCTCGTCATACAGCTGCGTCACTTGTACAGCAGCAGGTTTTGTCACTGGCTCCAGAGGAGCTGGACAGAGGACAAAGCCTGGCATAGAGAAAGGGGCTGCCCTGGAGCCCCCGTCATCTGGAGAAGGAGCAACATGTGCCCCATCGTGCTGTACAGAAGCCAGTCATAAACAGATTACCCCCTCCACCCCGACTGCTGAGTGGAAGCAGCAAAAGCAGAAGCTGACCAGGATGCTACTAAGTTCCACTCAGCACAGGCCTAACACAGGCAGCAACAGTCACCATTCACTTCAACCACCACCACCAGCATCTGGGAAAGATCCCTTGGCTGCTATTTGGGGAGACAACAGACTCACAGAACCTTTGGCTCAGCTTCTTGACAGTGCCCAGGACCTGGGAGATCCCTGCCAGGGTACTGCAAGAGCCAACAGATGAAGCAAAGTGATACCACCCCTGATCTGAGCACCCTGCTCTCTTGCTGTACTTCACGTCGCTCTCCAGTAGGCATGAGTACAAGGGACAAGCTTGTGGTTCACCTTGAGTGCAGCCCTTCCTATGTGCGGAAGAAGACCTCAGCCACCCCGTGACCTGCCGCAGCAATGTTCCCCAGGCCCCCTGGGCTCGGGCACACAGTGAAGGCTGGAGGCTGGCCGGCTCAGCACAGTGGGCTTCCTACAGGAAATCACCACTAGAACTGTGGCTCTCCATGCAAACACAAGTATGGAATCTTTGTACTACATGGCAGCTAAGACCTGAAAAGAATTGCTCTTTGTTCTCTGGTCCCTTGATCATTGATTTATTCTCTATTTAAAAAGCAAACTGCCTATAAATATATCCCTCTTGTTTTATTTCAAGATACTATTTCTGAATAAAACTTTCCAATTTTGATTATAAATTCAACCAAAGGTTTTTGTTTTTGTTTCTAGAACCCACTCCAAGCAGATTTATGGGCAAATGAATTATGCTCATATTTTAGTAAAGACATTCTATAGCAATTAACAGAAAGGTGGTGTTCTGAACCCAGAGGTCTGTGGCACCAGAGCTGTAACACACTGGCCTCAGGCTGGTCAACACTGCTCTCAAAACCTGGGCACTGCCTGAGCATGGCTGGTGAAGAAGCATCCTTGTCTGGGAAGAAATCTAACTGAAAACTTTGGCTTCACTTGTAGTTCAAAATAGACTTCCTCAGACAGATCAAAGCTCCTAACACTCAGCTGCACTCAGAGACTGCCAGGGAAGTTGGCCTTCCAACAGCAAGGACAAAGGGACAGGCTCTGGTGGCCCTGTTGATCTGAGTCCTGCGAGTGACTAAACAGCGACAGTAAGTCCCTCTGTGGGGAACTGCCTAGCAAAGTGAGTTGAGGCAGCCAAGTAACACCTACCCCAGCTCCCAAGTGCAAGCCTGGATGTACTGTAAACCCCTGAAATTGGCCTAGGAAGCCTTTTGACCAAAGCAAATGCTCAGACCCTTCCTTGGCTCCTAGAAATACAGCAAAGCCCATGGAGTATATAGAAAGTATCCAAGAGCTTCCAGGTTGATTATTTTGTTTAGTCCACCTACAGTCTAGCAGCTCTGCAGTAATGAATTACTGCTGAGTAATCAATCTACTTTTCCAAGAACCCTGAGGTAGAGCAAGGCCCTGGGAACAACGAGGTGAGCTGTGCTGGGGCACCTGCAAGGTGACTCCACAGTAGTCCTGGGGAGTCTGAAGTGATGCGATATGGACAGGCAGAGCTGGGAGATCTTTTTATTCCTCAAGGGAAAGCATTGTGTTTCCCTGGCAGACACTGAATGGGTAACACAGACAGCAGCCCCTGCCCTCAGGGAGGGCTGAGACGACAGTTAGCATGAGCTGAGGTGGCATGCCTATGGGCTCTCCAGTTTGTGTCTCTGGTGGGGAATGGCCAACACAAACACTGGGGCCCAGCCTCAGAAGAGAGTGAAGTTTTGACACCTGCTGCTGCACAGGTGAGTCAAGGACATCCTGCTAAGTGAACTGCACCAGACAGAGGACAGACACCCCAGGGCTCCACTTATATGAGTCCCACGGAGCTGTCAAATGGTAGTGATGGAAAAGTAGAGTGGAAGCTGGGCATGGTGGCGCACACCTTTAATTCTAGCACCTAGGAGGCAGAAATAGGAGGATCACTATGAGTTCAAGGCAAGCCTGAAACTACAAAATGAATTCCAGGTCAGCCGGGGCTAAAGTGAGACTCTATCTCAAAAAGAAAAAAAAATTCAGTGGAGACTACCAGAATGTGGGAAGAAGGGTGTCTTGCTGGTCCATGGGGCAGTATTTGGGTAGACAGTGGTGATGGGTTTACATTTGGTACATGAATGTACCAAACACTAAACTGCACTTGTGAATGGTTAAAATGATACATGTGTGATTAACTTAAGCACAATTAGAGCAAGAAGATACTAGGGAAGTTCAGGGATGCTTGGCAGGAGCAGGAGACCATGGGTGGCCTTTGGGGAAAGCAGGCACCGTCTGGAGTCAGGTCTCCGCTGGAGGAGCCAAGCGGAATGTGGAGGCCCACGGAATACTGCACATATGCATATGTATGCACACATGCATGAGATAGCCGAATTCAAGATGTCAGGAGAAATCCAGGTAGGTGTTCAGAAGGCCTGAACTAAACACAGGAAACGTGAAAAGGTGCTGACAGGTAGAAAGTACACCCCAGGGTGCCACCTGGAGCCTGAGGCTGACCCCTGGAGTAGCACCAGGGAGGGGTGTGTAGAGGAGGACCATATGCAGGCTGGCTGGCTGTAGGCTCAGCAGGTCTTTACTTATGGGACAGTCCTGGCTGCACCTGCCTTGCTAGACTCGTGTTAGGGATCAAGAGAAGACAGAATGAAAGCAGTGACAGAAGAAAGTAGGAAGTAGGAAGGATGCAGGAAAGCAGAGGCTCCGGAATGAGGTATGCATCCTGGCGGCTTTCTCATCCTCCATTTTTATTATTCTTTAACAAACATGCAAGAAGCTAAACCTTCTATAAGTATATGCATGATTCACTTTTCGCATGTGCAATTTGTATGGGGTATGTGCGGCTATGCACATATATGTGCAGATGCACATGTTCTATGTGCAGGCAAAGGCCAGAAGGGAGTGCCAGGAGTCCTTCCTCTACCGCTCATCCACATACTACCTTGAGACACTCTGAACAGGAAATTGTTGTTCAAGAGTTCTGGCAATTTTAGCTGGGCATGGGGGCGCACACCTTTAAACCCAGCACTCGGGAGGCAGAGGTGGTTGGATCACCATGAGTTCAAGGCCACCCTGAGACTACACAGTGAATTCCAGGTCAGCCTGGGCTAGAGTGAGACCCTACCTCGACAAACAAAAAAAAGATGGCAGACTCAGTGAAGAGTTCCGGCAGTCTGAGATGATTCTTTGACAGAGTCAGCACTCTCACTGGTTCCGTTGTCTCCTTCCTGATTTCAGCCAACTTGTATTTATGCAGTCAATAGGATTAAAGATGTGAGTCAATATATACCCTTAGGGACTTTGACTTTGTTAGATTATCTGTTTGTTTTAATCTCCACTCTTGCATAAGTACTCTGTACTCGTTTTGAGTGTATATACTGCTCAGTTAAATTTTAGAATTCACCTATACTTTGCTCCCCCCAGCCTACTTGCATACCAGGCAAACTCAACACCTAGGGTCACTTCTGGCGTTATTCTGGGGGGAGGGAGGGGCTCGAGGTAGGGCCTTACTCTAGCCCAGGCTGACCTGGAAAAAACAACCATACTCAAATACTAATTAACACAAGAGAGCAAAGGCAAAACTTGAAGAACTAAAAAAAAAAGGCAAAAATAAATACATACCTTTCAATAATATCTTTTAATATCAATGGCCTCAATGTTCCAACCAAAAGACATAGGTTTGCAGACTGGGTTAAACAGCAGGATCCTTCAATTTGTTGCCTCCAAGAAACTCACCTTTCTACAAAGGATGGACATTATCTTAGGGTGAAAGGCTGGAAAACGGTGTTTCAAGAAAACGGGACTAGCAAATAAGCAGGGGTTGTGATTCTAATATCTGACAAGATAGACTTCAGTCCAACATTAGTTAGGAAAGATAAGGAAGGTCACTTTATATTGATTAAAGGCATATTCTAACAGGAGGACATTACAGTCCTAAATATATATGCACCTAACATGGGGGCTCCCAACTTCATCAAACAAATGCTATTAGAACAAAGGTCACAGATAACACAAAACACAGTTGTAGTTGGTGACTTTAACACCCCACTCTCATCAATTGACAGGTCATCCCAGCAAAAAATAAACAGAGAGACATCTGGATTAAATGAGGTCACAGAAGAAATGGACCTAACAGATATATACAGGACATTTTATCTAAATGCTGCAGAATACACATTCTTTTCAGCAGCACATGGAACATTCTCTAAAATAGACCATATATTAGGACACAAAGCAAATCTTAAAAAATACAGGAAAACTGAAATAATTCCTTGCATTCTATCTGATGACAATGGAATCAAACTACAAATCAACAGCAAGAAAAGCTATGCAGCATACACAAAATCATGGGAACTAAACAGTACATTACTAAATGATGAGTCAATGAAGAAATCAAGAAGGAAATCAGAGAACACAACATACCAAAATCTTTGGGACACAATGAAGGCAGTCCTAAGAGGGAAATTTATAGCTTTAAGTGCCTATATTAAGAAACTAGAGCGGTCTCAAGTAAATGACCCAATGCTTTACCTTAAATCCTTGGAAAAAGAAGAACAAGACAAATTGAAAATCAGTAGACAGGAAGAAATAATAAAGATTAGGGCAGAAATTAATGAAATAAAAACCTAAAAAAACAAAAACAAAGAATCAATGAAACAAAGAGTTTGTTCTTTGAAAGGATAAACAAGATTGATACACCCTTAGCAAATTTGACCAAAAGAAAGAGAGAAGAGACACAAATTAATAAAATTAGAGATGAAAAAGGCAGCATCACAACAAATACCAGAGAAATTTAAAAAAAAATCATAGACATACTAAAAAACATATACTCCACTAAGTATGAAAATCTGAAAGAAATGGATGATTTTCTTGATTTATATGACCTACCTAAATTAAATCAAGATGAGATTAATCATTTAAATAGACCTATAACAAGTACGGCGACCAAGCAGTTATCAAAAATCTCCCAACTCTAAAAAGTCCAGGCCAAATGAGCCATCAGGTGCAATAGTGGCACGTCTGTCATGGTAGAAACCAACTGCCCTGTAACTGGACTGGAGGCCTGTTCCATGGGAGGGAATACATCCCTGATACTGAAAACCTAAAACAGGGGTAGTCATGAGCCCTAGGGGTGTAACATCTGCTGCTGTTTGGCTAAATGTATACATAGGCTTTATCCAAGAGATGCAGGGATGGTTCAACCTATGCATATCAATAAATGCAATATACTATATAAATGGGCTGAAGGACAAAAATCACATGATCATCTCAATAGATGCAGAAAAGACATCTGACAAAATCCAACATCCCTTCATGGTAAAATTCCTAAAGAAACTGGGAACAGAAGGAACATATCTCAACATCATAAAGGCTATTTACGACAAACCTATAGGCAACATTATACTAAATGGAGAAAAACTTGAAGCATTTTCACTAAATTCAGGGACAAGGATGTTCATTGTGCCCACTTTTATTTAATATTGTATTGGAAGTCTTAGCTGTAGCAGTAAGGCAAGAGACACAAATAAAAGTGATACAAATTGGAAAGGAGGAGATCAAACTGTTATTAGCAAATGACATGATTCTATACATAAGGGACCCTAAAGATTCTGCCAGCAAACTTTTAGAGCTGATAAACACTTAACAATGTAGCAAGATACAAAACTGACACACAGAAATCAGTAGCCTTCCTATATAACAACAAACATGCTAAGGATGAAATCAGGGAAACACTCTCATTCACAACTGCCTCAAAATAAAGAAAGAAAGAAAGTACCTTGGAAAAAACCTAACCAAGGAAGTGAAGGATCTCTACAATGATAATTTTAAAACACTCAAGAAAGGAATTGCAGAAGACACCAGGAAATGGAAAGACATCCCATGTTGTACCAAAAGCAATCTGGACATTTAATGCAATCCCCATTAAAATTCCAATGGCATTCTTCACAGAAATAGGAAAAACAATCCTAAAATTCATTTGGAAGCACCAAAAAAAAAAAAAAAAGCCCTTGTACAGCCAAAACAATTTTGAGCAACAAAAATAGGCTGGCAGTATCACCATACCTGGTTTTAACCTGTATTACAGAGCCACTATAACAAAAACAGCATGATACTGGCACAAAAAACCACTATGTAGATCAATGGAACAGAATAGAGGACCCATATATAAATCTAAGCAGCTATAGCTGTCTGATTTTTGTTGTTGTTGTTTGTTTGTTTGTTCTTTTGAGGTAGGGTTTCACTCTAGCCCAGGCTGACCTGTAATTCACTATATAGTCTCAGGGTGGCCTTCAACTCACAGCAAACCTCCTACCTCTGCCTCCTGAGTGCTGGGATTAAAGGTGTGTGCTACCACATCCAGCTTAGCTATCTGATTTTTCACAAAAATGCCAAAAATATTCACTGGAGAAAAGATAGTGCTGGGACAAACAGATATCTACATGTAGAAGGATGAAAATAGATTCTTATCTCTCTCCATTCATAAGAATCAAGTCCAAATAGCTCAAATACCTTAATATCAGAACTGAAACTCTAAAATTGCTGGAGGAAAACATAGGAGAAACCCTTCAACATATTGGCCTGGACACTGAGTTTCTGAATATAACCCCAATTGCTCAGGAAGTAAAACCACTAATCAACCACTGGGACCTCATGAAATTAAAAAACTTTAAAAATTTTTTTATTTTATTTATTTGAGAGTGACAGACAGAGAGAGAAAGAGGCAAAGAGAGAGCGGGGGGGGGGGGGGGAGAATGAATGGGTGCGCCAGGGCTTCCAGCCACTGCAAACGAACTCCAGACACATGTGCCCCATTGTGCATCTGGCTAATGTGGGTTCTGGGGAATGGAGCCTCGAACCTGGGTCCTTAGCTTCACAGGCAAGCACTTAACCACTAAGCCATCTCTCCAGCTCTGAAAAGACTTTTGTACAGCAAAGAACACTGTGAATAGAGCAAAGAGGACATTTACAGAATGGGAGAAAAAGTCTCTGCCAGGTATACATCTCACAAAGGATTAATATCCAGGATATACTAAGAATTGAAAAAACTGATTAGAAAAATCAAACAATCCAGTGGAAAAAAAATCAAACAATCCAGTGAAAAAAATGGGCCATGGACCTAATAGAGTTCTCAAAAGAAGAAATGCAGATGGCATATAAACATCTACAAACATGTTCTGCATCCTTAGCCATCAGGGAAATGCAAATTAAAACTACTCTGAGATTCCATGTCACTCCTGTCAGAATGACTATCATCAAGAAAACAAATGATAATAAATGTTGGCGAGGATGTGGAAAAAGAGGAACCCAGCCACACTGTTGGTGGGAATGTAATCTGGTAAAGTCATCGTGAAAGTCAGTGTGGAGGTTCCTGAGATAGCTAAAAATAGATCTACCATATGACCCAGCTACACCCCTCCTAAGGACTCTACCCACCACCTTAGAGATAACTGCTCATTCATGTTTACTTCTGCTCTATTCACAATAGCTAGGCCATGGAACCAGCCTAGATGTCCCTCAACAGATAATGAAGATGTGGTACATTTATACAATGGAATTCTATTTAGTGGTAAATAAAAATGAAATTATGAAATTTGCAGGGAAATGGATGGATCTAGAAAGGATTATACTTAGTGAGGTAACCCAGGCCCAGAAAGTCAAACCTGTGTGAGTTGGAATACAAGTCAATAGCAGAGGCAGTAAGCTAGAAAGGGGCTATAAAGGAGAAGGAAGAACTTATGGGGAACAGTATTGTATATACGCAAGGAGATGAGCAGACGACTGGGGTGCAGTGGCTTAGGTGAGGTCAGGGGAGGGAATGAGTAAACAAAGGGTGGGAGGAGTTAATCAAAATTTAAGATGCTAAGAATAAACCACATGGAAACCTACTTCTTTGGATAATGGCATACCCAGAAGCCACAGATTATTACTAGAAAAATTTCAGTGTAAGGGATGTGGAGAAAGGAACCCTTCTACACTATTGGTTGGAATGTCAGTGTTGGTGGGAATGTTAACTGGTACAGCCATTGTGGAAATCAGTGTGGAGGAAACTAGTGATTTGTTGGTCAGGGAGGCCCCTGATGCCCCCAAAATATTACAGGCCATTTCTAAGGCTCTTGGTTTCCTACCAGAACTAGATGGTAAGACCCTACTACTAAAGACTCCACATGCTTGGGTACAGGTTACTAAGATATCAAGTTGTAGCTGAGCTGAAGACTCCTCCCTGGGGGCCAGCTGACAGAAAGCTGGAAAAAGCTATGCTGCATGTAGCACTACAGGAGAGAGGCCATAGACGGTGGTAAATAGCAGTGGACATTGCAAGCCTCAAGAGTGGCCAGCCAGGCCCAATGTGCCAGCTGGTATAACAGTGGTATATCTGTTACGGGGGGGGGGGGCAACCACTCTCTAATTGGACTGGAATTTCATTCCACAGGAGGGAATACGTGCCTGATACTGAAAACCTAGTCAAAAGCCTATGGCTGGGGAGGTTACAAGCCCTGCCATTATACCCACCAAACTGCCCTGTAAGCACTTTTTTAAATGTTTATATCCATATATTAATGCTACTCTCACTTTTGGTTAGAAAAGCTTCTCTTTTCAGATGGTAGTGACCACTGAGGTGAATCAAAAGTTACCCTAGTGCTGAGAATAAATGACAGTGGAGTGTTCAGCACTGAGATATCTCTATCATACCTTCCAAGGCTCAGGGTCCATTGTAGAAGAGGTGGAGGAAGAATGTAAGAGCCAAAGGAAGGACAGGACTCCTTATAATGCAATCTTCCAGACACAAAATGATCCTGTTATCTAGGACCTCACAGTACCTGGCACTACCTACAGAAGATCTTCATTAAAGGAAGAAACAATGATGAGGTCAAAATAAAAGAGAGACTAATTGAGGAGGGGGAGGTGGTGTAATGGAGGGGAGATTTGTGAGGGGGGAAAGTGAGGGAGGGGAAGGAATTATCATGGTTTATTGTCATGGCAGCTGCCAATAAAAAACAAACAAACTATAAAAAAAGAGCAACAAAGAGTGACATCATCTTCATGCAGAGGTGATCTAACTAGACACTTGAACCCCCAAAAGAAGTAAAAAATACTGCAAAGAGTAGGGCAACTCAGCAAAGAAGTATGGGATCAAAGCAAGGATCAAAAATCAATATGAATGGGCTGGAGAGATGGCTTTGCGGTTAAGCACTTGCCTGTGAAGCCTAAGGACCCCGGTTCGAGGCTCGGTTCCCCAGGTCCCACGTTAGCCAGATGCACAAGGGGGCGCACGCGTCTGGAGTTCGTTTGCAGTGGCTGGAAGCCCTGGCGCGCCCATTCTCTCTCTCTTCCTCTATCTGTCTTTCTCTCTATGTCTGTCGCTCTCAAATAAATAAATAAAAATTTAAAAAAAAAAAAAAAAATCAATATGAATACAATTGCTTACAGGACACATGGAAACCTTATTTACAACAGCACCAACAACAGACTGACCATTCACTTAGTAAGAAAGGTGCACAACCCACTTAGGGGAACTGAAAAACATCTCTGGAGGATGTAAAAGTGGCCTTAGAAAGAAGAAAGACATAGTGAATTCCTAAATAAGAATGCAAATGCCAGCCAGGCCATGCATGGCTTCACATAGTATTTCTAAAAGTCCAAAGACTTCTGAACTCAAACCTCTGCAACACAGTCCTTTGGATAAGAGACTGACTGCCATGCTAATAGATATCAGCTACGCCGGGTGTAGTGGCGCCTGCCTTTCAGCCCAGCACTCCTAGTTTGAGGCCACCCTGACACTACACAGTGAATTCCAGGTCAGCCTGAGCTAGATTGACAAAACAAAAACAAAACAATAGAAAAAAAAAATTAAAAAGAATGCAAATACCACCACAGGCCAACCCTTCCTTGGACCTTTTTCTTGTGGTGCTAGGGGTAAAAGCCAGGGCCTTGTGCCTGTAGGCAAGTGCTCAACCACTGAGCCATAATCCCAGCTCCATCCCTTGAAATATTTTTTAAAATTTAATGGGACTCAATGAAAATATCAATAACGTCACAATGAGATGAGTCAATTCAAAGTTCCAATTGTCTGCAACAGTGACATTATTAATATTGCAATTGTTTTAGCAGAATATATAGACACAATTACACCAATAAATGGTAGACAAAATTATGAAAATCCAAAACCAGGGCTAGGGCAATAACTCAGTAGTTAACGGCACTTGCTTGAAAAGATTGCTGGCCCAACTTCAATTTCTCAGCCACCCATATAAGGCCAGATGCAAAAAGTGGAGCAAGTGTCTGGTGTTCATTTGCAGTCAAGAGACCTGTGTGAGTGTACACAAGCAATAAATAAGAAATAACAAAGAAATAAAATCTAGCTGGGCATGATGTACCAGTATTTGGGAGGCTGAGATAGAAGAATCACCATGAGTTTGAGGCCAACCTGGTGTTACAGAGTGAGTTCCAGGTCAGTGGGGGCTAGAATGAGATTCTACCTCAGGGCTGGAGAAATGGCTCAGTGGCTAAGGTGCTTGCCTGCAAAGCATAAGGACCCTGGTTCGATTACCCAGTACTCAAGTAAAAGCCAGATGCACAAGGTAGAGTGGCTAAAGGCCCTGGTGTGTCCATTTACACACACACTCACTCTCCCTCTTTCTCTCTATCATAAATAAATAAATAAATAAATAAATAAATAAATAAATAAATAAAATATTTTTAAAAAAGAGACTCTACCTCAAACAAATCCAAAAAAGCAAAACATTTTTTTTAATTATGGGCTAGAGAAATGGCTTAGCAGTTAAGGCATTTGAGTGCAAAGCAAAGGATCCCGGTTGGACTCTCCAGGACCCACATAAGCCAGATGCACAAAGGGGTGCATACATCTAGAGTTTGTCTTCAGTGGCTGGAGGCCCTGGCACATCCATTCTCTCTCTCTCCCCCTTTCTTTCTCTTAAATAAATAAAGTTTAAAAAATCCAAGAGAAAGTAAAAACATTGTAAAATTTCAACTGGAAATATCAAATGAATGTTTGATTTCTAACACTTTATACTCTAGTTCCCTCCATTGAAGGCACTTAAAAATAACGTCACTCTAGTAGCAGTGAGCACCTGTGCTACTCAGATTTCGGTCTCTAATGGCACTCCTCAAGGGAAGGAACCAGGGTTCCTTTAAACATGGCTAAGATTGGGTTGGGGCAAGTAAAGTACAAATATGTCAGAAATCAAGGAACCAAGGGGCTAGAAAGATAGCTCAGCAGTTCAGGCATTTGCCTGCAAAGCCTAAGGACCCAAGTTTGACTTCCCAGTACCCATGTAAAGCCAGATGTACAAGGTGGCGCATGCATCTGGAGTTTTGTTTGTGGGGGCTGGAGGCCCTGGCATAACCATCCTCTTTCTCTCTCTCAAATAAATAAATTAAATCTAAAATAAAAGAAATTAAGGAATCAAAATTAATGTGGATATGTCAAAAATACAAAGAAGTCAGCCCAAAGGGTACCTGAAAGTTGACATGATGCATTGATTTTTAAATATTCTTATTTGCAATGGGGGGAAAAGAGGGAGAAAGCATGAGAGAGACAGACAGATAGACAGACAGAGGGAGGGAGGGGGACAGAGGGAGGGAGGGAGAGGGAGAGAGAGAATGAGAATAAATGAGTGTGCCAGGGTCTCTAGCCAGTGCAAAAGAACTCCAGATACATGTGCCACTTTGTGCATCTGGCTTTACATGGGTACTGGGGAAACAAACCCAGGTCGTTAGGCTTTGCAGACAAGCACCTTAGATGCTGAGCCATCTCTCTAGCCCTGAAATTGTGCATTTTAACATCAGGAAGAAAAACAAACTCAAAGATGTTAAAATCAAAAGCAGTACATTAGGCCATAGTAACGTTCATAAAGAGACTGGAGTTGTCACCAGCAGAGGGAACTGTGCCCATCCTGCCTTTCCAGCAGGAGCTGTTCTTCATCAAACGGATCAACTGGGCGAGAATAAAGAATGTCAGATTAACTGGTGTAACTGCCGACTAGGGCAAGGATTATCAGTGCTGCTTCAAACATTAGTTTATGGCCCACTGGGGAATTCATGTTGGCAGGATGCCAAAGTATACTTCACACAGGATTACTACCACTACCACTTTGTGAATCGCAAAGAGGGATGTAATGGAGAACAATCTGTCATCATTCTCATTTGGTGGTAAAATGTAGCCTCACTTCTAACAGGCCACCAGAGATTATGCATTTCCCACAATGTGGAGCCGTCTCCTGAGTTACACAGCAGCACCTCTGATATATTCCAGCCAAAAGCGATGTTCACCTGCAGGAACCACAGGGGTGAGCGGGACGCTGAGCAGAACAACTGGCCTGGCTATTAAGTCGATGTCATGGCTTAAGGGGAAGCTCAGACTGCCAAATGTCTAGCAAGAGATACCCACAAGAGTCTTGGGTAAAAAGAAAGCTGTGGGCTGGAGAGATGGCTTAGCAAGGTGCTTTCCTGCAAAGCCAAAGGACCCAAGTTCAATTCCTCAGTACCCACATAAAGCCAGATGCACAAGGTGGCACATGCATCTGGAGTTTGTTTCCAGCAACCAAAGGCTCTGGCGTGCCCATTCTCTCTATATATCTGCCTCTTTCTCTCTCAAATAAATAAAAATTTTTTTTAAAAGAGAAAAGAAATTCCTGTTGAGCGTGTTTGCAGTCTAGGCTGCGAGTTACGTAAAGCATTTGAGCAGCAGGTCCAGCACATCACAAGAGCAAGCGCTCAGGAGGAAAGACGTCTCGGACAAAACGTCCCGACTCAGCCTTAAAAATCTGCTACGGCTGGAGAGATGGTTCAGAAGTTAAGACCATTTTCTGTGCAAGCAGGAGGTGGCCTGACCAACCACTGGAGTCCAGTCATTGTTTATGTGAGACCCACGTGCATCTGGAACCCCAGTCTTGTGGGGGAGCAGAGACCAGAAAATCCCCAAAGCTTGTGAAAAAATGACAACCTCCAGGATCAGTAAGGGACACTGGCTCATATAAGAATAGGCAGAAATGGGCTGGAGAAATGGCTTAGCAGTTAAGCGCTTGCCTGTGAAGCCTAAGGACCCCGGTTCGAGGCTCGGTTCCCCAGGTCCCATGTTAGCCAGATGCACAAGGGGGCGCACGCGTCTGGAGTTCGTCTGCAGAGGCTGGAGGCCCTGGTGCCCATTCTCTCTCCTTATCTTCCTTTTTCTCTCTCTGTTTGTCGCTCTCAAATAAATAAATAAAAATAAAAAAAGAATAGGCAGAAATGCAATGGGAATGGGATGCCCACATTTAGTTCCAGCCACCAGACATAGTTGAGTACATGGGGCACTGCATGGACACCTACATATATGTAACAACACACACATACAAATAAAAAAAAAAGAAAAACATCATAGTGAATTCCAGCTTAGCCTGGGCTAGAACCAGACCATAACTCAAAAAGCCACAAAAAAAAAAAAAGGTAGAGAGCAAATAAGGAAGATAACTGGTATTGATCTCTGGCCTCCACATAAGAACACATAAGCACATGTGATTACACATTCACATACACAAATACATGTATGAACACACATACACACATGAATGCGCACATACACCTTTACACATATATACACACATATGAATGCACATACATACATTCATAAACATCACACATAATATACTTGTGAAAAAGCTAAAAGATAAGGCTTGAGTGATGGCTTAGTGGTTAAGGAGCTTACCTGGGAAACCTAAGGATCCAGGTTCAATTCTCCAGTACCCACATAAGCCAGATGTGGTGCATGTGTCTAGAGTTCATTTGCAGTGGCTAGAGGCCCTACCATGTCCATTCTCTTTCTTTTTCTATATCCCTCCCTCCTTCCTTCCCACTCTCTCTCTCTCAAATAAATAAATAAATGTTTTAAAAAAGCTAAAAGGGTGAACCCAATATGTAACTTGATAAAAAGACTAAAAGAGATATGATAATTAAAATAAAAGTAGCAATGAATGATCCTGAGCAGAAGTAGAACAGTTGGGATGAAGAAATGGCTTAGTGGTTAAGCGTTTGCCTGTGAAGCCTAAGGACCCCGGTTCAAGGCTCAATTCCCCAGGACCCACGTTAGCCAGATGCACAAGGAGGCACACGTGTCTGGAGTTCATTTGCAGTGGCTGGAGGCCCTGGTGTGCCCATTCTTTCTCTCTGTTTCCAAATAAATAAATAAAAATAAAACACTGAAAAAGAAATAGAACAGTCAACAGAAGAGAGATGAACTCCTAAGTACATAGAACCACAGATGTGGAAGAGATAGAAGGAGTCACTAAGCAGTGCCCTGGGATGGTTATGGTGTGGTATAAATGGATCCACCATGGAAGGAAGGCACAGACTGTCACAGAGACAGCAGAGATAGCTCTAAGGCAACCTACCCTAGTTCATGAGCACAGATGTCATTGTACATGTTACAGTTTCTGAAATCCAGAAGCATCAGTCCTGTGGACACATGTGGCAAAGAAGAACACATCTTGGGTCTGATAATATAGTACAGTATAAAAACAAGCAAAAAAAAAAGAGAGAGAGAAAAGCGAAGGGCCAACTTCATTCAATACATTTAAAGCAAAAATGCTTAAGAAAATCAGTAAACAGAATCATGCATATATGGCATCTGGAAAGGCTTGGCAGCCATGCTCACCCTGGTGCAGCCACACCTAGTCTGCACTGCTGCTGTGTGGATCCTGGACATCAGCCATTAAAAAAGAAAGATCAAGCCAGGTGTGGTGGTGCACACTTTAAATCCCAGCACTCGGGAGGCAGAGGTAGGAGGATTGCCATGAGTTCGAGGCCACCCTGAGACTACATAGTGAATTCCAGGTCAGCCTGGGCTAGAGCGAGATCTTCCCTTGAAAGACAAAACAAACAAATGAAAAAAAAAAAAAAGGAAAGAAAGATATCATGTCCCCAAACTGAGGCCACTCTACGTTAAATGAAACAATGCTGAGGCCACTTGCTAAAACAGAAGAAACAGGATGCTTGCTATACCCACTGCTATCTGCTTAATTGGTCCTGGCTAGTCACAATGACTTAGTATGTATTAGTATAAATATGAGGAATATCAAAGACTTAATAACCAATGACAGGGCTATATTGGCAGCTTCTGTTAAAGAATTACTAAGATTAGACCTGGAGAGACGGCTTAGCAGTTAAGTTAAGGCGCTTTGCCTGTGAAACCTAAGGACTCAAGTTCGACTCTCCAGGTCCCACGTAAGTAAGACACACAGTGACACAAGTGCACAAATGTCACATATGCACACGGGGATGCATACATCTGGAGTTTGACTGCAGTGGCTAGAGGCCCTGGCATGCCAATTCTCTTCCCCTGTTGCATAAAATAAAAAGGTCAGTCTGTTGGGCTTGCCTCAAAAAAAAAAAAAAAAAGAATTACTAAGATTAATGAGAAAAGTTGGTAAGGTGATGATAGCATAAGAAAATGTTTAAAGGGCAGGAGAGTTGCTCAGTGGTTAAGGCATTTGCTTGCAAAGTCTGCCAGCCGGGTTCCATTCCCCAGTACCCATGTAAAGCCAGGCACACAAAGTGGTGCATGTGTCTGGATTTTGTTTGCAACAACAAGAGGCTCTGGTGTACCCACATTCGTTTTCTGTCTCAAATAAATAAATAATAAAACTAAAATGTTTCAAAGCCAAATATTTTTTAAAATTTATTTTATTTATTAGAGACAGGGAGAGGGAGAGAGAGAGAATGAGAGAGAGAATGGGTATGCTAGGGCTTCCAGTCACACTGCAAACAAACTCCAGACACATGTGCCTCCATGTGCATCTGGCTTACGTGGGACCTAGAGAATCAAATCTGGATCCTTAGGCTTCACAAGCATGTGCCTTAACCTCTAAGCCATCTCTCCAGCTCAAAGCCAAATATTTTACAGCTTGCTTTCAGAAGTTCAACAAGGACCAATTTGAAGCAGAAATGGGGAAATTATATGCAGAGCTACTTACAAGAGTGACTATACAGTATTCAAGAAAAACCCCAATGGATAGGTAGAGGTTTATGAGAAAACCAAAATATTTTCTCTAGAAAAAAAAATCAGGGGGGACTGGAGAGAAGGCTTAGTGGTTAAGATGTTTGCCTGCAAAGCCAAAGGACCTTAGTTTGACTCCCCAGAACCCATGTAAGCCAGATGCACAAAGTGGCGCATGCATCTGGAGTTTGTTTGCAGTGCTGGAGGCCCCAGTGTGCCCATTTTCTCTCTCTGTCTGCCTCTTTCTCTCCCTCATTCTCTCAAGTAAATAAATAAATAAATTTTGGGCTGGGGAAATGGCTTAGTGGTTCAGGCATTTGTCTGCAAAGCCTAAGGACCCTGGTTCCATTCAGGACCCACTTAAGCCAGATGCACAAGGGGGAGCATGCATCTGGAGTTTGTTTGCAGTGGCTGGAGGCCCTGGTGTGCCCATTCTTTCTCTCTGCCTCTTCCTCTCTCTCTCAAATAAACAAACAAAATATTAAAAAATAAATAAAAACAGGACTTAGAAAAATAGTGTAGAAGGACCATCTTCCTAGAAGGGAGGAAGGGACCACAAAAGTGCCAGTCTTCTCCGAGTTAATATGGAACTTACATGTAATGTCAATACCTATTTTTTCTATCTCGACAATACTTCAGCCCATCTACAGAAGTATTTTAGAATAGCTGAGAAAAACCTGTCACATAAGGGCAGGGAGAGGAACTGGCTTGGCTGAAGGAAATGGAGGTGGGAAGCAGCAAGCAGAGGACAGTAATGGCTGAGGATGAGGCTTCTGCACAGAGCTCCTGAAGAAGTCAAGCTTCAGAGACAGGAAGCACCCAAGCCTGTGCTGACACCTTCCTGTGCATGAGAGGGACAAGACACACCTGTGACCTGTGGGACAGGAAGGCTGAGTAACAGTACTGCAGTTCCTCTTCCATCCTAGACTGCCCTATCACTATGACTTGGCCTACTGAGGGCTCCAGAAGGAGAAGTCACATGCATGTGTCCTACCACTGGGATGTTGAGTCCAGGAGAGGAAGGCTTTCGGTCTATACAGCACTATGGCTCCTAGAACAGACCATGTTCGCAGGTATGCTGCACTTTGTCCCTCAGGCACATCTGCACCCAATGGGGCTATGTCCTGCAATAGGAAGGTGCTGGGAAAACAGCTAGAAAGAAGACAAACTTCCTGCTTTCACTGACTTACTACTCAATGGAAATTTGTTATAAAAGATCCATTATTATAAACCTCAGGTATGAAAAATGTTTAGTGTGCCAAGTCTTGTATTTTAGGGTCCTTACATTAAGAACTTTAGGAATCTTAACCCATTTTCTTTGATAGTCTTAAGTAATTCAACCTCAAATCTCCTAAAGGAAGCTCCGAGGGACTGAGACCCCTCAGGCGGCAGGGTAGCTATACCATTTGGGGGGAGCTGCCAGCAGAGAGCAGTAGAATGTGACTACTCTCAAAGCAGGAGCCCAGCTGGAAGCAGGCTCCCAGTGACTCCAGCAAAGAGCGGCCACACGCTCTACAGAGCGGACTTCCTTCGTCAACACCTGGAGGGGACAGCCGGCCGGAACTTTTACAATGATTTCATATAACTCTTGACTGCTAGAGGTCTGAGGCGAAGAAAATTATTTGAAAGAAAAACTGGCTAGCTCACTTAAAACTGATGTGAAAAAAATGTAAATTTTTCTTTTTTAATGTATATGCCTATAATACATTAAATTATTGGGTTTTTTTGTTTTTCTGGTTTTTTTTTTTGCTTGTTTGTTTCGAGGTAGGGTCTCACTGTAACTCAGGCTGACCTGGAATTCACGATGTAGTCTCAGGGTGGCTTTGAACTCACGGTGATCCTCCTACCTCTGCCTTCCAAGTACTGGGATTAAAGGCATGCACCACCATGTCTAGCTAAGTTATTGGGTTTTTTAATCTTCAAAACCCTGAAATTTAAAATGTTAGTCAGCAAAACTGATGGTATTTAATCTAAAACAAACAAACCTCAGTGAAGGAAAAAGTAACTGACGGTAAAATATAAACAAAGGAAGAAGAAGCTGGGACACCACTCAAATATCAAATGCTCCTTTCCCCCAAATAACCCGCTTTCACCTTTAAAGTACAAGAAAGAATCACCTTTCAGGGACGGGAGCTTCTGCAGTTCTCGGTTGTTGGCGGCGGAGCGCGCGGGGTTGGGCCGCTTCTCTTTCTTCGCGGCGGCCGCGGGCTGAGGGGCTGGCACTTTTGTTTTCGAAGACGACGGGGTAGCCACGAGGCTGTTTCTCCTGCTGGGTATTTGCTTTCAAAATAAAACAAAAAGCAAGTAACTATGCAGAATGGGTGCTCTGTAGCCCAATTAAAGCACAGAGAACAGACGAGTGTGGGCCTGGGCAGTGTCCCTCACTCCCTGGAGACAGCCCGCGGAGCTGCCCAAGTCAAGGCGGACCTGCCACGTGTCGCAATGCTCGTCTTGAGAGCCACAAACACCTCATTTCTTATGTCTCCTTCAGATGCTTGATTTTTCTTGACACGAGGTCTTCTTTGTAGCTCAGGCCGCCCTCAGACTCACTACGTAGCCCAGGCTAGCCCTGAATGGTAGCCTCAGCCTCTAAAGTGCCAGGACTACAAGTGTGAGCCACCACTCCCGACCGGCCTCTCATTCTGTGTGCGTGTGCATACATGGGTGTGTACGTGCCAGTGAACAAGCATGCAGCATGTCAGCTGGCCTCTCTCTCTTCTGCTTCATGTTCTTGACAAAACCTCTCAGCGAGCCTTGCCGTTCCTGTCAGCCGGACCGGCTGAGGGGTCTTCGGCTTCTACCCCAACGACGGGGGTTTCGGGCGCCTGTGGCCAGCTTTCTACATGTGGGGAATCACACGCAGGTCCTCGGGCTCCACAGCAAGCACTCTGATTTGTTGAGTCATCTCCCCAGTCCCAGTTTCTAATTCAAAACAATTTTTAAAATTATATTATTCACTTATTTGTAAGTGTGTGCATATCTGCATGTGTGTGAAAGAGAAAGAGGGAGAACGGATATGCCAGAGCCTCGTGCCTTACAAACAAACTCCAAACACATGTGTGACCTGTGTGTGGCTGGCTTTACATGGGTACTGGGCAAGCAAATCCACGCCTGTAGTCTGTAAGCATGCACTTTTAACCTCTGAGCCATATCCCCAGACCTAACTTCTAGATTTTTACCATGAAGGCTGATGTGGTAGGCTAAATAATAACTGCTGCAAAACTGAGCATATCAAGCTGGAGAGATGGTTTAGCAGTTAAGACATCTGCTTGCAAAGCCTAAGGACCTAGGCTCGATTCCCCAGTATGCATATAAGCCAGATGCACAAGGTGGTACATGTGTCTGGAAATCATTTGCAGTGGATAGAGGCCCTGGTGCACCCATTCTCTGTTTCTGCTTCTTCCCGCCCCCCCCCAATAAAATAAAATAACATAATCAAACGAAATGGAGTGGGGTGTGGTGGCAAACGCCTTTAATCCTAGCACTTGAGAGGCACAGGTAGGAGGATCGCATGAGTTTGAGGCCACCCTGAGACTACATAGTGAATTCCATGTCAGCCTGGGCTAAAGTGAGACCCAACCTTGAAAAAAAAAAGTAAAGAAAGCTTTTTAAAAAACTGGGCAAATCCTAGTCCCAGGAACTTGTGAATATGTGACCTTCTTGGCAAACAGTTTTACAGATGTGACTAAATTCAGGTCTCCAGATACAGAAGATTCTGATTATCAGGGTGGCCCACTGTCACCAGACAGATGTTTGAAAGAGGGAAGCAAGAGGGTCAGATACAGGAAGGCAATGAGAGGTCCAAGAGCCAAAGTGACAGGAAGATGCTCACGGTGGCCTGAAAACAGAGGAGGGGTGTGAGTCAAGGGGTGCCGGGGCCCCTAAATGCTGCAGAGAGCGGGAAGACTGCTTCTCTAGAGTAGTACATTCCTGCCCTGCCTTCTCTGGGGCCCGGTTTCTAACCTCTGACCTCCAGGACTGAAATGTTAGGGCATGTGCTCCACAGAGCACAGGCTACGGTCATCCACGCTGAACGAGTGCAGTGGAGTGCATGGGGAGTGAACAGAGTCAAACACCCCTAAAATGGTTCTTGCTACCTCACCACTCTGTCTTCAAAACTAAACACAGGCTGGGTATGGTGGCACATACTTTTAAACCCAGAACTTGGGAGGTAGAGGAGGAGGACTGCAGTGAGTCGAGGCCAGCCTAAAAGCACATAGTGAATACCAGGTCAGCTTGGGCTAACGCGAGACCCTACCTCATAAAACCAAACAGAAAAAATTAACAGAGGCTGCAAGTAGGCGCCTTCCTGGAGCCCAGCAATGGATCTTCTTCCACCCGCTCTCTGCACTCACCACTAGTCTTCCCACTCACATGCTCATGTGGAGGCAGCATGCTGGCCATTCAACCCCCTGTGGCCAGTCTCAACACTGACACTCGTGCAGAGTGGGAAGACTTCAGAGAAGGGAACGCTCTCACCATAGCTCCTGTGGGGCTCATCTGTGTCCTGGGCCCCACCTGGACAGCTCTCTGGGCATGAGCAGCTGACATATTGCACTGATTTCCTGCCACCATGGCCCAGAAGTGATGGCTCCCCTCTCCAACAGCAAAAGCAAGAAGTATACAATGTGCTTCCTGAGCCCTGTCTGTCTGTCTGTCTGTCTGCCCCAGCAGTGGAGCACTGTAAAAGGCCTCCTGGCAAAGGCCTCCTGGCAATGTAGCCTTCTGCCCGTTCCAATCACGCAGGCCACGGCCAGCCACCACAGTGAGGGAGCTCTTCGCTAAGCAGTAAGAGCTGCTGAGAACACTCAAAACAGCTCTCCACGAAATGATGTGCACAACATCAGCCACCACTCTGGCTGGGGGCCGAGGAGACTGGGCACCCTTCCCACACAGCCTGTGCTTCTTGTCATTGACTTCTGTTAGGGTTTGAGGTTCCCTAGCCCCAAACTGTTGGGAACTTGGTGCCTAGGATGATGGTTCTGGGAAGTGATGTGGACCTTTAAGAGGTGGAGCCTGTCAGGAAGTCCTTGTGTCCTCAAGGGCTTACCTTCAGGACAGACGTTAGAACACTAGTCCCCTTTCTGCACCTGGTTTGAAATGTGACCGAGTTCTCACACACACTTTAGCCACTGCCACCTGCCATTCTGTCTGCACCAGAACGGAGTCAATGCAGCACCATGTCCTTGAACCTCCAAAAGTGTGAGCTAAATAAACCTTTCTCTTAGTTAAGTAGTCTGTGCCCAGTATGCATCACAGTGAGAAAAAGATGACTAAGACAGCTCTCATTTTTCCATCTGGTCGAGAAAACATGAGTACCCAGTTATAACTTACTTTCTCCACAGAATCCCCAAATTTAAACTTATCTGCTTAGCTTTCTTGGGATGGCCCTTTAAAAGCCCTAGCATTATTTCTAGTCAGAAGGAGCTACTTCCCACGACCGTCCTTGTTTTAAACATTAACTACATATGCACGTGCTCCATGTAACTGCTATCTCCCTTCTGTTTCCTGCAGTACTATATTCACAATGACCTTGATAAACACTGGGTTGGGAGATTAACAGAAACATGCCATGGCTGCTTCGTACCCCACAGGAAAATAAACTATGTGTCTTACATATCCAAGCTTATAAGACTGGGATTTGGTGATCTGACTAACTCACAAAATAGAATCAAATAAAATCCATAGGTAATGACTGCACCTTGTAGGAAACATATTGAGGTAAGGTTTCCAATGACTGGAGTTCCAATGACTGAGAAAATAATGTTGCCCTCATACCTGTGTACTCCAAGCCACAAGATCCTCTCCCTGGATCCTACCAACCTTACCTCCCTCCAAGCCCTCTAGAGCTTTCTTCTCCAAGGATGAGGAGGCAGAGACCTTCTAGAAAGGAAAATCCAGCCCACTGCCACTGCAATGACTTCCTGTTTTCCTCTAGCTTCCTGGTGATTACAAACTCCTCCTCGAGCTGGCCTCACCATTTGTATCTCCACGTGCCTCTGTTCCAGGGCCACATGGCCCTCCCCCGTCAGCTCCTGCATTGAGGAAGCGTGCTATGTTCTGGGGTTCTTTCCGTCCCCAGTCCTCTGACAACTGTGAGGTGTGCATCTTCCTCCCTGGCATACACCATGGGCCCCAGGAGGCAAGGCCTGCCTGTCTGGGTCACTCTGATAGTTTTTTGCAGAACTTGGGAGCTGCCAAGCAGGATTTGAGAAAAAGAGCTGAACTCCATTCCCCACCTCTGCTACAGGCCTGGCATGACTGCAGCCATGTGCGACAAGAGGACTGTGTACAGGGAGGGTGCGGCACAGATGCCCTCCAGGATGGGGGCAAACTGACCAGTCTCTGAGAAACTGCCCTTTCTGAAAGGCAATTAGGTGTCAAGTGAAGGGGAACGGAGGGGTCAGGATGGGGCACATCTTCCTTTCTAAAAGCTATTCAAGCTCTGTGGACCCTGACCCCAGAGGGCTTTGTCCTGTGATCTGCACAAGAGATGGAGTGGTCGGCTTGGGCAGGACAGTGCCAGACAGGTGTGGTGAATGGCTTAGGACTACTGAGCTGAGTGAAACCAAGAGTGCAGACGTGTGGGATGAGAAGTGGAGGAGACAGAGGCCGGGAGAATGCTCCACTTCTGGCTAATATACACAGATCGACTGAGTGACAAGTCATTGTACGGGAAAGCAATAAATTTAAACATGACTACACTGTCTCTATGTGGCAATTCCAATAAGCACAGGAGTCCAAAGTTACATTTCCCTATTTCTTTCAGAACTGATTCTATTTTATTTATTTACTTATTTGTGTGTGTGTGTGTGTGTGTGTGTGTGTGTGTGTGTATAAAATGTATGTGTGGTGTATGCACATATTATCACTTTTAGTGGGTTACTTGCCTACAGGGCCTGGGGTGGAACGTCGGGTGAACTGTTCCATCACTCTTCCACCTTTTGAGCTATAGTCACCTTTTTCTAATTCCAGAGTTTGTGGGGGTCCCAAAGATTTTCAGGTCTCTGCTCACCTGCAGGACTGTTATTGGCATGCATAGTCATGCCTAGCTGTTTTACTTGTGATCCAAAGATTTGAACTTGGACACAGACACCACCATTCACACTAATGAGATGCTCAAGATCATACAGGAAGTGGTACAGCCAGGCTTGAACCTGGAGTCACCCACAGACTTCAACTTCCACTGCCTCAGTTCCTCCTTTCGCCCTACACTGTAAGTCCACTCTCCTCTCCAGTGCCTCTCAGAATTCTCCCCTTCTCCAATTTTATAATGGGGTTGTCCAAACTGCCATCTCTTAAGCACCAGAGACTATCTGATATCATGTGACACACAGTTTAAGAAGAGTTTTTGCTTCTATAAAAGGGCCAGCCCTAATCTCATCGTCTTTGAGTCTAAGTAGCAAATCATGGAATAATAAATGGAAAGGAGCCTATGTTAACCTGCAGGGTGACCGGCCTATGGGCTGGTGGGAAACCAGGAGAGGAACAGGTTTCCCATCACAGAACCTTGGATACTGGCAGGAAATCCCTGCTGTTGTGTACTGTAGGGTGCTACTTCTAGCTGTGACAGCTGACTGTCTCCAGCATTGCCCAATGTCCCAAGGGTGGGAGTAGGGGACAAAATCATACCCTTCAAAAATGTCTGCACATCATTCCTTCCTTCCCTCTCTCCTTCCTTCTTGCCTTCCTTTATTTCAGCTTACAATTCCAGACTATACTCAATCATGGAGGGAAGGCACGGCGGCAGGATCTGGAAGCAGAGCTGGTCACGGCTAGCACAGTGAGGAAGCAGAGCACCATGAGTGCTGAAGCTCAGCCAGCTCTCTTAGACAGCCCAGGGCCCCAGCCCATGGAATGGTGCCATGCACAGCTCAGGATGGGTCATCTATTAATCAACCTCATAAAGACCATCCCTCACAGACATGCCCAGAGGCTAACCTACTCTACATCATCCCTCATGGGTGACTCTAGGCTCTGCCAGGTTGACAAGCAATATACACCACCACAACTGAAAAGACTATTCTTGAAAGAAATACAGATGGGGCTGGAGAGGTGGCTTAGTGGTTAAGGTATTTGCTGGTCAAGCCAAAGGACCCAGGTTCAATTCCCCAGGACCCGTGTAGGTCAGATGCACAAGGTGGAGCACGCTGGAGTTCATTTACAATGGCGGAAGGTCCTGGCGTACCCATTCTCTCTCTCTTACATCTATCTCCCTCTATCTCTCAAATAAAATGAAATAAAATCCTTAAAAAAAAATGGTGGGCTGGAGAGATTTCTCAGCGGTCAAGGCACTTGCCTGCAAAATCTAATGACCAGTGCCCATGTAAAGCCAGACGCACCGAGTGCTGCATGTATGTGGAGTTTGTTTACGGTGGCTGGAAGCCCTGACCTGCCATGCCCATTCTCTCTCTCCTTGCAAATAAATATGTGAAAATTTAAAAAAAAGGAAGAAATGCAAATGGCAGCTGAGGAGCTGGCTCATTGCTGTGCCAGCACGAGGGCCCGCGCTCAGCCCCAGCACCGCAGTGACAAGACAATCACGGGGCTCACTGGCCAGCCAGTCTGCTGAAAATCGTCACTGGGCTCAGAGAGAGACTTCACCTTACGGAGAAAACAAGGAAGAGCAACAGAAGTGCACACCTGATGTTCTCTGGCCCGTGCATGGGTGCTAGCAGCATGAGCATCTGCACACACCATCCACACACAGCACAAATGACAATGAATGTTTGAAAATGCTAAGTATCATTAGTAAAGAGATATAATATACCAAGGGCTGGAGAGAAGGCTCAGAGGTAAAAGGTCCTTGCTTGCAAAGCCTGATGGTCTGGGTTGCATGCCCTAGTACCTGCATAAAGCCAGATGCAAAAAGTGGCACATGCATCTGGAGTTCCTTTGCAAGGGCAAGAGGCCCTACTGTGCCCATTTTCTCTTTGCTTCTCTCTGCTTGCAAATAAATCTAAAATGTAAAAAAAAAAGAAAAGAAAAAGAAATGTAAATCAAAACTACAAGCAGAGCCCAGCGTAGTGGCCCAGGCCCTTCACAGCAGCACTCGGGAGGCTGAGGCAGTCAGCAGAGTCACCGAAGAATTTGATCTCCAGTGAGGTCCTGCCTTCAAAGCAAAACCATGCAGGGCGTGGGGGTGCACACCTTTAAACCCAGCACTGGGGAGGCAGAGGTAGGAGGATTACTGTGAGTTCAAGGCCAGCCTGGGACTACAGAGTGCGTTCCAGGTCAGCCTGGGCTAGAGTGAGGTCCTGACATCAAAAAACAAAAATCAAAAAAAAAAAAAAAACACAAAAAACAGAAGCCGGGCGTGGTGGCACACACTTTTAATCCCACTTGGGTGGCAGAGGTAGGAGGATCACTGTGAGTTTGAGACCATCCTGAGACTCCTACCAAATGAGAGAGCCAGAGCCCCAGAAGCCCCCAACACCTCATCACTGAAGCAGACCAAAAATGAACCCAACATGGCTCAGGGAAATTTTGCGGAAGCGGGGGTGGAAAGAATGTCAGAGCCACATGTTGGGTCATGATATGCAGAGACATTTATCTTACCCATAACTGTGGGCTAACTCCACAATGCATGACCCATATACTTCAACAAGGAGGGGTCAAGGGGAGGGGGTAGGTCACGGATGAGCCTAGTAATGGTACCAAACTGACTGTATTTGCTGAATACAAAACTAAATAATAATAATAATAAAAACCAGAAAAGCAAAAACTACAAGATGCCCTCACCTCAGTTAGAATGGCTATTACTGAGCATGTGCACACGGCACACACACACACACACAAATGTCAGTGAGGATAAGGAAAAAGGGGAGCTTGCATGTGGTTGGTGGAAAAGTTAGTTAGCACAACTATTATGGAGAACAGAATAGAGGTTCCTCACTAAACTAAAAATAGCTCTGCCATATGCTCCAGCTATCCACTTCTGGGTGTACATCCAGAGGAAGTGGAATCAGCACAGCGCAGACACCTGCCCGCCTGTGTTCGCTGCAGCACCACCCGCAGCAGCCACGGAGGGGGATCAGCCCGGTGCCCCGCAGCAGACAATTAGCTATAGAAAATAAGGCACATACACACATTAACTATTATTCAGCCATAAATGAGTATAAAATCCTGTCATTTGTAACAACAAGGACAGAACGGGAGGAATATTATACTAAGTAAATAAGACAGACACAGAAAGACAAGTACTTCATGTTGTCTCTCATCTAAAGTCAACTTGGTTACAGAACACTGACCACAAGGTTGGACGGGGAGGCTGGATGGGATCATGCACGCAGTATGCATGGACTGAAATATGACTGATGAGACTGAAGCCCAGAAACAGGTACTATTAGTGCACATCAGTACAAAGAGTCCTTACTGAATGATACTGTATCTGCCTTAACAATCTGAGAAGAGGACAGAGGAGGCTGGACGAGCACGCTCGTAGCACTCTGGGGATGTCAATGCCAGGTGAGGGCATGTGCAGTTCATCACACTTTCCCCTTCACTTCTGTGTATGTGAAAACAGTTCATGATAAAAATATCTTTAAAAATTCTCTGGCTTCATCCCGTTACCTTTAGACTAGACTAGGATATAACAGCCCTGGTGTTTCCCTGTTGCTTTTTTCTGCAACTAGGTTTCTCCTCCTGTACCTGAGTCCTAATACCCACCCCTTATTGCAGGCTGGCTACTCAGGCTACTCAGACTCTCAGACGTTCTTCGAGCACACACTGCACAGTGCCTATCCCTTCTACATGAAATACGTGTTTTTGCTTCGTGACCTCACCAGAGTTTCTCAAATACTCAACCTTCAGTCTTGGCTGCAAGGCCACTTCTGTTTAATGTCTTCCCCAACTCCTCCCTTGTGCAACCAGGCTCAACCATATCCTTGTTACTCCTAAGGTTTCTCCTTCACATGATACCACACCTTGAGTCACAAGCCTGCTTCTACAAAGAGGTGGTAGGCTTTCTGAGAGCTGGCTATGCTTCTCCGCTATCTGCTCATGCTCATGGAATGCCTTGAGATTGCTGATTCTCCTCCACATTGTCACCGACTTCAGTTCCAATCCCACCCATCACACATTGCTTCTATGTACAAACACATCCGAGCTCCAGAATGCCAACTGGCTTGTTCTCTGAGACCAAACTTATTTATGCATGTCTATTAGTATCTTTTAAAGGAAATTTTAAATCAAAATATGTGATCTTACATATTGATTAATGGGATAGAGCTGAGAGCCAAGACCATCCCATGGGCAAAAAATGGAGGTAGTTTTGTACACAGACAGTGCTGGGGGAGCTGGAAAGTCACACACACACAAAGAATGAGGCTGTACCCTTACTCTACCGCATATGCAAAAGCCAATGCAAAACAGACCTAAGACCCAAATATAAGAGCACAAAACTCTTCATGTACACAGTGATAAATCTTCATGATCTTGGGTTGACTGCACTTGTTCACTATGGCAATAAGACACAAGGAACTAAAGGAAAACTACATAAACAGACTTCATTAAAAACAAAATGAACTTTTGTACATCAAAAGACATTCTCAAAAAAGTGAAAAGAAAGCTGGGCATGGTGGCACACGCCTTTAATCCTAGCACTTGGGAGGCAGAGGTAGGAGGATCGCCATGAGTTCAAGGCCACCCTGAGACTACATAGTTAATTCCAGGTCATCCTGGACGAGTGTGAGATCCTACCTCGAAAAAAACAAAAACAAAAACAAAAAAAGTGAAAAGACAACTTTTAGAATGAGACAAAGTTTTTGTCGAGAATACAAAAATAACTGAATCAAAGCAATACAATCAAAAATGAGCAGATGATGCCAGGCGTGGTGGCACATGCCTTTAATCCCAGCACTCAGACGTAGGAGGATCACCGTGAGTTCGAGGCCACCCTGAGATTACATAGTAAATTCCAGGTAGCCTGGGCTACCTCGAAAAACAAACAACAACAAAATGAGCAGAGGCACTGGGCGTGGTGGCGAAATGCCTTTAATCCCAGCACTCAGGAGGCATAGGTAGGAGGATAGCCATGAGTTCGAGGCCACCCTGAGACTACATAGTGAATTCTAGGTCAGCCTGAGCTAGAGTGAAACCCTACCTCATAAAACCAACCAACCAACCAACCAAACCAAACAAAACAAAAAGCGGAGGAAATAGGATGGGAATGTAATCAAATTACAGCACATCTATGTATTAAGATTCTTTTTGAGAAGGAGAAAGAAGCAGAGGAGGAGGGAGGGAGGGAGGGAGAAAGGGAGGGTGGAGGAAGGGAGGGAGGGAGGGAGAATAGGCACGCAGGGCCTCCAGCTACTGTAAATGAACTCTAGGTGCATGCACCCTCTGTGCATCTAGCTTACGTGGGTCCTGGAGAGCCAAACCGGGACCCTCTGGCTTTGCAGGCAATGCCTTAACTTCTAGGTCATCTCTCCAGCCCTATATTAAGATTCTTGAAAAAATGTTAAAACAAAAAGGGGGTGGGGCTAGAGAGATTGCCTAGTGGTTAAGATACTTGCTTGCAAAGCCTAAGGATCCATGTTCAACTCTCCAGGTCCCCTGTAAGCCAGAAGTACAAAGGTGAGGCAAGTGTGCAATGTCACATATGCACACAAGGTAGTACATATGTCTGGACTTCGACTGCAATGGCTGGAGGCTCTGGCACACCAATTCTCTCTCTCTCATAAAGAAAAATTAGAAAAAAATGTTTAAAAATGGGCAAAGGGAAAGTGCATGTTTCTGTGCAGATGAGGTACAAATGGACAATGTGTTCATGGAAAGGTGCTCAATACCACTCGTCATGAGGAACACTGCCAGAAGCCAGTGTGGACAGATACCTTTTCAAAAGATGGGAAATAATTTTTGTCAGGATTAGAGAAGTTGGAACATTTGTACACTGCTTTTGGGAATGTAAAACAGGACAGTGCCTGTGGAAAAGTTTGGACTCTTCAGTAAGTTAAACACAGAATTACTAAATGACCTAGCACCCCATCCCACAGGAACAGAAAGCAGACAGACCAATGCATACCCACACCAGACCACCCATGCCAACGCAAGCACGTGTGAGCATGTTCACACCAGACCACCCACAACAATGCAAGCATGTGTGAGCATGTCCACACCAGACCACCCACGCCAACGCAAGCATGTGTGAGCATGTCCACACCAGACCACCCACGCATGAGCATGTTCACACCAGACCATTCACACCAACACAAGCATGTGTGAGCATGTTCACACCAGACCATCCACACCAACACAAGCATGTGTGAGCATGTACACACCAGACCATTCACACCAACACAAGCATGTGTGAGCATGTTCATAACAAACCATCCACGGCAGGCAAGAGCTGAAACAGCCCAACTGCCCATGGTTGAAGCACTGAAATGTGGTGAGTGTTTGTATATAGGAATATGACTCAGGTCCAAGAGGAACGATACAGGTTGCATGGGTGAGCCTTGGCGACAAGACGCTGAGTGAAAGAAGCCAGACCCAAAGCCACACATTGCAGGTTCCACCAATATGACACATAAAGGACAGGCAAATTGAGAGCAGGCTAGTGGTTGCCCATGGGTGGAGTAGGGGACATGAGCTTCCTTTATGCTCACGGTGAGGAGATTGTCCACAGATGGGTAGTGTCACTCTCTACCCTCCTGCTGAGGTCAATGGAGAAGGGTCAGCTCTCCTCTAGCATGAAGAAGCATTAATGTAGGTAAGAAATGGCAGGGACTTGGCTTATGCATTTGAGGAGTTTATTTATTTATTTATTTATTTTGGTTTTTTGATGTAGGGTCTCACTCTAGCCCAGGCTGACCTAGAACTCACTTTGTAGTCTCAGGGTGGCCCTGAACTCACGGTGATCCTCTACCTCTACCTCCCGAATGCTGGGATTAAAGGCATGTGCCACCATGTCTGGCTCAGTTTAGGGGTTTATACATAAAATAAAAACTAGATACTGATCTTAAAAATCTTTGTCAAGGTGCAGGAGATTTGGCTCAGTGGTTAAAGGTTAAATCTGGAGGGCTGGAAAGGTGGCTTAGCAGTTAAGGCATTTGCCTGTGAAGCCTAAGGACCCCAGTTCAATTCCCCAGGACTCACGTAAACCAGATGCATGCGTCTGGAGTTTGTTTGCAGTGGCTAAAGGCCCTGGCATACCCATTCTCTCTTTCTCTCTATCTGTCCCCCCCTCAAATAAAGTAAAATAAGATAAAAATATTTTAAAAAAGTTTAAAGCTGGAACTGAGCTGCTGGCTAGCTGCCATAGTGCTTAGAGGTACATGTCAGTAGCTGGGGGAGAAATACCACCAACAGCCCTAACCAGCAGTAGATCCTGTGAACTGTACAACCAGCCAACCAGGCAAGGTGTGCCTACTGGTGCGGTAACAACTTGACTGTTATGAGGTAACCAACTGCTCTCTGATTGGATCTGAGGCTTCTACAGGAGGGAACTCATACCTGGTACTGGAAACCCAGTCAAAAGGTTGCATGGTCATAGGCCCCAAGAGGGAAGCTACTACTGTTTTTTGGTGAAATGGATACATTATGCCCATAAAATTGTCATCTAAATAGCTATGTTGATGTCCACAGATTAGTGCAGCTCTCACCTTTGGTCAGAGAAGCTTCTTTTTATGGATGTCAATGGCTAAGGGGACTAAAAACTTATTACAGTGTTGAGAACATGTGACTGCTGAGTACTCAGTGCTGAGAGATTGCTATCACACCGCCAAGGCTCAGGGGACAGTGCGCAAGAGGGGGTGCAAAGAATCCCAGCGCCACCAGATGGGGAGAGTACTGTGGAATGCTGTCTTCCAGGCATGAAGTAAGTGACTGCTGCCTTCATGACTTCACAGCAACTGCTGTTACCTGCACATCTACACTCTGTTGTGGACGGTAGAGAAGGACAAAAATAAAATCAAAGTAGAAGAGGAACTAATTGGAAAGAAAAATGGTTGGAGAAGGGGGACAGGAGACCGGAAAGAATGAAGGAAAGGGAGGGACAAGAGAAGGTAATGGGAAGGGATTATGGTCAAAACACACCATGTACATGTACAAAAACTGTCAAGAAAATAATTTAAAAAGTCAGCTGGGTGTGGTGGCACATGTCTTTATTCTCAGCACTAGGAAGGTTAAAATAGAAGGATCACTGTAAGTTTGAGGCCATCTTGGGCTAAGAGTGAGTTCGAGGTCAGCCTGGGTGAAAGCAAGACTCTGCTTCCAAAAACAAAACAAAAACAGAGGCTGGAGAGATGGCTCGGTGGTTTCAAAATTACTTCCAGGCTGTCAAGACCAGGACCCATATAAAGCCAAATGCACAAAGTAGTGCACGCATCTGGAATTCCTTTCAGAAGCAGGACTCTGGTGTATCTATTCATATATTTAAATATTTCAAAGAACAAAAACAATCTTTGTCAAGAAGTATGATACTTTTTAGCTAGCCGACTTGGGTAAACCTTATGAAGACTTGATTTTTCTTTTCTCACCACTCAGCTGGATTGAAGGGCCTGGAAGGGCTCCTTTATCACTCTGATTTGGTCAGTGAAGTGACAGATTTACCCTTTTTACATCTGGCTCCCTGTTGAGAATTAAGTTCTCAAATGCAGTACTGTTTATCAAACCCAAGTCAGAATAGCCTTCCAAATTCTACCTGTCTACACAGTGAGTGGGTTTCTGGGGGCGGTGCTTAAGGATGATGCTGAGGTGTGCTCAGTGTCTCTGCTGTACTTCCCAGGGCCCAAGGACCTCACACTTCTGGAAGCGTGAAGGAGGGTTCTTGAGAGGAGGAAGTAGAGCCCCCAGTCCCCACGGAGAGGGGAGGCCACGTGCCACCCAGACAGGCCCCGGCTGCACAGTGTTAGGTCCACAGGGAGGAAGAGGAGTGAGCAGCCACTCTCCAAGTCTCTCAGCAGTCCCTGGGCACGGCCACACTTCCTACAGTAGAGGACAAGAAGCAGGGGCATCAGGAAATGGTATGCAGTGGCTAAGATGAGACACTCCAAGCCTAAATGCTTCCCTTCATCTCTACAACCTTCTATGTGGTAGGCAATGCACCTCCTAAATATAGAGTAAAATAAAATCTGGGCAGCAGGTCACGGGTGCAGGCTAGCTTCCACTTTGAAGTTACTCATCTAACTAACAAAGCAAGTCGCTGGCCTTATGGCAAAGCCTCACTCCTTGACATCTTACCACGGAAGGGCTCACTACGCTACACAAGAGGCTCTTTCCCTCACAGAAAGTCTGCAGTTGTAAAACCTCACAGTCAGATGATAGATGCTTATGTGCCACTGGGCAGGCCGAGTCGCTAGACTCTCAATGGCTTCAAGACAGTAGCTGGAGTCAAAGCATGCCTCTAGCTGAGCTAAGAAGAGTTGATTTCAGAGAAGGATCAGCCAAGGGCACTTCTTCTAATGGCTGACCTCACTCGATTCCCTCAGGCCAGGGTAGAACCCACAAGAACCCACCTGTTTTGTAAAATGAAGTAGCTGGAAGCCAGTACCTGCTTGTTTCCCATTGTCTGTGCCTGGGAGCAGCTGTGACACAGACTATGCCAATATTCATGGCCTGCAAAGCCTAGAATCACATTACCGGCCCTTCACAGAAAAGTTGTGTCTAGGCCAACATTTCCTGGTGAATGTGGAAATGGAAAGGAAAAAGAGATGAAGAAAAGGAGAAATTCTCTGATCAAAGCTGAGCACACACTTGTATATGGCAGATCTCTGAGCTCCATTCCTAGGAATAAAAAAGCGAGTGGAGAGCTGTGCCCTCCAGCAGCAGAACGGTTGGGAAATATGTATCACAGAGGTACAGGTGAAAACTCAACCTACGAGCTAGGGGAGTGGGAAGACCTGGCCCCAACAATTCCCACAAGAGGACTTGAGGAACACATATTATAGGGGTCCCCAATAAGAATACACCACAGATGAAACGTGTAGCCATGGATGTTTTGGCCCCCAAAATAAAGACATGCAGGAAACTGTCTGAAAGAATGGGAGGATGTGTGACTTATCTTGGGTCTCTTGAGACTCTTTTCCCATGGAAGAGTACTCATGTGTGCATTTGAAGTACACATGCCCTTTCTCCTATCTCACTCCCTCTTTGTACCTTCTGCTTTCCTCTAATTTCACCTACTTCCTTTTCTTGCCAATTAATGGATCTTCTTTTCCTTTAAAGCCAACATGTGATATTTCATATTATAAAAAGTGAGAGCAAACAAAGCTAAATTAAATTAATTCATATTACAAGTGGTTGTGCAAATACCATTAGGCTCCAAGGCAGTCCTGTCCCAGGGGACTCTGTGGGAAGCTGGAAGTGTCCTGTATCTGCTGGCCAGCAGAATAGCCAGCAGCACATGTGGCTACTGTGCACCTGAAATGTGGCTGACACACCAAAAAACTGTACTTCCAATTTAGTGTCATTAATTTAGGTTGACATGAAGTCACTCCATGTGAACAGCAGCCAACATCTGGTTGGGACAGTTCTATCAAATACCTTCTGAGCTCCTAGGAACTTAAATGTTGCCACTGGGAAAAAACAGCATTTTGTTGGTTCTCAATTTTAGTTTATTTACTTGAGACAGAGACAGAGTGAGAGAGAAAGAGAGGGAAAAAAAAAAGAGAGAGCGGGGGTGGGGGTGGGGGAGACAGAGAATGGGCATTCCAGGGCCTCTAGTCATTGCAAATGAACTCCAGATGCATGCACCACCTTGTGCATCTGGCTTATCTGGGTCCTAGAGACCTGAATCTAGATCCTTTGCCCTTGCAAGCAAGTTCCTTAACTGCTAAGCCATCTCTTCAGCCCTGCCGTATTTTTGAGGTAGGATCTCACTCTAGCCCAGGCTGACCTGGAACTCACTCTATAGTTCCAGGCTGGCTCTGAATTCACAGTGATCCTACTACCTCTGCTTCCTGAGTGCTGGGATTAAAAGTGTGGACCACCATGCCAGGCTAAAAGCAGCATTTGATCAGAAGCAGGTGGTGCGGTGTCTGAAACCAATCCCTTTAGGGCTATGAGTTACCTTAAAACATACAGGAAGAAGATAAGGAGTACCCAATGTGTCTTCACATTAAAGCATGCATTTTTTAAAACATGCTTTTTTTTTTCTTTTTGAGGTAGTCTCTCTAGCCCAGGGTGACCTGGAATTCACTATGTAGTCTCAGGTGAAACTAACATCAATCTTCCTACTTCTGCCTCCCTCCCCAGTGCTGGGATCAAAGGTGTGCGCCACCCCACCTGGCTGAGTTTAACATGGGTTTTAAGTTCTCTGCTCTCCAGCGCCCCCCAGCGGAGAGACAGATGACAATGCAATGCTGGGAAGCAGCTTCCTGCAGTGGTAGTTCTCAAACCTGCCCAAGAAGCCTCTCAACACAATTCACTGATAGGGAAATGCAAGCTGCACCTCTGGTGGATCCCCACCATTAGAATCCTGGAGGCTCTTCTTATCACTGAAATCTTCCAGAGAAGCATTCTTGAGCCTTACAAAGACATCATGTGACCCTGTCTAGCTCCTCCACAAGGCAGGTAAACTGCTCTGTTGTGTGGCAAGGCCGTAATCTGTGTTCACCCTGCAGCTGCCTGAAAGGAACCCTGGGCATGTCAGGGGCTAGCTGACTTCTTACTACTCCTCTAGCGAGCTGTCCTAAGTTGTTGAAGAGAGAAGGAATGCTGGGCTGGAGGGATGGCTTAGCACTTGAGGTGTTTGCCTGCAAAGCCAAAGGACCCAGGTTTGATTCCCCAGGACCCACGTAAGCCAGATACACATGCATGCCTTTGGAGTTCGTTTGCAGTGGCTGGAGACCCTGGCACACCCATTCTCTCCTATCTCCTGCCCTCTTTCTGTCAAATAAGTAAAATAAAAATAAAATATTAAAAAAAGAGAGAAGGAATGGTGACTGGTGGGTTTGCACCCTTTAACTACCACTACTTGCCCCACCCCTACCTCACAGACCTAGTCTGTGTCTGCTTCGGAGCCAGTTCCAAGATCCAGCAGGTACTTCCATGAGACTGTCCCATCAGGTCCCCCTGTACTCACAAGAGACAGGATCAGGCTGAATGGGGGACAAGAAACTGCCAAGGACAACTGTGCAGAAGTGAGAGGAACACGCATCATGAAGAATGCAAATGGCTAGCACTCAAGCTCCCAACAGGTTGGGACTGCCTGATTCCTTTATCCTCCCAACCCTCAACAAAATGCCTGAGACCAGCGACACTTGGGACAGCAGCCTAGCCATCATATTAGCTACCGACCACCCACATATCTAAGCAAGAAAGTGCTTCTAACTGCTGAGCCATCTCTCTAGCCCCATATGTATGCATGTATGTATGCTTGTACATACATGTCTATCATCTATCTATCCACCCATCCATACTGCTTCTGGGCTGGAGAGATGGCTTAGCGGTTAAGCGCTTGCCTGTGAAGCCTAAGGACCCTGGTTTGAGGCTCGGTTCCCCAGGTCCCACGTTAGCCAGATGCACAAGGGGGCGCACGCGTCTGGAGTTTGTTTGCAGAGGCTGGAAGCCCTGGTGCGCCCATTAAAAAAAAAAAAAACTGCTTCTCAGCCTTTTGGCTAAAATGAAATATACTATCTATCTTATAAGATACATTAAAAGTATGTGTAACTTAGAAATATTCCCCACAAGCCAGGCGTGGTGGTGCATGACTTTAATCCCAGCACTCCAGAGGCAGAGATGGGAGGATTGCCATGAGTTCGAGACCACCTGAACTACATAGTGAATTCCAGGTCAGCCTGGGCTAGAGTGCAACCCTACCTCAAAAAAACAAAAAAAAGGGAAGGGAGTTAATGGGGGGGGTATTGTATATACGTAAGTAGAAGAACAGATTAATGGGAGTGAAAAGGCCCAAGTGAAGTCAGGGGAAGAGACAGAGTAAAAGAAATGTGGAGCGAGGGCTAATCAAAATCTAAGAGGATATAAATAAATTACATGGAAACTTACTGTTTTGGACAATGGAACACTCAGGAGCCATAAGATTGTTACTAGAAAATTTTCAGTGCCAAGTATGGGATACCTTCCAGTTAGCTGTTGGCCAGGGAGGTCCCTGAGGCCGCCAAAATATTACAGGCCATTGCCGAGGCCCTTGGTTTCCCGCCAGGAATAGATGGTAAGACCCTACTGCTGAAAACTCCACATACTTGGGCTGCAAGGTCACTGAGAAATCCTTCTGGAACTGAGCTGATAACATCCTCCATGTAGACAAGTTGAAAGAAAGCTGGAAAAAGCCACGCTGCATGCAGTTCAATGGGAGAAAGAGAGAAATCACCAGTGAAGATGCTCAACAGTGGACACTTGACCTTGAGATGACTCAGAAGGCATCATGGTGCTGGAAAGAAGTGACAAGAATGTTCAGCACTGCAATATCTCTAACACATCTTCCAAGGCTCAGAGTCCATTGTGGAAGAGGTGGCGGAAAGAATCTAAGAGCCAAAGGAAGGGTAGGACTCCTTACAACATGCTCCTCCAGACACAAAATGGCCTGGATATCCATGACCTCACAGTGCCTGACACTACCTACACAAGACCATCATAATAGGAGGAAAAGATGATGACATAAATAGAGAGACTGATTGAGAGGGGGAGGGGATCTGATGGAGAATGGAGTTTCAAAGGGGAAAGTGGGGGGGGAGGGCATTACCATGGGATATTGTTTACAATCATGGAAGTTGTTAATAAAATAATAATAGTAATGAATAAAATAATAAATGAAAACAACAAAAAAGAAAAAATTAAATTTAAATTAAGAAACACAAAGCACTGAAGGCGAGGGACACGCTCAGTGGCTAAGAGCTTGCCATACAGATGAGAATCTGAGAAAGCCTGATTCACCCTGAGCTGGATACCCAGCACCCATGTAAACAGCTGGGCAGGGCCACACACCTGTAAGCCCAGCACATGGGGAATGGGGACAGTGGAATTTCTGGGGTTCCTGGTCAGCCAGCTTGACTGAAATCAGAGCTCTGGGTTCAGTTAGAGACTCTGTCTCAAGGAAAAACAGGAGGAGCATAAAAGAGAGGGACACCTAATGTCCTCTCTGGCTTCTGTGCACAAGCAACAGACCCATCCATCTGCATATATACATGCATACACACACATATTACATACTGTACATATTTGAAAAGGAAAAAAGAAAAGAAATACAAAGTACCAAAGACTACTGGGAAACATATTTCAGTGGAAATTTCACTATGCCAGGCTTTGGATGAAAATGGGAAACTATTTTGTTTTTTAGCCTCTGATGTTTTTGGCAGGATCTTTCAAGTTATTGTTATTGTTGACGTTAGGCATTGTAACTGCAGCCTTGTTCTAGGCAATGCTCTACCACAGAACTACTCCCCAGCCCTCTTTTACTAGGTTCTTGAGTCTATCCCTTTTTTTCTACTAGAAAGTTAAAGTAAACAAAAAACATTATATTTCTTAAAACTTTCACAAGACATTAGAACAAAGTCCTATGCATCAGGTGTGACCAAGTAAAGGTCTTAAGTAGCATGATCATCTGGGTTAGTATAATGTCATTTATTTATTTGAAGATGACTTAAACAAAAACATTTTATTTGCAAGCAGTGTGAGAGAGACAGGAAGGGAGGGAGGGAGAGAATGGAGGTGCCAGGTCCTCTAGCCAATGCAAATGAACTCCAGATGAATGCACCCCATTGTGCATCTGGCTTTATGCAGGTACTGAGGAATAGAACCCCGTTCATTTGGGTTTGCGGGCAAGCACCTTCACTGCTGAGCCATCTCTCTAGCCCCAGAAGATTTTTTTTTTTGTGGGGGGGCTTCTAGGTAGGGTTTCACTCTAGCCCAGGCTGACCTGGAATTCACTATGTTGTCTCAGGGTGGCCTTGAACTCATGGCGATCCTCACACCTTTGTCTCCTGAGTGCTGGGATTAAAGGTGTGCGCCACCATCCCTGACTCAGAAGACGGCTTAAAAATTATTTATTTATTTACTTGAGACAGAGAGAGACAGAGAGACAAAGCAGCAGACATAGGGGAAGGGACAGGTACGCGAGGGCCTCCTGCCACTACAAACACACACCAGACTCATGCCACCTTGAGCATCCAGCTTTATATGGGTCCTGGGGAATCAAACCCAGGCTGTCAAGTTTGTAAGAAAACACCTTTACCAGGCTGGAGAAATGGCTTAGCGGTTAAGTGCTTGCCTGTGAAGCCTAGGGGCCCCGGTTCGAGGCTTGATTCCCCAGGACCCACGTTAGCCAGATGCACAAGGGGGCGCACGTGTCTGGAGTTCGTTTTCAACAGCTGGAGGCCCTGGCGCGCCCATTCTCTATCTATCTGCCTCTTTCTCTCTCTGTCTGTCATTCTCAAATAAATAAAATAAACAAATAAAAAAAGAAAACACCTTTACCACTGAGTCATCTCTCCATCCCACCATTTTTTTAAAAAATAAGTAATACTGAATGAAAATTCTGCACTGAAATGCCATTGGGGCTCAAAAAGGTAACGAACAGTCTTCAAGTAAAAAGTTATTTTTCTAATTTACCTTATCAGAAAAGTAAGCAGCTTCACTAACTTGAAGCATTTCCCCTGCCTCCTTTTTCCCCCCTGAACACTGTTTATCTGTGTTCTGCTGCTATAGACCAAACCCAGGGCTGTTCTTGCTAAGCAAGTGCTCTACCACTGAGCTAAGTCCCCAACCCCCTGAACACTATTTAAATCCACCAACCAAGTATTTCCTGACCTTAGGTCCTAATTCAAAGACTGTGAGGGAGAAGGGAATCATGTTAAACCACTGTTCTCAGGGCTTCATGCAGTTAGCAATGCAAACCATGAGTGAGTAAAGGTGACTCAAGACAGTGTGTACAAATAACTGATAACAGCCAGTAGTTACCACCCGTTAGGTTCAAAGTGTCCAGTAACAGAAAAGCTTCCCTTGAATTTCAGAACAGAAGGATTTGAGTTGCTAACAAGATACAGAATTTGGTCTGCAGAGGGAGTGAAAGGTGTTTGAGCACATGCATCCACAGAAGTGTGTCAAGGGCCACAAATGGGGTCCTTCAGATGCTTCCAGGGGCCCAGGGAGTCAAACTGTCCTCATGACAACACTTGGACATGGCTGATCATGCTCTTTCATGTGGAGCTTCTTATCGGCCACACACGCGACATCCAAATGCAATGAATATAGACAAAGACAGCCAAAGAGAACTGCAGAACCACAGAGTAATGCCCTGCTTTTGGTGAATTTGAAAAAACAATAATTCATAGCGTCGGAGAGATTGCTCAATAAAGGTGTATGCTTGCAAAGCCTTCTGGTCCTGATTCAATTACCCAGCCCCGTGTAAAGCCAGGTGCAAAAATGCGGCATTCTACAGTGACAAGAAATGCTGGGCTGCGCACATGCGTGTGCACATACACACGTGTGCCCATGCGCACATGTGAGTAAATAAATAAAAATCCGGGTTTTAAAGTTATTTTCAGCTACACATGGTGGCATACACCTTTAATTCCAGCACTCGAGAGGCTGAGGAGGATCTCCAGTTCAAGGCTATCCTGAAGCTAAGAGTAAATTCCAGGTCAGCGTGGGCTAGAGTGAGACCTTACCTTGAATAGAAAAAGTTATTTTCATACAAAGGTTATCTATGTTAATATAAGGAATACTATTGCTATTATTAGCCGAATTAATGAATATTTAAAATTTCAGCTTTTGTTTCTCATATAAAAATATGGGTTGCTATATAACCCACTACACACAAGCAGTTGGGTTCTTGGTGCTGTGAAGAGTATAAAGGAGCCACCCCCTTTGTCTGGGCACGCTGCTCTACATGGATGCACACCCAGGGCGTCTGTGGAGGTGCTCTGGAGGTGCGTGCACTCCAGTGCAGTGGCCAGACTGCCCCTAGAAGGTGCCAGGGCCAAGGTGACTATCCTGACAGCACAGGACCCAGAACATCCCCTAACCAACTCTATCTGGCCAGGTGTAGCCAAGGTGGAGACTGAGCAGAGGGAATCTGTTTTAGTTACTTTCTCATTGCTGGGACACAACACCTGATCGTAAGCAACTTGAGAAAGGGAAAGGTTTATTTTTGGCCTTGTCTCTAGGGGCAGTTTCCTGCTGGGGAAGCCTGCTCCTCACAACAGCAAGCAAGAAGCAGAGAGAGAACAGGAAGTGGCTCTGGGCTAAAAAAAAAATCTCAAGGCCCACCCCATGGCCCACTTCCTCAGGCTTGCTCCTCCTCCTAAAGGTTGGTTCCACATCTGCCAAACAGCACCACCAGCTGGGGACCATTCAAACCCATGAGCCCAGGGGAGACATTTTATATTCAAACCAGTGTGGGCAGGACTGAGAGTTGGAGGAGCTGCTTAAGGAAGAGCCGCGTCCTTGGGTGCGACCCCAGGGGCAGTCAGCAGAGGGCAGCACCTCCTAACCATTCCCAAGCTCTCCCACCCGTTGCTGTGCAGCCATGTTTCTATGTACCTGAGCTCTGGACAAGGGTCATAGGCCCAAGAAGATCCAACCAAGGAGAGGAACTTAAAGTTGGGGGTTCTTTTTCTGACATAATTACACCTGACTTTCAACAAGGGCGTTTGCTGTTTTGAGGCAGGGTCTCACTCTACGCCAGGCTAACTCACACCTCTGTAGCCCAGTGGCCTTAAACTCACTGAGATATTCCTAGCTCAGCCTCCCAAGTACTGGGGCTAAAGGAGTGTGACTACAACACCCAGCCCAGCAAGGGTTTTTCACATAGTACTTCTTTGGTCCACTCTGGGTTTCACTGGATGGAGTTCACTGAAGGTCTCAGAGAAATAATATGCTGAAAGAATGATGCAAACAGGGCAAGGGAGGCCAAAGCAGAAGCCTAATGCTCAAAAGTGAGCCAGCAGATGGAGACACTGGCTTTCCCATAGCGGGGTTCACGTGGTCATGGACTGTACAGCTCTCCTCAAAGCATTCTCATTGTTCTCTTTCAACTTACTCCGAAGACTACTGCTCCAGAGCCAGTGAACCAAAGTCTAAAACTAAGGCTGGGAAGACGGCTTGTTGTTTGATAAATCACTTGTCATACAAGTACCTGAGTTCGGAGCCCCAGATGCCACATAAAAGCCAGGAGCTATGATGAGTTTACATAAACCCAGCATGTCTAAGGTAGGATGGGAGACAGAATTTTCCAGCCAGTGGGTCTGTGACAGTCCTTGCCTCGAGGAGGAAGGTGAGGAGTGACATTTGAAAGTCATCTTCTGACCTCCATAATATGCAGTGGCACAAATCTGCACTAAGACACATGAATATGCGCACACACATACACAAAAAATAAATAAAAAAGAAAATCCAAAATAATTTTGAAAAGATGTTTTCATAAAAATTTACTTAAGCTGGGTGTAGTGGTGCACACCTTTAATCCCAGCACTTGGGAGGCAGAGGTAAGAGGATCACTGTGAGTTCGAGGCCACCCTGAGACTACATAGTGAATTCCAGGTCATCCTGGACCAGAGTGAGACCCTACCTCGGGGGAAAAAAAAATTACTTAACATGTAAGGGCTGTTATTTGGTTTAAAGAAAAAATGATTTGTGTGTGTATAAGCGCACATATGATACAACATACATGTGGCGGTCAGAGGACCTTTCACCTTGTATGAGACAAGGTCTCTCTCAGTGTTTTGCTGCTAGGAAGGCCAGACTAGCTGGTCTGTGAACTTTACAATTCTCCTGACTCTGCCTCCCACTGCTGTGGGTGCACAGGAATTACAAATCCTAACGTCTGCTACTGTGCTCAGCTTTACATGGGTGCCAGGGATCTGAACTCTAGTTGGCAGGCTTGGAAAGCAAACACCTTTAACCAGTGATTTTATATTTTCAGGGGCTTTGTTTGTCTGTTTCATTCCAGGCCAGCCTCAAACTCAGTGATCCTACCTCTGCCTTCTGAATGCTGGGATCAAAGGTGTGTGCCACCATACCTGGCCAGTTTTTACTTTCTTTCTTTCTTTTTTTTTGAGGGGGGGAGTGTTTTGAGGTAGGGTCTCACTGTAGCCCAGGCTGACCTGGAATTCACTATGTAGTCTCAGGGTGGCCTCGAACTCACAGAGATCCTCCTACCTCTGCCTCCTGAGTGCTGGGATTAAAGTGTATGCCACCACGGCCAGCTCCAGTTTTCACTTCTAATTTATAAAGCAAGACTATCACTTAGGACAATGTAACCCTATGCAGGTGTAAGTCTTGACCGCCCTTGCTCTAGAACAATGGGTGGGGAGCACGAAAGGGAAGGGCAATGGAATGTAAAGGGACAATTATAAAAAGAAATTATTCCCAAAGAAGATATCGGAACAAGCTACCAAATCCAAGGGAGGATTGCTCATGTTTCTTTTTCTTTATTTTTATTTTATTTTTTGGCTTTTCCGAGGTAGGGTCTCGCTCTAGCCCAGGCTGACCTGGAATTCACCACGTTGTCTCAGAGTGGCTTTGAACTCATGCCATTCCTCCTCCCTCTACCTTCTGAGTGCTGGGATTAAAGGCGTGCACCACCACACCTGGCTTTGATTGCTCAGGTTTGTTTTCAGCAACACATGTTACATAAGAGTTGCTGTAGAGCCTAACAAAACTAAGCTGGGCTGGAGATGTAAAATACATGAACAGAGAGTAATATTCAAACCAACTTTAATGTGCTAAAAACAAATCACTTTACAGAAAGCATCAACACTTTAGAATGTAACTGGACACAGTACACAGACTTAAAGACAGAACAAAACAAAACAGCAACATCATCCTATGGTCTCATCCTACAGAATGAACTTGAGCATCCCAGGACAATTCAGGATTTTAAATATCCATAAAATGTGCCTAGTCATGTTCCCACAGATCTGAATGCTGCTGAGAACAGCTGCTTAAAAATGTGTCCTGTCACTCTCCGCAATGCTTTCCAACTTCAAGTGACCCAGGAGCCCAGTTGTGGCCTTGCTCATTAAAGATTCACTACAAAATAAACCTGCAGCTAATACCAAACAGAAGTTCTTTTCCTTTTTTCTCTTCCATTTTTTGGTTGTTTTGGAGTGTGAGTAGTCATGTGTGGCATGGCATGTGCATGCAGAGGCCAGAGGAGACTGTCAGGTGTCCCCTCTTATTGTTCAACCACTTGTTTCCTTGAGGCCGAGTCCCTCTCTGATTCCAAAACTTGCTATTTTCAGGAACCCTAGTGATTCTCTGGTCTGCATTCCCCACAGGATGAGGGTCACAGCTGAGTGTGGCCAGCCGTTTATGCGGTGCTTGGGAATCACGTTCGGGTGGTCTCAGGTCCCCTCAGGCCCTCATGCTTGTGTAGAAGCCATCTCTCCTGTCCCTGGATGGAAAATTGTATTTCCAGGACACACAGACAAGTCGTGTGTGTGTGTGCACGTGTGACTGTGTGCATATATGCGTGTTCACATGCTGTGGGTACATGTGAACGTGTGTGGAAGCCAGAGGCTGACACTGGGACTCTTCCTTCCTTGTCCTTACTGGGACAAAGTCTCTCGCTGAGCTCAGAGCTCATTCACTCCGACTAGCAAGCCGGCCTGACTGGGTCTGTCTCCAAAGTGCTGGAGTGACAGGCACACGTTGCCATGTGTGGCATTTACTTGGGTGCTAGGGATCTGAGCTCAAGTCCGCATGCTTGCATGGTAAGCTCCTTACCAACTGAGCCCTAACCTCAGTCTCCAACAAGTCAAATCTTAAGATTCTACTTGAAAGAGAAGGAAAACAATGTAGCAGTGTGTTATTAAAGAAGAAATTTCCAGAGGAAGGCAAAAATTGACCAGCAGCACTGGCCACCTTCAATAGCATCTGCTTACATGGACAGTACATCTTGCCACATCTTAGCAGCGAGGTGACAGGCCACACAAATGGAGGGCATCACTCATGGCAAGCAGACATCCCATTGGTGGGTGGTTTAACTCTCCAACCTCCCGGCTGGAAGACTGTGCGCTGTGCCAGGCCATCTTTTACTCCAGGACTTTGTCTTCCTTACGAAAAACCTGGGCCAGCAAATGTTCCCACGTCCTAACCAGAGCGTGTTCTGAGACATAAGCAGCTTGGTTGTCGTCTTCTTGTGAGGCTAGGCGACTGACAGCCTGGCTCTGATTACAAGGACTCTCCACACACTTTAGTCTATTAAGTCAACTACAGGCTAACTTTTCTCTGCTAGAATTACTTTCCAAACTTACTTTCTTTCTTTCCTTCCTTCCTTCCTTCCTTCCTTCCTTCCTTCCTTCCTTCCTTCCTTCCTTCCTTCTTTCTTTCTTTCTTTCTTTTTTTTGGTTTTCCAAGGTAAAGTCTCACTCTAGCACAGGCTGACCTGGAATTCACTATGTAGTCTCAGGGTGGCCTTGAACTCAGGGTAATCCTACCTCTGCCTCCTGAGTGCTGGGATTAAAGGCGTGCGCCACCACACCCGACTTACTTCCCAAACCATCTGACAGCTCAGCCCTCCCTGAGCGCTTGCCCTGCACATTGCTCCAGGATGTGATAACTGTCCACTGAGAGAGGCACTTTCATGGGGTAAAGTGAGCAACTGCTGCTTATGAAGGTGACATGATATTAGAAAGGCTTGAAAAGTAACAAGGGAATAGCAAGCCTATTTAAATTGCTCAGGTTAAAATATTCAAGTTCAGAGTAAGAAGAAAAGCATATGCAATAATGGGATCATTCACTTGCGTGAGTCAACCCTATTTGGTAAGTGGGTGGAACTAGAAGGGGAGAAATGAGCTGAAAACTGAGGGGAGGAAAACTATGATCAGAGAGAGTAAGGGTCAACTCAAAGTTCAGTGCCTCAATTTGTATTCCTGCAAGACAATTTACACAGTAATCTGTCATGGTTAGTATGCCATGTTGCCTCAGGTGTCCTTAGGAAGTAGTGAAGTGCCCAACATTTCAGTGTTTTTCAGTGGTACTTTCAAGCTCTGTGGCTCCAGCTCTTAGACAGTAGCACTAGAAAAAATATAAAAAGACAAGTGGGGCATCACACTCAAGACACTGCAGGCCATACTCAAGAGTCCTCCTTAACTGATAGTTCAAGACCCCAATCCACCTCACACATTTTTACATAAGCAGTGTTTTTGGTATCATTGAATTGGGATGGATTTTTCTGGTTCAAACTGAACATTATCCATCCTTATATTAAGATTCTTTCTGATTAATTAGAATAAATGAAACATATGCATTGATATTTCTTTATGACCCTCAGAGTAAGGACATAGAAATATGTCACTAAGAAACATCTGGAAAGCAGTAGGAAGCCTGAGAAGTTTTAATGAAAAAGCAACCAACCAAAAATAAAAACATAAAAGCGTGCAGTGTCTACGCCTGCACAGCAACATCTGTTCTAAAATCCACCCAAAAGGAAACCCTGGATAAGCAAGTCAGCTCCAAGAGCGCCACTGGACAACTGCACTACTTGCTGGAAAGAAAGGGCAGAGAAAGCCTGGAGCAAATGATCCTAACTTGGAATTTAAGGAATCTTTTGCAGTCAAATGCTCTTCCACTGAGCTATATACCTCCTGAAGGAACCTTTTGGATTTCTGCTTTCTGCTCTTGCTCTAGGGAGGGCAACAAATTTGCCAGGATGAACCACCTGCTTCAGAGGGAGGCAGGCTTGGGGCACAATGAGAAGGGAAAGAACTTGGGGCTTACCAAAAAAAATAATAATAATACTAAAAATAAAATAAAAAGAATAAGTGTACTGTCGATTACCAACAGTTAATTGTTTCCCAGAAGAATTTAACGCATTCTCATGTGGTTGTTGGAAGGGGTTTAAGGAGCACATCATGCTGTCTGTGTTGAGACCTAAAAGCACCAGATTGGGGAAGTGACACTGGGGTAAGCAGCTTTTAGGGACCTACTGATTCAACACCGGGCCCACAGAGCTCCTGATCCTGAGCCTAGTTCCACAATTAGTCACAGGAAAAAAAAGGCAGAAGGAAAGTGGTGACTCTGCAAATCCCCCGCAAGGCACAAGTGTGTCAAGGAACACAGATCCCACCAGAGTGGCCAAAGGGGCATCCCAGCTGTTCCCGACATGAACCCAAAGCCAGGAAGCAAGAAGAGCCAGAACTTAGCAACAGGGATAGAAGGGAAGAGAAATAGAAAACTGGAGGAAAATACTCAACCAGATCCATCAAAAACACCAGCACAAGGGAGCAGGCATCAGGAGAAAAAAGAAGCTTGTCCAGGACACCAGCTGCAGAGACTGTGCCAAGCAAAACAAGGGTGTCAGAAAGGAGCCACTGAGAAAGCCACATGGCAACTTGCATAGGAGGGGGCAGGACGCTAAAGCTAAAAGGAACAGAAACTCCAGTTGGAGGCTTTATTAAGATCAATGTACACAGGAGGGCATACAGGTTCGAGGGTCACAGATAGCACAACTTGGATGAAATCACTGTTTTTCCAAAGTGGAAAAAACTACCTAAGTAACAACACCACACAAAAAAAGCCTCATGCAGGGATAGATTTTAGAAGACCCTGGATTTTATTAACCTCAGTTTTAAAGTCCTAGATTAAAAGCTGTTCGTGATAAAAGTATCCGAGGGTAGTTACCTCTGATTCTGTGTCTTGTCCTTCTTTAGAACTTTTCCCACTTTTCCCGGCTTTTACTGTTTCCTGGGAAGCATTAATGAAGAGCAATTAGTCTCAACTTTTAGACTGCTAAACATCAGACCAACCCAATGCAGTTTCAAAACTGATTTATGTAATTTAGAGCTGGTGGTTTCAGTGCATGCCAGAGGAAATCCACACCATACATACCGTTTAAAGATACAAAATAGTGGAGGCTACCCTCCACCCTAGCCTAGTTTTCTCTTCATTTTCTTACTTCGTATCCGAGCTTGAAAACTTCAAGCAGAAACCCAGATACAGCCGATTTTTGCACGGTGCATTCCAGGCCTTTGCAAAGCACCACAGCCCATCCTCTTTTTCCTTCCCACCCAGTGAGTGAGGGTTTCTGGGGCGAGCCTGAAGCGCTACAGAGCTCCACCTGAATTCGTCAAAAACATACCCCAGCACCCCAGCAGATGCAACGCCACACTCCGCACACGGGCGCCGCCGCCGCCGCCGCCGCCACCCGGCGCGATGACAGCACCGCCGAGCCCCGGCGCGTCCCGGTCCCGGTCCCGCCCCGCGCAATCCTGCCCGCGTCCGGGGTCCCTCCGGGGCGCCTGCAGCCCGAGCCCGCCGTCGAGGCGGCCCGGCCACCCGGCGCTCCCCGCCCCCACCCGCCGTCCCCGGGGGCCCCCGGCCGGGGGTCTCGCCGCGACACCGCCCGATCCCGGCCGTGCCCGGCGTCCCGGGGCCCCAGACTCACTTTCTCCTTCTTGTTTTTATTCGGCATGGCTGGAGCGGGCCGCCGCCGCCGCCGCCGCCGCCCGCCCCCGCCGCAGCAGCGCCCCCGGCCCGGCCGTCGCGCCGCCCCGGCCGCCGCCGCCGCCGCCGCCGCCGCTGCCGCCGCCCGGGGACTGAGTCGCTCGTTCGCTCTCGCTTCCCCTTTTCCAGGCTCCCAGAGGCTGCGGCGGCCGCGGCGGCGGCGGCGGCGGCGGCGGCGGCAGCAGCGGCGGCGGCGGCGGCGTCTCTCCGCCCCTCTCCCGGCCGGCCCCGCCTCCGCGCCTGTGCCCGCCCCATCCTGCCCCCACGCCGCCCTCGCCCGCCCCGACCCCGCAACGCCGCCCTGCCATTGGCCAACGCCGCGTCACGTGCCCTAACGCTCCGCCGCGTCGCCCCGCCCCCTGCGCGGCTGGCCCCGCCCCCTGGCCGCCGCCGCGTCCTCGCGCGTCGGGGCCTGGCGGCGTGAGCGTGAGAGGCCGGGGCGGGCAGAGTGTGGGCCGCTGCGGGGAGCGGGCTGCCGTTGCCGGGGCGGGGCGGAGCAGACGCCGAGGGAGCGGCGGCCCCCGGCGCGGCCGAGGTGCACCGCCGCGACCCTCCGCGGAAGGAAGGCGACCCGCTCTGGCATCGCCCTGGCCGGGCGGAGGCGGCGGGTGCTCGGTGCTGCACGTGGGGCGTCGCGGAGGCCCGAAACCGCGCGAGCGGCGGTTTCCCGGGCCCGGCCCCGCGCCCCTCCTCGTCCGCCGCCTCGAGAGCTCCGAGGAAGCGCGTTTTCCCAGGGAGGAAGCCTGACTTTCCCACGCACTTCTCCCGCGGCGCGCACCCCGAACAGCGGGGGTGCCAAGGACCGGCCGGGCCGGGCCGGGCCGCGGCTCGGCGCTGGGGAGGAAGACGCCGGGCGTGACCGACGCCAGGCGCAGCAGCACCCTCAGGCCTGCGGGCTGCCCCCGGGAGCCCGGGTCTGGGACCCGCTAGACGGCCGTCTAGGCGCACTAGCACGCCGCTGCCTCCTTGCCCCAAGACGTCTTACAGTCGCTGTTTCCTTAGGCCCTGGGTGTTCTCCCCCCTCCCTCTCTCTCTCAAATGCCAGGCTAGGGTTCGGGGGATGGCTCAGTGGATAACGTGCTTGCAACTCTAGCCTTAGTACCCGAGTTCGATGGCAAGGCTCCATGTAAAAAGCAGAAGCCTTGGTGGACTTAGAAAATTCCAGCGCACCCACTGCAAGATCGGAGGCAGAGACGCGAGAACTTCCCAGCAACTCAACAAAAAGAACAGCAGCAACGAGATCCAAAGAGAGAAACCCTGCCTCCAAGGAGGTGGACGTTGAGGACCGGCTGCCATACACACACGTACGCGCACGTCACACACACAAATAAAGCCAACTTTCCTTTATTTTTTAGCTAAGCAAAGCATTTTCAGTTCTCAGTGGAGCTCTGCGACAGGAAAAGAAAGAAGGGGAAAAAAAAAAGATGTAAAGTGAAGGGTGCTGTGGGAGGTCCTGAGAGGCAGTTCTGTCTGCAGGTGTCTTTGTGGCCCAGGTGACTGCAGAGAAGGAGGACAGGAGGCAGCTATCTGTGCAGGAGAAACCATGTTTTGGTTTGTCAGGGCTTTTTAAGTACCTTAACAGTTTCTCCAAAACAAATTAGTTAAGACAGCGGGGAGGGGAACAATGCCTCTAGTTAATTTAATAGCATTAAAAACAAAAGTGTATTCTGTTAACTTAGTAAATGTGCTGTACTTCCTTGTCCAAAAGAAGTAGATCTGATGAAAGTATTGGGTTTTGACCACAAACCTCTATTCTGAAAGACTTCTCGGAGGTAAGCCCAGCCCACCAGCATCCTTGTATCACCCCTTCTGGTCGGGGAGGCGCACCTCTGTTCCACTCAACACACATTTGCTGGACACACTGCCAAGCATAGTCTAAGAGACTAAGGAGCAAGGTACTGCCTTCCTCGAGCGACTCGCATGCCTGGATGGAAGCAAGCACGCCTTCCCAAAGAACATGAACTCTACCAGGACTGGAGTGAGGCCGGTCTGGCTCGAAAGCATGACAGTCCTGGACGGGATCTTTTCTTTGGGGCAGAGAAGGGAATGGCAGGGACAAAGGTCAGGATGAAGATGAGTACAGCCTGCTCAGCAATCGGACCAGTTTTTGAATGGCAAGTCAGGGTCAATGAAGGACGTTAAGCTGCAGAGTAAAGGTTCACATCTGCATTTTAAGAGGTAGCTAGAGCAGGTGTGTGAGAAGGAGTGGAGGGTAAAGGAGAAAGCAGGGACCAAGGAAGAAAGCCAGGATATAGTTATGGTCCAGGTGCATGCTGGTGAGGCACCTCTGGTAACAGGCAGTAAGGAACACTGGGGATGCCCTGGTGTGGACTGGCCCAGGCAGTAGACAGCCAGAGTCCAGGAATAAAAGGCCAGGGTGTATTCTACCTCTGGGCAGCACAGTGAATGGTGAGGAAAGAATGAAAGTAAAAAGCTTGTTTTGAAGGGACTTGATTTCTGCTTTGTGACATGAGTTTGAGCCATACCCAACTTGGCAGTTGGAAATACAGCATAGAAGTCTAGTTGCATGTCAGGGTAGGTATTTACCATAGGAACAGATACTAGTTGCCTAGTTTCATTCATTGACCTTGGAACCATGGTGACCAGAAAAGTCTGATTCAACATCATCACCCATTGGCCATTGAATTTTTTTTTTTTTAATTGGCCAACATGGAGCCAGAGCCAGCTATTGGTGACTGTTACGAACCTTGCACAGAGCACTATTGTGGCCTTCGCAGGAATGCTGAAGATAGACATAGCTCCTGCTCTTCAAGGAAGCATGCAGGATGGGCTGTCCAGAAGGGACACAGAGCACACATGGGAGTGTGCACGCTTCTGAATGTGTGCATGTGGGCGTGCATACCTGAGCCCAAGGAGCACCTCTTCTGGAACAGCCCCAGTTTCCAGTTTGCAAAGGCACCTTCCAGATCATACAAATGCCTTTTCTTCAGGCTTAGGCCCTTTTAGGGACACTTCCTGGAGAAGGCCATAGGTGACTTTCTCCAAGTCCGGTTCTGGACAAGTGATGGGCTGCTTTATTTATGACCCCTAAGGTCTCTCTGGAGGGAGGCTCCCAGAGGACTACTACCCCATCTCTGGAAGAGGCTTTGTTTCAGGTGCACTGCAGCAGTGGTGCAGAAGTGCAGGGTGGGGAGAAGATCACCTTGCCTAGAGTCAGCCTCCATGGCCATCCCTTTCTACCACCTTCCCTCACCAATGGTCCCCACGTTATGTTTCCTACCTCCTACCCTCTGAGGCAGGTGTGAAGCTGTTCAGCTTGACATGCCACAACATAGATATGCCCCAGGAAGCCTCCTGCCTGGGTTCCTGGGCCACTTGACTGGTGGGCTTCCTTCATGTCCTTCCTGCCTAGCCAGGTCCTCTTGTGTGCTTGGATGTCTGGCTAAGCATCCTAAGGTAGCAATCATTGCTTGGACACTGTTTCTTAGTGTTTAGCTTTGCAAGAAACAAGGTCACTCTCCTGTTTGATCCTACATCTCAGCCTTATTTTTAACTTACCGTTTGGACATTTGTCTCCACCTGCCTGTGAAGTAGCTGTCCGGCCCTTTCTGTCCATGTCCCCAGTCCCTCAACTTGAGCAGCATCTTTCTGTGAGCCAGATCAGAAGCTCGGCTTCTCTGTCCTCACTCTGCCCTTTGTTACCACTATTTCCCTGCAATGCCACTCGAACTCTTTCTTGGGAACCTGAATTTATTCACACTCCTACCTACCTCCATCCTAACACTGCCAGAAGGCTCAGGAGGTCTGAGAGAGGACAGTTCTGCAGTGGTGTCCATATGTAAAGAGTGCTGACCCACGGCCTGGCACAGAGCACGTGCTCAGTGAGGTCAGTACCAAGTGAACAGTGTCTGGTCATGAGGTCATGTGCTGAGCTCTAAACAGCCCAAGGAAAACCCCAGATGAATACTTTTAAGGCCCAGGAGTTCTCACAGAGCTGTTAGACTGAGCAAGTCTCCTTTTGTGAAAACAGGGGCTTTTGCAAATGCCAGAGCCAGCCTGCTCTGAGTTGGATATAAACACTGTCCAGACCCATAGTACCCACCTGGGGAGCAGACCCCTGAGCACCAAGATGCAGGACGCCATGGACTTCTAAAGGCTGGAAGCTTCATAGATCGTTGTAAAAACTATTTTAATGAAAGTCTGTATTGGACATTGAAAAGTAGCAAATAAAAATACTCATTTCCAGGTAAATAGCGTGTAGTACAACCCCTTTCTTGTTTTCTCCCAAATCTCTAAGTCCAATGCAGGAGATAAGATGGACAGAAATAACCCAAGGTGGAGAGAATACCTTAAGAGTATTAGAGCCCCAGATTAGAAGTCTGCAGAGGTGGAGGCCATTCAAATGAGGGCAGCAGAAAGCTTGCTGCGAGGAAAGTCCTTGCTTGATAAATAGCTATGGTGTGTTCAAATGATGATTTTAGTTCTTGTTCTGAGTTTGGGGTATTTGTTTTTAAATTTATTTTTCCAGGAGAGGAAGCCTTTTGCTAATGCAAAAGAACTCCAGATGTATGTGCCACTTTGTGGATCTGGCATTATGTAAGCACTGGGGAATTGAACCTGGACTGGCAGGCTTTGTAAACAAGCACTTTTGACCACTGAACCATCTCCCCAGCCTGGATATTGGTTTTAAAGAGCAGAAAACAATGATAACACAAGGGTTTAATCACAGTGGGCCTGGGAAGTCAGAGAGAAAACGTTCCTTCATCAGTATCCACATGTGAAGAGCGTTGCTCCCAGTGCCTGGCACAGAACATGTGCCCCTCAGCTACACCCCAGTACTTGTGTGTGTGTGTTTTTTTTCTATGACTTTACTCAAATTTAAGGTGAATTTCCCAAAGTATACATCATTTTGTTACTGTAAGATTTCACTCAAAAACCTGTCCCCAAGTTTCATCCCTGCTGTAGAAGGTGTCAGGACTTTATTCTTATTTGAAGCTGGTATTCTATTGTAAGCATTGTTACTTACTTATCTGCCCAGGGGCTCTTGGGATGCTTCCCTCCCTTGACCATGTGGATAATGCAGTAAGGAACAATTGCGTGAGATCTTTTCTTTGAGACCCTGCTTTCAAATTCTTTGGCATACATGAACACCAGAAGTGGCATTCCTGGGTCATATAGCAATTTTACAGTTATTTATTTTTTGTGGAACCACTTACTATTTTCCATAGAGTCTACACAATTTCATATCCCCACCAACAATGCACAGGTGTTCCAGTTTCTGCACAGCCTCATCAACACTTAATGTGGCATTCTGATGGTGTGAGGTGGGATCACACTGTGGTTGTGATCAAAGGCTTGCTGACCATTGGTATACATCCCCTTTGCAAAAACATCTATTCATGTACTTGCCTATTTTTTGTGTGTGTGAAGAAAGCCCAACAGACTGGCCTGTGTATGTGTGTGCAAGAGAGAGAGGAGAGAGAGGGGGAAGGAGTGTGTTGGTGTGCCAGGACCTCCAGCCACCATACTCAAACTCCAGAAGTGTGAACCACCTTGTGCACACGTGCGGCCTTGCATGCTTGCGTCACTTGTGCATCTGGCTTATATGGGTCCTTGGGCTTCAGAGGCAAGTGCCTTAACTGCTAATCTATGTCTCCAGCCATTTGCCTATTCTTTTGTTTGTTCTTGTTTTTGTTTCTCGAGGTAGAGTCTTGCTATAGCCCAGGCTGACCTGGAGCTCACTATGTAATCTCAGAGTGGCCTTGAACTCATGGCAGTCCTTCTACCTCTGCCTTCCAAGTGCTGGGATTAAAGGTATGAGCCACCATGCCCTGCTCGTCTATTCTTTCTTATAATTTTTTTTATGAGAGTGAATTGGTTGCCAGGGCCTCCAGCCACTACAGACAAGTTCCAGATGTGTGTTCCACCTTGTGCACATGTGCGACCTTGTGCGTTTGGGTCACCTTGTGCATCTGGCTTATGTGGGACCTGGATAGTTGAACATGGGTCCTTAGGTTTTGCAGGCAAGCACCTTAACCACTAACCCATCTCTCTAGACCTGCTTGCCTATTTTTAAAATTTGGTTATATGGGGTTTTGTCTTACACTGTAAGAATTCCTTACATATTCTGGGTATTAACCCCTTATCAGTCACATATTTTATTTTATTTATTTGTTTTTCGAGGTAGGGTCTCACTCTGGTCCAGGCTGACCTGGAATTAACTCTGTAGTCTCAGGGTGGCCTTGAACTCACGGTGATCCTCCTACCTCTGCCTCCCGAGTGCTGGGATTAAAGGTGTGCGCCACCACGCCCGGCACATATTTTATTTTTTAAGGTAGAGTTTTGCTGTAGTCCAGGCTGACTTGGAGTTAACAATGTAGTCTCAGGGTGGCCTCAAACTCATGGCGATCCTCCTACCTCTGCCTCCCGGGTGCTGGGATTAAAGGCATGGGCTACAACGACTGGCTCAGTTGCATAATTTGTACATATTTTCTTCCGGTCTATGGGTTGCCTGTTTGCTGTTAATTGTTTCCTTTGATACACAGAAGTTTTAAGTAATGTAGTACTAATAATCTAATCTTACTTCAGTTGTCTGTGCTTTGGTATTATATCTAAGAAATCATTGCTAATCAAATATCATGAAGCCTTTGCTCCATGTTTTCTTCAAAGATTTTATAGATTTTGCTCTTACATTTATTTCTTTGGTCCAGTTTGAACTTATTTTTGTATTTGGTGTAAGGTAAGGTCCAACATCGTTCTTCTGTATGTGGATATAGAGTTTTTACATCACCCAATAAACAAATTGTCCTTTCCCCCTTGAACGGCATTAACATTCTTGTCCAAAGTCATTTGACCATATGCAGTCTATTCCACTGGTTTATAGTCTTGCCTTTATGCCAGTACCACATTGTTCTGATTTCTATGACTTTATAATATGTTTTGAAATCAGGAAGTGTGAGGCCTTCATCTTTATTCCTTTTCAGGCTTGTTGTGGTATTTAGCATCCCATGAGATTCTGTATGAACTTCAAGATGGATTTCTGGAAAAAAAATCACTGGGATTTTGATGAGGGTTACATTATTTAAAGACTCCTTTGGGTAGTATTGGCATAGTAACAATAGTAGGCTTTTCAGTGCCTGAAAAGATATCTTCTCACTTGTGTCTTTAGTATTATTCAGCAGCGTCTTGTGGTTTCCCCATATAAGCCAGTGTCTTTTGCTTCTTTGGTTAAATTCATTGTTTTTTTTTTTTTTAGGTAGGGTCTCTAGCCCAGTCTAGAATTCACTCTAGTTCCAGGCTGACCTTGAAATCACAGCAATCCTCCTACCTCTGCCTCCTGAGTGCTGGGATTAAAGGCATGCACAACCACACCTGCCTTCATTAAATATTTTATTCTTTTTTGAATGCTATTGTAAATAGAATTGCTTCCTTAAGTTCCTTTTTGTTCATTGCTAAATGTTAAAAACACAACTGACTTTTGCATGTTGATTTTGTCTACTGTAACTTTGTTAGCTCTAATATGTCATATGTGTTGCCATTAGTGTTTTCACTATATAGACTCAGGGTGGCCTAAACTCATAGTGATCCTCCTACCTCTGCCTCCCAAGTGCCGGAATTAAAGGCACGCACCACCACGCCTGGCTACCATTAGTGTTTTCTACATATAAAATCATACCATTTGGGCTGGAGAGATAGCTTAGCAGTTAAGCACTTGCCTGTAAAGCCTAAGGACCCTGGTTCGAGGCTCCATCCCCCAGGACCCATGTAAGCCAGATGGACAAGGTGGCACATGCACCCGAAGTTCCTTTGTAGTGGCTGGAGGCCCTGGCACACCCATTCTCTCTCTCTGCCTCTTTCTCTCTCTGTCTGTTGCTCTCAAATAAATAAAAATAAACATTAAAAAATAAAAAAATCATACCATTTGTGAACAGATAATTTTACCTTTTTCTACACAATTTGGATTCATTTGTCTCTACAACTTCCATACTTTCCCTGTCTATGACGTCCATTCATAGAAGAAAAAGTGTATCGTTTTGTCTTGCTCCTAGTCTTAGGAGGAATAACCTTTAATCAGTTGTTGGCTTTGACACATAAACTTTTATTATGTCAAAGCAGTTTTCTTTTAGTCCAGATTTGTTGAGAATTTTTACCGCCTTTTGGGTGTTGTTATGTCAAAAGCATTTTCTGCATCATTTGAAAGAATCCCTTCATGGTATCATGTGGTGTATTTCACTAGTTGACTTTGTATGTTGAACTACCCTTTCATTCCGGGAATACGTCCTATCTGGTCATGGTATATGGTCTGCTGGACATGCTTTGAATGCAGCCTGCTGGTGTTTTATTGAGAATATTTGTTATGCTGTTACTAGGGATACTGGTGCATAAGGTTTTTCCTTATACAACTTGAAAAAAAATTTTTTAATTTATTTTTGAGAGGAGGGGAGAAAGAGAAAGAATGGGTGTGCCAGGGCCTCTAGCCCCTGCAAACGAACTCCAGACACATGCACCACCTTGTGCATCTGGCTAACGTGGGTCCTGGGGAATCAAACGTGGGTCTTAGGCTTTTTAGGCAAGTGCCTTAACCACTAAGCCATCTCTCCAGCCCAGACTTTTTTTTTTTTTCTGAGGTAGGGTCTCACTCTAGTTCAGGCTGACTTGGAATTCACTATGTTGTCTCAGGGTGGCCTCAAGCTCACAGCGATCCTCCTACCTCTGCCTCCCGAGTGCTGGGATTAAAGGTGTGCGCCCCACGCCTGGTTTCCTTGTATAGCTTTTGTCTGGCATGGTATCATACCAACCTTATGGAATGAGTTTGCAACCATTTTCTCCTCTCCAGTTTTCCAGAAGAGTTTGAAGGGATTTTTACTCATTCTTTAAAGATTTGGAGATTTCTTTGGTACAACCCTCTATGCATTTTCTTTGTTTTGAATCTTTTTTTCTTTTAAAGTTTTTTAAAAATATTTTTTATTTATTTATTTGAGAGTGACAGACACAGAGAGAAAGACAGATAGAGGGAGAGAGAGAGAGAATGGGCACACCAGGGCTTCCAGCCTCTGCAAACGAACTCCAGACGCGTGCGCCCCCTTGTGCATCTGGCTAACATGGGACCTGGGGAACTGAGCCTCGAACCGGGGTCCTTAGGCTTCACAGGCAAGCGCTTAACCGCTAAGCCATCTCTCCAGCCCTGTTTTGAATCTTTTGATCATAGATTGCAAATGACTTTTTTTTCCTTTTTACAATGAATGTTGTCATTTTTGCAATCAAAAATTTTTTTTCAGAATAATCCATAAATCTGGGAGGTGGTGTATATTTTTTATATATGACTTTTCTCAATCGAATTAAAAAAACACTTTTATAACATACTCCCTTCCCTCCCCAAAAAACCTTTATAAAATAGCAGGACGTGGTGGTGCATCACTTTAACTCCAGCATGTGGGAGGCAGAGGTAGGAGCATTGCTGTGAGTTCAAGGCCAACCTGAGACTACATAGTGAATTCCAGGTCAGCCTGAGCTAGAGATCTTACCTCAAAAAAACCAAAAAAACAAACAAACAAAAAAAGCAGTATGGAAGGCAAGGCAATAAGGTCCTATGGAAACTATCTGAATATTTGTTTTATATGGATTTTTATTCACTTTTCAAACACATTAAAGTGTGCCCCTCACCTGCTCAGCAAGCATTTTTAGCTTGTACAATGGCAGAATGGGCCCAAAGCTTAGGGTTGTGACCCATTTTGAAAATAAAGTATTTTGGAAAAAAAAAAAAGTTTTGATTGTCAGGTTACCATAGTTTGTTTCTGTGACTTGATGGCCATAGTTTGTTTTCCTCAAACAGAAACAAAACAACAGCAATGACAGTGACAACAAAACAGCACCAACCTTACCTAACATGGCACAAATGAAGCTGGCTTTTCAGATGCTCCGTTTACACCTCGAAGACACGGACTTGCTACCATTTCAGGCACGTGCTAGAATGTGCCGAAGGTACACGAAGGGTTCTAATCGCTGGAAATGAATTTTCACAGACAGCACACAGGTCTCCCACACGCCAGGCTTCACAGTTCGACCTAGGGAACAAGCGGAGGACCGGTGGAGAGGTCCTGTGTGAGCACAGCTTCTCCTGCCTGCTGCGGGCAGTCCTCAGCAGGTTCGCAGGGCTCAGGTTCTGCGGCTCCTCGGAACTGTGCTTTCCTGAGTAGACAGGTAAGAAAAGAAATGTCAGAGGCATTTCACAGCAGGCTAGTGACCTTGGAGAGTCCGTGGGGCGCCCTCATGGGATGCAGGTGGTAGTGAAGAAAATGGGGTACAGGTTGGAGTGAAGAAAATGGGATGCAGGTTGGAGTGAAGAAAATGGGATGCAGGTGGGAGTGAAGAGAATGGGGTGCAGGTGGGCATGAAGAAAAGTCTGCTGTTGAAGCCACAGCCACTTTCCTCACTTGTCCTTTCGTCATCGCTTCTCCTGAAGGCCAGTGTGCTGTGTTCACTTACTCACCTGGGGTCGGCATCCCCATCCATTTAATGGAGACTTGTACAAAGTTCCCAGCAAGCGTTTGGTAGGAGTTAGCCTGTGACTATGCGGTTGCACAGAGAATCGTTACAGAAGGATCCACCCTTGTTTAATGCTTGTTTAACCTGTTTGCGCCCTGAAACCCTTAAGATTTTTAAACAAGGAGCGCTGCATGCCTCTTTTATACTGGGGCTCTGTTGCAGTCAGGTTCACATTGCTGGCAGAAATCACCTGGCCAAGAGCAGCTTTTTGGAAAAATAAAAAAGGTTTATTTTGGCTTACAGGCTTGAGGGGAAACTCCATGATGGCAGGGGAAAATGATGGCAGAGCAGAGGGTGGACATCACCCTCTGACCAACATTAGCTGAATAATAGCAACAGAAGATTGTGCCAATCACTGGCGAGGGGAAACTGGCTATAACACCCCTAAGCTCACCCCCAACAATATACTGCCTCCAAGAGATGTTAATTCCCAAACCTCCATCAGCTGAGAACCTAGCATTCAGTACACTTAAGTTTATGGGGGACACCTGAATCAAACCACTGCATTCTGCCCCTGGCCCCCATAAACTGATATCCATACATTATATAAAATACAATGCATTCAGTCCAACTTTAAAAGTTCCCATGGTTTTTATCCCTCCTAATGATGTTCAAACATTTCCATAGTCCTAGGTTTTTTTTTTTTTTTGAAAAGCACAAAAGGTTTATTTTGGCTTACAGTTTCAGAGGTTACAGTCCATGTATGGAGGGAAGGCTGTTAATAAGAGACCAGAAAATAGAGCCAGAGCTCTTTACAAGCTTGGCCAAGGAATCCCAACCCACTGGTTGAGGAATGCCATAACCTGTAGCCTAACCCTTTGAACAGAACTACCCTTATTTACATTGCTTCTATTGCCTGGCAAAGATCAGATGACTGGAAAGTAAGCACAGTGGTTCAAATTAACCTCCAAAACCTGTATATCAGCTAACCAGGACTTTACTCCTTTTCATGGTCCCAATGACAAGCAGAAAATAGTAACCAAAGAAACACACCTTAACCATAAAAGTATCACTCCCAAATGGAGACTACAACTGCCTAGTGCCCCATGCTGTGGGCAGTATCATAGTTATTGCAAACCCTCCTGTCTTGTACTGCTCTCAATAAAATACCTTTACTGTTCTTACCTAAAGAGTGAATTTACTCATTGCCCACCAATTCATTCCCTGTTTCTGTAGCAGATAACAAGTCAATGACATCATGGTCAGTTGACTGTATTGCTTTGAGCCTTTGCTTATTACGTAGTGGTCAGGAAACAGAGAAAGAAGAGGGACCATGTTGTGCAGCAATTCCTAAGAAAAAATATTGCATTCTGAAGAAAAACACAAAAAGCTCTTAAAGACTCAGGAAGTAAACAAGGCTGAGGATCTTATGAATCTCAGGAGCTTTCTAAAACTTACAAGATTCACTATCTCCCTAAGATTATATAAAGATTAATTTACTGCAGGAGAGAGGATGGGATTCTGTGACTAGCCAAACTGTCAGGCAGTGGCTCCAGAGATGCAGCTTCTGTGAGTCATCACCTATGTTGGGGTGGACTTTTCTTTTTTTAAGATCATTTTTATTAGTTTTCTATTCAGCAAATACAGGCAGTTTGGTACCATTATTAGGCTCATCCGTGACCTACCCCCTCCCCAATGGCCCCTCCTTGTTGACGTATATGTGTCGTGCATTGTGGAGTTAGCCCACAGTTATTGGTACGATAAATGTCTCTGCATATCATGACCCAATAAGTGGCTCTGACATACTTTCCACCCCCTCTTCTGCAAAATCTCCCTGAGCCATGTTGGGTTCATTTTTGGTCTGCTTCAGTGATGAGGTGTTGGGGGCCTCTGAGGCTCTGGCTCTCTGATTAGGTAGGAGTTGATTTTTCTCTGTGTTGGTCTCCTTCCTCCTTGTGCTGGCATCCGGCCCATCAGGAAAACAGCACCTTTGCTTGTTTTGCCAATTTTCCTTAGTTTCAGTCGGGGCCTTTTTGAGGTATGATGGGGTGGCTCTCTCCTTAGCCCGAGATCTTTTAACTGAGCCATAATACCAAAAGAAAAAAAATCCTCCCAATACCCATAATGGCACAGAATCAACACTCACACTGCAAAAGATGGCATTGGGCAGAGCAAAGAAACATTCAGCCAATACAAGATTTAAAACAACCAGGGCAAACATCAAACTCTGTAGCTCCAAGTCCAACAACTCTAACCAGTGACAAGTCTCCAAGTCTGATAATTCTAACTAGCAACAAGCCTCTGAAGTTCCAATTCCACCCTTCCAGCTAGGCTATTCACAGTCCTGGAAAACTTCACTGGGGCCGGCAGCTCTCCTTGGCAGCCATCTCATGGTCCCAGCATCTCCACTGGGTCTCCCTCCACTGTAACCCACAGTTCATCCTCATGGCTCCATGGGGGTCTCCATGCAGGCATCCAGCAAACCTGCTTCACATTGCCCATGGCCGTTTCCAAAATACAAGACTGTGTTGCAAATTCAATGACCCTCTCTTTCCTGCATTTCTCATACTCCACAATACCAGGTAGGGTGCCAACTAGTTTGGGGAATAAAGCAGACTTTGAAGAACAGGACACTCCTTGAACACTCAGACCCCTCCAAAAGAGTCTGCTTTCTTTCTGTTGCCCCAATGCAGGTCAGCTGGCCCATTCTCAATGGTTGTAATCTCTCAACTACAGCTGAATGGGCAGCAGTTTCACCCAAAGATTTCATTTTTTTTCTGTGCCATATCCCTCTGCTCACATCATTCTGTTTCTACACAAAGCACACAACTTCTCAGGACAGGGGCATTACAGCAAGCCTCTCAAACAAACTAGTAGCCCAGGCCAGGCAAAGCTCTTTCTCACCCTCACAAGCCAAACCTCACAATCCATAGTTCTTGCTGCATTCAGGTCTTTTAACTTAGACCAAAATAGCCCATCAAGCTGTACTTATAGCACTGCAAGGCATCTTTTAGGCCAAAGTTTCAAATTCTTTCACATACCTCTTGAAAAACAGATCCCAGTGCCAAAAGGCCAAAGCCACACAGTCAGGTGTCCATCAGCAATCCTACTCCTCTGGTACCAATTTTACTGCTACAGTTAGGTTTCATTGCTGGCAGAAATCACCCGACCAAGAGCAGCTTTTGGGAATAAAGGGTTTATTTTGGCTTACAGGCTCAAGGGGTAGCTCCATGATGGCAGGGGAAAACCATGGCATGAACAGAGGATGGACATCACCCCCCTGACCAACATAAGGTGGACAATAGGAACAGGAGAGTGTGCCAAACCCTGGCAATGGGAAACTGGCTATAATACCCATAAGACTGCCCCCAACAATACACTCCCTCCAAGAGGTATTAATTCCCAAAAATCCATCAGCTGTGAACCTAGTATTCAGAACACCTAAATTTATGGGGGACACCTGAATCAAACCACCACAGGCTCTCTCTGTGTATTGTACAGTGGAATCTGATTTGATGCTATGGGAATCCTTGTTACTCTGTGCTCTGGACCTCCTCTTAGTTGTTTGCCCTGTTCCATCTCATTCCTCTAGATTTTCTGAGCCCTGGGAAGTTTCTAGAAGGCAAACAGGAAGGAATCTCTAGGGCCTGCAGCCATACACTAAGCCACAATGTGGACACATCTGGACATTGGATGCCAGAGGGGCTCCGTCTATATGTTCTATTTATTTAGATCTTGAGCTTCCTTTAGCTTATCATTCCAGAAGCTAAAAGTCCAAGTTTAGGTGACCCCATCAATCCACCCTTTGATGAGGTCCCACATGGAGAGTGACATCATGACGGCAGAAATCCCTGAAAAGCTGACCGTATGACAAAAAGCCAGAGAATGGGGAGTCTTACCCTCTTATGAAAACTTGCTCTTGTGAAAAGTGAGTAGAATCCCATGACAAGTACCTTAATTCTTTCTGAGCCTGACCCCCAATGAACTCACTACCTTGCATCGAGACCCACAACTTAGAAATCACCTACATTGCCACACTAAGGACAAAGCGTTTGCCACATGACCCCAAACATGTCACAATGACTTCAGGGAGGAAAGGTATCTGCTTGTTACTTGCTTTGGGCCATGGGAGCCCACTGCAGCACATTTGAACTGTGGTAAAACAGCCACTAGTGCTGAGGCTGAGCCCGCTGCTCACAGACAAGATGGATCTGATTGGGCTGGAGAGATGGCTTAGCGGTTAAGCGCTTGCCTGTGAAGCCTAAGGACCCCGGTTCGAGGCTCGGTTCCCCAGGTCCCACGTTAGCCAGATGCACAAGGGGGCGCACGCGTCTGGAGTTTGTTTGCAGAGGCTGGAAGCCCTGGCGCGCCCATTCTCTCTCTCTCCCTCTATCTGTCTTTCTCTCTGTGTCTGTCACTCTCAAATAAATAAATAAAAAACGAACAAAAAAATATTAAAGATGGATCTGACCATCGCCAGACCCCAGGAGACTGCTGCTGGCCTTACCAGAGATATACTCGACATGGTTAGGATGGGTCAAAGTGCTCCACAGCTGTAAGTACCACCATGAACCATGACTGCAGTGTGCATACGTGTGTTCTTACTGAACACAAAGTTAAGATCGTCAAAGCTAGTCATATTTCAATCCACCAATGCTTTATGTAAACAGCTCATTAGCCAGCATTTTCTTAAATTTGTATTTGAAAATGCTAATTGCCAAGTTTACAAAAATATAAATAACCCCATGTAGCCTTTGCTCAGATTCACACGTGGACATTATACCCTGGTTGCTTGATCTCTGTCATGTGTTTGCAGCGCTGGGGATCCACCCACATGCAGACAAATGCCCTCCCACCGAGTACCCCCTGTCCTCTCTCACCTAGACAGAGCATTTTCAAGGACACTGCATATGTTGCAGCCCCTTCTTCCTGAACGCTTGACTTTGCTTCTGAAGAAGAGAGCTGGTGATCGCAGGGGCACAGGGCACGTGAATGCTGTCCGGCGTCCCCCTCTCCCCACCAAGCACCGTTTCCTTTACACCGTGCTGCTTCCCTCTGGTGCAGGCGTCAAGCTAAGGTCGGGCATCGCATTAAGCTTCCTGTCTCTTTAGCCTCCTTCAGTCCTGAACATTTCCACAGCTTCCATCTGTCGTTCATGAGAGTGACATGCACAGAGAGTAGACCTTTCCTTTCGAATAGCTCACTCCCCATTTTGTTGTCTGATCTTTCTTTGGATCTGTTAGAGGTGATCCACTCCTGTGTCTTTGTCGGGGTGACACATTTATAATCAAGCAAGACCCTCAGTGTCTTCCTGGCAATACTGAAGCTGGCTGGAGTCGGAGCTAAGGAGCAAGAGTAGTTTCCCTTTGGGTGACACTGGTCTCTCTGGGCATATTTCTTTCCTACCTAAGGAGGTCAAATGTAAACCCAATGTATAAGACTTCATTAACTATTCACCCTATGAGATAAATGGGAAGGTTTTTTGTTTTTGATGTGTGTGTCTGCATGTTCATGTCTACAAGTGTGGGTACATGTGTGCCATGGTGTGTATATGTCAGAGTACACCTTTTTATGACAGAGAGTGAGAGAACAAGAGAGAGATGACAGACAGAATTGGCATGCCAGGGCCTCTAGCCACTGCAATGGAATTCCAGACGCATGTACCACCTTGTGTTCATGCATCATCTTGTGCATATGGCTTACATGGGTTCTGGGGAGCTGAACTTGGGTCCTTAGGCTTCCCAGGCAAGCACCTTAACCACTAAGCCATCTCTCCAGCCCAGAGTCTTCACCTTCCACCCTGTTTGAGGCAGTTTCTCATCTTACTGTTCACTGCTGCATTCTCCAGGCTGGCTGCTCTGCAAGCTTCTGCGAAGTTCTCCCGTCTCCATTTCCCTCCTCCCCTGTGTGCACCAGGATTACAAGAAGCCCGTGACTGCTTCCAGCTTTTTGCACTGGATTCTGGGGATCCAAACCTTGCACAGTAAGCACTTTATCCATGGAGTCATCTCCCAGCCCTTGCTGAAGGTTTGGCTCCCACTGAGGGAAGAGGACAGCGGAACTGCGTTTGATAGCTGCCTGCTCTCAGTGTCCAGAATGACATGGGATGAAGGAGAGGCGGTGCCGCTGAGGAGGAATGCAGAGCAAAAGACCAGCAGCCACGCAGTGCCCAGACTTGCTCATTCCAAGGCACCAATGCATCTTTTGCTTGCTGACTCATGAGCTCTAGACTCGTCCTCCTAGGGCTCACCTGATCCTCAGGGGTGTTTTGTGCCACTCTACCTTACAACTACAGCTAATCATCCACACGCAGACAACTACGCAGGCCCTCCCGCACCAGGAAATGCACTCCAAGGCCCCCTGTGGCTGCTGGAACACGTGGGGAGGGCCGAATCACTTGCACAAGCACTGTGCCCGGTCAGTTGCTCTGATGATGGACATGGCTACGCAGTGACTAACGGGCTTGCTGCACTTACAGAATGGATGTGCCAGACCAAGGGTTTGACTCATGTCCTGAGTGGGATGGAGTTGGACAGGGTGAGATTTTGTAGCCCTGTGAAGAATGAGGCACAGTTTAAAACATATGAACCGTTTATTTCTGGAACTTTCTATTTAATATTTTCTTTTTTTAAAATTTTTAAAAAATTTTTAATTTATTTATTTGAGAGTGAGAGAGAGAGAGAGAGAGAAAGAGACAGAGAGAGAGAGAGAGATTGAGAACGGGCGCGCCAGGGCCTCCAGCCACTGCAAACGAACTCCAGATGCGGGCGCCCCCTTGTGCATCTGGCTAACGTGGGTCCTGGGGAACCGAGCCTTGAACTGGGGTCCTTAGGCTTCACAGGCAAGCGCTTAACCGCTAAGCCATCTCTCCAGCCCTCTATTTAATATTTTCAGTCCATGATTCACTGAGTGCAACTGAAACCATGGAAAGTGAAAGCACAGATGATGGGGCTACTGTATACGGCTGCTGATCTGTGGTCTGGGCAGCAGTTGAGGATGGAGTCTAGTACCAAATGGTGGGTGAATCCATTGGAAGTGAGAAGTTAAGAGAATGAGGCAGAATACCAAAGAAGAGTGCAGAAGAGTCGAGAAGGAGAAGGGAGCCAGCCTGGCCACATCTAAGCCCAAGTTGTGGAGGACAGGTCAAGGGAGAGGCATATGAGGAAACGGACAAGGAAGCCATGGCTTTGAGGGACTGGAGGGAAACCCACCCACGTGGGAAACAGTCCTACGTACAGAGGTTCCCGCTGGTTCTTTGGCCCACCTCCTCCAGCCCATTTCCAGAGGCGGGGCCCTGCTGTAGCCCCTGCCTGGAATCCTCTATCGTTTCATTCTTTGTACACTTTTTGTTGTTGCTTTAAGACAAGGCCTGATTCCTTAACCCAGACTGTCCTGGAACTCACTTTTAGCCCAGGCTGGCCTCAAATTCATAGCAGCCTTCCTGTTCATGCCATGTTGCACACTTCTTGCACGTAGACCTTTCCTGTCCTCCCGCACCACCAGGGACACGGGTGACTGGGTTCTGAATCCAACGTGAACACGAGCTCCCCTGGAACCTGAACGCGTGTCCTCACCCACTTTCCACAGCTCAGGATGCTGTGGCCAGGAGCTAACTCATGAGGAACAAGGGAGAGCGAATGAAGCAAAGAAAGGAGTGTGTGCTCAGCGGGGTTTCATGGAGATCTTTGGCATCTGCAGTGCCGTTGGCAGAGGACAGACGGCTTTCTGCTCTGCTCTGCTCGGCGCTCTTGTTCCCGTGCTATAAGCCCTTCTGCTGGGCATCACGTGATGTCCCACTGCAGGGCTGAGTGTACCCTAATGTGCTGTCTCTTTTCCTTCTCCCTCCCCTCCTGCCTTCCTTCCCTCTTTTTCTCCTTCACTTCCTTTTCCACCCCTTTCTCTCTCACCTCTGTCTCCATCTCATAATGTCGAGCTTCCTAAAGGCCACTTTGAAATGACCTGCGTAGTTGCTGGAACTAGTGACCTTCACAACCCATTTCAGGGAATGCCTTGTGTCTAGAGTTGGCTACATTTAGAAAGTGCAGCCTCACCCCAGGCCGTTTGCGAGAGCCATGATCCGCGTCCATGCAAGGTTTGGATGAGGTGATGAAAATGGATAGTGGGCCATCTCCCCAGCTCTGCGTCCTGAGCCCACAGAGCAGGGTGGTCCTGTGGTATGAAGACAAGGAAGCTGTCTTGGGCCCAAACTATGATTAGTTTTTCTGAAGGCCGTAAAGCGTCCTGCAGACTTGTCCATGGTAAAACCTGCAGCTGGGACAAACGTACCTGAGTCAGCTCTAGAACCTACTGCGTGCTTTCAAATACCTACTGTGTGCTTACTGATTCCCTCATGTCCGAAGTCGGCCCTCTTACAAAGAGGCAGGAGACGACATGTAAGGAAGACAAAGGGCTATGTAAGAGTCAGTCACCTAACCTAACACCCAGGCAATGAGTCACGTAACCCCTAGACTAGCACCCAGGCACGGCGCCGGGCACACTGCCGGTGCTCACTGATTGCTCGTGGCATGAATGACTTAAGGGCACTGGTCATTCACTCAGCACTCCGTGTGACTGTCCCCTTTGAGGAAGTCAGCTGGACATGTGGATTTGCTCCTTGGGGTGCCATAACAAGCTCCCCACCACGGAGGCGTTCAACAACAGATCCTGACTGCCCCCAAGTTCTGCCAGGTGGCGGAAGCGCCATTCCTTCTGGAGGCCGTGAACAGGGTCAGGTTCGCGGTGGGTCTGGGGAGCACCGGGACGAGCCCACCCCCCCTTGTTTCAGGCACCCATGCTTTCCACAAGGGCTAGCCAGAGAGACAGTAAGGACCACTGAATGTGGGGAGTGAGGCGCAGGTAGGGAGATGCGGGGTGAGTCTGGTGAAGGCAGGTGAGAGCTGCTGGGAGGAAGTTCCAGGAGGCTGCCAGATGAGCTCTGTGGAAGTAAGATCGTTGGGACAACCTTCCAAGGGTGAAAGCCTTTGCAGTCGAGTTCTATACGGGGTGACTGAGAGGGTGTAAGAGACGAGCTGGGTACTTAGGATAGAGGAAAAAGTGGTGAGGAGTGGACATGGATGGAAAGTCCCAAGGCGCAGCCGGGGGTTACATCTGGGAAAATAGGTCACCCCCTGAGCTCTGGAGCTACAGTCTCAGAAAAGTTCAAAGTCGTGAATCTGGGCTGCCGAGAGAGGTATCCCAGAGGTGAGAAAAGCAGAGGCAGAAAGGACTTTTCAAGTGTGAAGGCAGTTGGGAAGGCAATGAATCATACTGTCCCTCTAGGAAGGAGAGGCAAGCTAAGGGGTGTCGGCTGTGTCCCTGGCCCAGCTCTGCAGCACCCCTGCCTGGCACTGCAGTCTTTCTCCTCCTCCACCAGCAGCGGGGGGGGGGGGGCGGGCGGGGGGATGACAGGCTGGTTCTTCTGGTGCTAGGCTTGTGTCCCTTGAGGAATGCCAACAGTTTGGAGGCAAGAATGTTCTGGACAGCATTTGGCAAAATCTTTGCCTCCCATCCCTCATCAGGAAACCAATATCCTATTGGTGTTCATAGTGTTTTAGGGTCTGCAGACAGGGGTCAGCTCAAAAGCCAGGATACTAGCTGGGCGTGGTTTGCACACGCCTTTAATCCCAGCACTCGGGAGGCAGAGGTCGGAGGATCACGTGAGTTCGAGGCCACCCTGAGACTACATAGTGAATTCCAGGTCAGCCTGAGCTAGAGCACAACCCCTACCTCAAAAAAAAATCAAGCTAATAATAAATAAATAAAAATAAAATTTTGGCTTCTTAGGCTCAGATCTGCAGTTTCCAAAGTGCCCATCAAACCCTCCGAACACAGCCGTGGGGCTGCAGCTCGGTGGTGGAGAGCTTGGCTAGCGTGCGTGTGGACGAGGCCGGATTCCTTCTCCACAGGAACAACCTTTCCCCTGCAGTGGCGCCGTGTCCAGCAGCCAGAACCACCCACTGGCCTTGAAGCCCTTTCACTGCTGCTCATGGTGAAGTCACACCTGGCACCAGGTGTGGCTTGGAGGCCCTTGACCTCAAGATTCCTGCCACTTCCACCCACACCCCCTTCCCTCTGCGCTCTGGCCTGGGTAAAGCCTTTGTCCCCCTTTCCTGGATTCCCCAGGCTCCTCTCCTGTGGGGGTGACTCTGCTTGGGCCCTCTAGCTAGCGCTCCTGGGTTCCTTCTTCACTCAGCTGGAGAGCTCCCTTCGCCCTTGTCCTCCCACGCCCTCTCTGTGGCCCGTCCCACACGGGACATGTTTACACGTTGGTGAAATGTGAGGCCACCTGTGCCTGATTCATTGCCTGGTCCCTGCCCAGCACAGAGCCCATCCAGAAGTGACCCCTGAGTGCTGAGAGTCGAAGCCTGCCCAATGAGGAATACTACTCAGCTCCGCCGCTGAGGGAAAGGGGAAAAATGAAACAAAACAAAAGCTCTGGGAGGGGCCTGTCACCCAGCCTCTGCTGTCCTTTTGTCTCTGGTGCCACTCCTGCAGGGTGGCCGTGAAGGCAGGTGTCGTTCTTCTTCCACTGCCTCGCTGTGGCCCCAGGTTGCTGCCTGGCACTCTTAGCTGTGCTCTGCTCCCCTCAGAAAAGAGATCTGTAGAGATGAGCTGAGTGTCTTTCTGGGTACGGGCACCCCTGCTTAGCCTTAGGACCTACAAGAGCTTCTTGGGAGTTGGGGAGCAGACCCTTCCAGAAATAGGATAAAATACTCCTGCTGGGAAGCGCAGGGAGAAGCCGGATAGGAATAATGAAAAGTTAGAGCTGTGGGTTGTCTATTGCGTCACAAGGTGCGAATGTATATCACAGTCAGCGGCGGCAACCAGTGTCACCAGAGCCAGACTGCAGGCCTCCTTCCGTGCAAACCTAGGCGAGGGGAGGGCTTGCTCTTTGGACCTAGACGGTGTGCGCAATAGCAGACGTGCATGTTAGATGAGCTTCCCGAGGAGCTGACAGAGCTTCCATCCCATCTGCCCTTTTTTGCCATGTCAGGAGGTGGGGACGGTTGCGCCACCCCCACCCCCGGACCTGAGTGGGCTTGTGACCATGGCAGACGTACCACTAGCTCATTGCTGAGGTCAGGCGCGAATGGAGATAAAGCTTCGGTCACCCTCACTCAGGGTGTGAGGTCCAGAGCCCGGCCCCCCCCGGTGGGCGGAAGCACCGGCCAAGTGTGCGTCACCAGGACGATAGATACCCCCGCCGGAGCTCCCCTCCCCCAGGCAGCACCCGCGCAGCAGTGAGGATGACAGCCCAACCCACGGCACCAGAGATTAGAACCACTACTGTAGACTGTTGGGGGCTGCCTTCGCTTCCTTGTTTTGGGGTGACTTGAGCTTGTTTTGGGGTGACTCACAAGGCAGCAGTAAGAAGCTGGCATTAGAACTCAAGTGCTTTCGTGGCACGTCAGCTGACCAGCCGGGCAGAGCTAATTTTGTCCAGTGGTCCTACACCAGATACTTCAACGTGTGCATGAAATACTGCACATTAATAACCAGATACATCTGCCCCACTTGATTACTAGCGAGGCTTTCTGAGATGGGCTGGTGTAGGCTGCTCAGAAATCCTTGGAGGTGAACCCTCCCAGACAGTGCAGTGCTTATTAACTAAACAGGTATTATTAGACCTATTTACCTGGCAGAACAGTGTGGCAATAAGCCTGCTGGCTGCCATCCTACTCCCTTTGCAGATGAATTTTGGTTATTTTGGTCCCAGCAGCAGTCAGAAAAGCTCAGTGTCTAAATGTTGAAATGCGTTGCTTCCAAGATGCGGAGACAGACGTTGTGGAAGAGGCGACTCTGGGACGCTGTGATTTCATATCTAGTCTCACCTGAGTGTAAGAAACTCGGTGACATGGGCCTTGGCGATGTGGCAACACTGTGGTAGCCACATTAGGCACAGAGCACTTGGGGGCTCTGGGGCATGTGACACTCTGAGAAGAACCCAGCCGGTGGCGGTCAGCGTCCTCCGGTTGTTGGGGATCCGGTCCGTGGGGCTTAAATTTAGCTGTTAAGGTCAGGGTGCTCTTGGAAGGAAAAGAATGGAAACCCACGTAAAAGCTGAGGCAGAAACCTAGCGAAGGGTTGTCCAGACCGGCTGGTTCAGCTCCCAGAGGACGCACCCTGGAGCTGGTAAACCGTGTAAATTATAGAGCTGGAATTTGAACCCGTGAGTGCGGATGCAAAGTCTAGGTCTTTCTGCTACATGGCAGTCTCGTCATACGATGAGGGCAATGAGTTTGGACGGCGGAGGCCAAGGGACACTCCCTTCCCTAGCGAGGCACCTAACAGTCAGGGGCCGCAGCGGCAGGAAGTGTGTGTGTGTGAGCAACACATGACCCTCTGCAGGGCTGGCCAGCGAGCCAGCGGTCAGTGACAAGGAGCCCCGCCAGCAGCATCTAGGGAGGCGGGATGGAGGCCTGGCTGGGAGTGCAAGCCGGGAGATGGTCCTGGCTGCTGTGCTCACAGCGCCCCCTGGAGACTGCTCGCGGGAACCTTTGCAAGGTCTCTGGGCTTTGCTTTCGAAGGAGGCAAAGAGGATTCTTTGCAGCCTCTGGGGCTCTCTTCCCACCCTTTGGCGGGGCTCCTTTTCGCCCACCGAGGCTGGCCAGCCCGCTGAGCACCTCGCCACCCGCCACCCCACCGCTGCAGAGGGTCATGTGTTGCTCCCACACACTCCCAGCCGCTGCGGGCCCTGACTCGGTTAGGTGCTTCCATCAAAGCGACGGCTGGGCGCCGGCCTCCTGCAGCTCCTCTCAGCCAGCAGGAAGTGAGGGGAGACCAACTGATTTCCACTTGGGTCCAGGGGCAGCCCTGGGGTTGCAGTTTTGGTCACAGGTCCCAAGTGAGTTTCATAAACAGTTGGAGTCACTCCAGAGAACTAAACAGCTTTACCTGAATGTTTTTTTTTTAAATTAAATTTAGTTAATTAATTAATTTGAGACGAGAGAGAGAGAGAGAGAGAGAGAGAGAGAGAGAGAGAGAGAATGGGCATGCTAGGGCCTGCAGCCACTGCAAACGAACTCCAGTTGCATGCATCTCCTTGTGCATCTGGCTTACATGGGTCCTGGGGAATCGAACATGAGTCTTTTGGCTTTGCAAGCAAGCAAGCAAGCACCTTAACTGCTAAGCCATCTCTCCACCCCTACCTGAAGGTTTTAACAAACTCCCCCACCACTCCCACCAGAAAGACAGGCACTCCGGTCTGACCATGGCTAGAAGCATCAGGAATTGGGTTTGGGCGCTTTTGGAATCACACTCACACCCAGGCAGTCAGGTCTCTGGGAGGAAGTTCAAAATCAGCAGGAGTTGCAAAATAACACAGGTGCAAAGACAGGAAGTGTGGCTCTAGCCCACGGGCAGCCTCAGGCCTGGGCCTCTTAGAAATAAACCACTCAGGCTGGAGAGGAGGCTTGTGATGTCACCTGAGCTTGGAGCCCCAGACCCCACACAAAAGCTAGCAGCTGTGATGGACATCTGTCATCCCAATGTGCCTACAATGGGGAAAAAGGCAGAGACAGGAGAATTTTCCAGAAGCTTGGGAACAGCAGTGACAAGACCAACAAGAGACTCTGACCAGCCTGCCTGGTGTCCTCTGCATGGTTCTCTCTTCCCACCCACGAGCGAAGCAGGGAAGGCTTAAAAAAAAAATTTTTTTTTTTTTTTTTTTGAGCCAAGCCCAACAGACTCGCCTTTGTTTTTTTTAGAGGATCTTTTTTGAGTGGTATCTGCTGCTGGATAGTAAGGCCGTGGGGAGAGGATGAGTCTATTCTAATGCTTGAGTCTAACTTACTGAAGCAGGTCTTTGGGATACTCACAGGTGAAAATGCTTGGCTCACCGGATTCCTGAATGTGCCATCCTCTACTTGCTTCCTTCAGATTTTCTGGGCATATGGGGGATTGGCAGTAGCATTTCTGGGTGCTCCTGGCATCCAGGAAGGAGTTCTCATTTGTAGGTCTGTTTTTCAAGCCTTAGCTGATTTTGGCTCCAAGGGTGTAGTCCTGGGCTGGGCTGACCTGTGGAACGGTGGATATGGGAGGTGACTAATGTGCAGTGATCAGATCCTGCAGGGCCTTGAGGGCCACTGTCAAGACTTTGCATTTTATCCTTGTGGAGTGGGGGCAGCCCCTGGATACCATGTGGTGGCAGGAGGCACAAGCCTGCTTAAGACAAGTTGCAAGGAAATGGAAGGAGAGACATCAAAGGACAGCTGATGTTCACAGTCTCTTCATAAAGGGGAAAAGAGAAGGATTGAGAAATTAAGTTTAAAAGCAGAGTTAAGGGCTGGAGAGATGGCTTAGCGGTTAAGTGCTTGTCTGTGAAGCCTAAGGACCCTGGTTCGAGGCTCGGTTCCCCAGGACCCAAGTTAGCCAGATGCACAAGGGGGCGCATGTGTCTGGAGTTCGTTTGCAGTGGCTGGAGGCCCTGGCATGCCCATTCTCTCTCTCTCTCTCTCTCTCTCTCTCTGTCACTCTCAAATAAATAAATAAGAATGAACAACAAAAAAATTTAAAAAATAAATAAAAGCAGAGTTAATTTTAAAGTGGGAGGTAATTGGACTAATCTGATAAGGAGGACAAGCCGAAGGCCATGGTGGGGAGATGCTGAAGCAAGCGTGGGGGCAGGGCTACTCGCACAGGGCAGGCCTTTAGACTCTATAGAGCGGGCGGCACAGGTGGGAAGCCTGCTGCCTTGCCCCGTGAGTGGTGCCCACCACTCAGTAACTGGCAGCTGAGTGCAGTGCCATGACACAGAGGGCACTGTGGCTGGAGGACGGAATGGGCGTGGAGGTTACCCTCACGTGAAGATGGCCCTCGGGCCGACGCTCCAGCATTCCTGAGAGCTGGGTTTGGCGTGCCGTGCGTGCCCCTGCCTCGTTCAGCGTGGCCGGGGCTCGCTGTGTGAGCATGATGGAATGACACGGGAAGGGAGCTAACGAGAGGCACGGGAGACAGGCCGCTGTGATGGACCATGGACTGCAGGCCTCGGGAAGAAGGGTTCTGAGGCCGAGGAAGGGGGCGGGTCAGTCACAAAGTGGCAAGACTAATGAGCGGGTGCAGAGCTAGTGGGTTTGAAAGTTGGTGGCACGGGGTCTGGGTGGCAGTGAGTTAGACTGATGTGAGCTGGTGACTACAACATGGTGTGCTTGACCCTGGGGTCGGTTGGGTGATGGGTGATGGGTGCTGGTGAGTCCAAGAGCAGTGCCGGCTGTAGGGACCGTCCCCCTGCCACAAATCCCAAATGATGATCGTATGAGGAATTCAGGAATTCCTGGTAATCGCATTAAAACAATAAAAATAAACAGGCAGAATTAAACAGTGTATTTTGTTTAACCCAAAGTACCTACCTCCCAGATTTCAGCATCTCGACATGTAGTCAGCATTAACCATGAGAGATCCTTGGAGTGTAGTTTATGCTGCCAGCATAGCTCATTTTGGACCAGCCTAGGAGAGAGGCCGCCATCCCTCCCTCCCTGTCTGCGAGGGATTATCTTCATTGGTTAATTGAGGTGAGAAGACCCACCTTCACTGGGGGCAGCACCAGTCCACGGGCTGGGGTCCTGGCCTGTAATGAAGGAGAAGCCGGCTGCGCAGCAGCACTGGTCACTCTGCCTCCTCACTGTGGACTGAGCGTGAGCAGCTGCCTCCAGCTCCTGCCGCCACGCCCTCCCTGCTGTGATGGACGATAAGCCGTAGAAGTGTAAACAGAGAAAGCCACGAGCTGATTTTTGTCAGGTACTTTGTTGCAGCAATGCCAAGGGCAACGAATACACCCCTTTTATATGTCTCTGGCTGGTGCGTGGGAGGAGGCAGTTTTACTGTGTCGCCCAGGCTAGCCTTGGACTTATGATCCTCCCGTCTCAGCATCCCAAGAGTTGGCATTTATAGGCATGTACCGCCACGCCTGGATTATAGTATATAATTCTGTTGTAGTCAGCTCCATGTTGCTGGGATGAATTTCCAAACAGACACAGTTTATGGGAGGAAGGGATTTGTTTCAAGCTTACAGATAGATATCCAGGGGAAGCTCCACCCATGGCAGAGGAAACTGCTATTCCAAACAGAGAGAAACAACTACAGCAAGCAAAACACTAACACCAGCAGACAGCATGAACAGAGCTCAAACTCTTCTCTCCACACCTTTAGACTGGAATCAGATCGGCCTGGTGACATGCACCCCGTAGCAGCAGTCTCCCTGCTACGGGTAGAAGCTGCAAACTCACAGCTTTAGCCCAGGCTGACCTGGGATTCACTATGTAGTCTCAGGGTGGCCTCGAACTCACGAACTCAGTGCTGAGATTAAAGGCATGCACCATCAATTTTAATAAAACACCGAGTCTATGGGGCTATACCTTCAAACTGACCTGGGATTCACTATGTAGTCTCAGGGTGACCTCGAATTCACAGCGATCCTCCTGCCTCCTGAGTGCTGGGATTAGAGGCATGCACCACCACCATGCCTGGCCTTCTTTTAAATTTTTTTTTAAAACAATTACAAATAACATAAACTTTACCACCCCAACCGCTTTAAGTGTACAGTTCAGTCTTGTAGCATTCATATATTAGTTGCATTTCTCCTTGCTATGGCAAAATACCTGAGATAAATGGTAGGAAGGAAAGGTTAATTTTGGCTCACAGCTGAGGACACAGTCCACCATGGTGGCAGGTGCCTGAGGCAGCTGGTCCCATCATGCCCATTGTCGGGAAGCAGAGAGAGATGAACGCTTACTCTAGCCAGCTTTCTCCTTTTTTTTTTTTAAAAAAAGAATACTGTGGGGGAGGGGTTGTTTTATTTATTTATTTTGCTTATTTATTTACTTGAGAGTGACAGACAGAGAGAGAAAGAGGCAGACAGAGAGAGAGAACTGGCATGCCAGGGCCTCCAGCCACTGCAAATGAACTCCAGTTGCATGTGCCACCTTGTGCATCTGGGCTTACATGAGTCCTGGAGAATCAAGCCTCGAACCAGGGTCCTCAGGCTTCATAGGCAAGTGCTTAACCACTAAGCCATCTCTCCAGCCCTTTCTCCTTTAAAAAAAAATTATTTATTTAAGAGAGAGAGAGGGAGAATGGGCACTCCAGGACCTCCAACCACTTCAAACAAACACCAGATGCATGTGCCACCACCTTGTGCATCTGGCTTTCGTGGATCCTGAATCTGGGTCCTTTGGCTTTGCAGGCAAGCTCCTTAACCAGTAAGTCATCCCTCCAGCCCAGCTTTCTCCTTTTTATTCAGCCTGGGACCCCAGCCCATGGAATAGTGCCACCCACATTTGGGGTGGGTCTTCTCTCCTCAGTTAAGCCTCTCTGGAAATGCCCTGTTGGAGACACCTGGAAGTGTGTTTCCACATCGTGTCAAGCTGACAGTTATAACTATCACACTTCATGATGCCTTCTGCTTCATCTGCCTTCCAAGGTCAAAGGCTCGCTCCGTGCCAGCTGTGTGCTGTGATGCTCAGATCTTGTGGCCTCAGAGGGATTTAGATTATAGACAATGACCACCTCCCCCCCAAAGTACTGCTGTGGGGTCTTCATGCTCTATAAGAAAGTCCTCCTGCTGAGGGTGAGGGAGGAGCATCTACAGGGGAACCCCGGGGCAGAGAGCTCTAGGCAGCCACGGGAGGTCCTCATTCATGCCGGGATGAGACTTCTCAGTGATGGGGCAGCTTCAGGAGCTCCGCGTTCCTGTAAGCAACCCCTCACCCTGCTCTGTAAGCAACCCCAACAAACCCACTTGTTCACTAGACAGGTGTTGTTGCGATCATAGTGTGGTGTGCGGTCTGAACCCTATCTGAGATGAAGACACGTGTTCACATGTGTTCACAGGGGAGAAGCTTCCTGAGACAGAGGTCATGAATGTGACAATCACTTTGTGTCTGGAAGATAGTATTCCAATGCACTCCTTCTCTTCTTTTGTTCTTACAATCCTTCTGCACCTCTTTCTCAATGGCCCCTGAACCTGGAGGATGTGATAAAGATGTCTCACTTAGTGCTCAACATTCAACTGTCACTTCTCAGCATGTTGATGAGGTTTGAGCCTTTCCAGTAGTCACCTTCCTCTGAAAAGAGAAGTTTCTCTAACCCAAAGTGAGAGTTGCATTAACATACGGGGCATAAACATCAACATGTAGAGGGCAATTTGTTGGGCATAATATATCCATTTGACCAAACAACAGAAGTAGCTTCCTCACTAGGGCCTATGGCCTCCTCACCCACAGACTTAAAAAAAAAAATGGAAACAAGTCTTTATTAAGTTATTTTTTCGTTTATTTTTACTTATTTATTTGAGAACAACAGAGAGAGAGAGAGAGAGAGAGAGAGAGAGAGAGAGAGAGAGAGAGAGGGAGGGAGGGAGAGAGAGAGAGAGAGAGAGCACACCAGGGCTTCCAGCCACTGCAAACGAACTCCAGATGCATGCAACCCCTTGTGCATCTAGTTAATGTGGGTCCTGGGGAATCAAGCCTTGAACCGGGGTCCTTAGGCTGCACAGGCAAGCACTTAACTGCTAAGCCATCTCCTATTAAGTTACTTTAATACCAGAAAAATAGAACATTTATAATTCTTTTTACAGCAAGTATATATTAGTGCTTTGACCATCTAAGTTAAAGGTCCTTTATCATAAGATATATAGTTTTAAATTTTACTGAAATTGAATTTATAAACCCTATGACTTTCCTACATAAACATAATAAAAGAATGTAGTAAAATTAGCAAATACCAAACTTTATTGATATTTATCATTCTCAAATAGAATTTATAAACCTTATGGCTTCTCTACATAAACATAGCAAAAGAATGTAGTAAAGTTAGCAAATACAAAACTATATAGATAATTTGTCATTCTTAATTTGTGGCTTTTAGAAATAGAACACACAGCTAATATATACTCCTTGATTTATTAGTTGCAGTGTACGATGAAACAAACGCAAGTACATTCCTGGTGAATATCTACAAATGGTAGCTGGAGATTAGGTTTCAACACTGACATTTAACTATCCTACAAGCAATTAGCATTGTATCATAATATGCCATCAAGACAACTTTTTAATTTTATTTTTACTTATTTATTTGAGAGCAACAGACAGAAAAAGAGGGAGAGAGAGTGAGAGGGTGAGAGAGAGAGAGAGAGTGCAAGAGAGAAAATGGGCCCATAAGGGCCTCCAGCCACTGCAAACAAACTCCAGATGCATGTGCCACCTTGTGCATCTGGCTTACGTGAGTACTGGGGAACTGAGCCTCGAACTGGTGTCCTTAGGCCTCACAAGCAAGTGATTAACTGCTAAGTCATCTCTCCAGCCCCACGACAACTTTTTAAAAAATATTTATGTATTTGCAAGCAGAGAGAGAGAGAAAGAGAACTCCAGGGCCTCTGCCCACTGCAGATGAACTCCAGCTGCCTGCACTGCTTTGTGCATCTGGCTCTGTGTGGGTCCTGGGGAACTGAATGCAGGTCATTAGAATTTGCAGGTGAGTGCCTTAACTGCTGAGACATCTCTTTAGCTCAGAGCAACTTTGTTTTTTTTTAATGTGAGAGAGAGCTAGAGAGGGGCAGAGAGGGAGAGAGAGGGAGAGAATTGGCATGCCAGGGCCTCTACCCACTGCAATTGAACTCCAGATATGTGTGACCCCTTGTGTGCCTGTGAAACTTTGCGTGCTTGCGTCTTCTCGTGTGTCTGGCTTATGTGGAACCTGGAGAATCGAACGTGAGTCTTTAGGCTTTACAGGTAAATGCCTTAACTGCTAAGCCATCTTTGCAGCCCCCAGGACAACTTAAAAATATTTTATTTTTATTTATTTACTTGAAAGAGAGAGAAAGAAAGGGCACACTAGGGTCTCTAGCCTCTGCAAATGAACTCCAGATGCATGTGCCACCATGTGCATCTGGCTTATGTGGATATTGGGGACTTGAACCTGGGTCCTCAGGTTTTGCCGGCAAGTGCCTTAACTGCTAAGCCATTTCTCCAGCCCAACATTATTTTTGCTGAAAAAAATTGTTTGTAAACTTTTATCTGAAATGTAATTCTTCAAGTGGAAATAAAAAATAAAAAATATGTTCATTTATTATCTAATACATTTGAGATTTCAATTTTTTTGTCATACTGAGAAAAAAGTCTTTTGTGTTGGGAAAACAATACTTCAAAAAATAATTAGAGCTGCATGTGGTGGTGCATGCCTTTAATCCCAGCACTCAGGAGGCAGAAGTAGGAGTATCAATGTAAGTTTGAGGCCACCCTTATATTACATAGTAAATTCCAGGTCATCCTGGACTAGAGTGAGACCTTACTTGAAAAACAAAAAAACAAAAAAACAAAAAACAAACAAACAAAAAAAAGAAATGAAAAAGAAAAACTTACCAGTATGTTTTGTCCTTTCAATGCCAGAACAGATTTGGGGACATACTGAGGAAGAAGACATCTATAGGTGAAATATCTAAGTGACTTTAAAAGAAAATTTCCTTGCGATTGAAAGTAGTTTTGAAATGAAGTCAACTGATTGGAGATCGTCACAGCTGCTTTCATGAATTATGCCAAGGGCATTATTATCTCCCTCCCCTTCCCTGCACTACTAAGACATAAAATATATGGACTGAGCATAAAATACTTCCTTTTTTTTTTTTTTTTTTTTTTTTTTCCGAGGTAGAATCTTGCTGTAGCTCAGGCTGACCTAGAATTCACTATGTAGTCTCAGGGTGGCCTCAAACTCATGGTGATCCTCCTACCTCAGCCTCCCAAGTGCTAGGATTAAAGGTGTGTACCACCATGTCTGGCTTTAGTTTTTATTTTTATTTTTACTTATTTGAGAAAGACAAAGAGGCAGAGAGAGAGAGAAAGAGAGAGAGGAGAGAGAGAGAGAGAGGGAGGGAGAGAGGGTGAGAGGGAATGGGTATGACAGGGCCTCTAGTCACTGCAAACGAACTCTAGACACATGCACCACCTGTGCATCTGGCTTACGTGGGTCCTGGGGAATCAAACTTGGGTCCTTTGGCTTTGCAGGCAAGTGCCTTAACCACTAAGCCATTCCTCCAGCTCATACTTCATATTTTGATCTATAGTTTAAAAATTACTTAATAGATTGATCAGACTAATGAGTGGAATGTTTGCACCCTCCATTTTCAGCCAATACAGATGCACTCTAAGGCCCTTCCTGAAATGGGAAAATCCAGGGGGCCCTTTCCACATTCCCTACAGGCGGCAGTGCACAGGGATTCATCGTGGAGACAACTGTCCTTCCTGATCCGCTGATCATACCAGCCTGGAGCACTGTGGTGGTTTGATTCAGGTGTCCCCCATAAACTTAGGTGTTCTGAATGATAGGTTCCCAGCTGATGGATATTTGGGAATTAATGCCTCCTGGAGGGAGTGTATTGTTGGGGGCGGGCTATGGGTTTTATAGCCAGTTTCCCCATGCCAGTGTTTGGCACACCCTCCTGTTGCTGTGTACCATCTTCTGTTGGCCAGGGGGTGATGTCCACCCTCTGCTCATGCCATCGTTTTCGCCTGCCATCGTGGAGCTTCCCCTCAAGCCTATAAGCCAAAATAAATCTCTTTTTCCCAGAAGCTGCTCTTGGTTGGGTGATTTCTACCAGCAATACGAACCGGACTGCAACAAGCACTCTGGGTGAGATAAAGTCAACGGAGCCATTCTTGTCCCAAATTATAACCAATGACCGAGTCACCTGCCACCAACCCTATTGTTGCCAGTAAGTAGTCACAATGCATTGAAAAATTACCTTAATCCTGCCAAATTAGGCATAAATTGGTGTACATACAAACAAGCAAACCTGTTTTGTCGAAACTGGCAGTGTAAAGAAGGCAGCCCTGGAAGTGTCTGGGTCATCCGCAGTGCCAGGTGCCCTCCATCAACTCTAATGCGGTGGGCTTTGGGACCCGCTGCCTGGGATCTCAGATGTATACGCTGCTCACAGTCACCCAACCTATGGTCATCCTTCAGCCAAGTCCAACTTCAGCTTAAGCAATTCTTACACAAGCTATGTCTCTGAGTCTATAGTGTAATACGAATAATTTAAGCCAAACTAAGACAAGAGACTGCCTAGTAGTGTTACCATAGCAGCCTTTTTAAGTTTACTTACTGAAAACAGTCCTAAGAATTCATTTTAGGAAGTTTACTGAGAGCACTATCATGCCCATGCCTTTATAATTCCATAGAGAGATGCAGCATTTACATATATACACATATAGTTCAGAGTGGTTGAACTGCCTTGCTCTCTGGCAAACTGGACATAACAGCGTTCCTCTTCTCACAGATCTTGCTGGCACATTCCATACAGAAGAGGTTGTGACCTCTTGGAGCAAAAACCCTTCATTCTCAAAGCAGATCACAGTCACGCTATCTTCCTGATTTCAGAGGTGAGCTAAAGGTGGAAGCACTGTTGGAAGAGGAGCAGCTGCTGGTACCACTGGAAACAGCAGGGTGTAAACTGGAAGGCAGCGTGGTCGCCTGCACTAGGCGGGTTGCTCCTAACCCACCCAGCAATGAGCTGGAGGCTTTGAATTCAGTTTTCAGTGTCAGGCATGAATTCCCTCCCATGGAGCGGTGCTCAAGTCCAATCAGAGAGCAACTGGTCTTCCCTATTACAGACATGCCACCATTGTACCAGTTGGCACATTTTGCCTGGCTGGCCAACAGCTTTTTTTTTTTTTTTAAATTTATTTATTTGAGAGCGACAGACACAGAGAGAAAGACAGATAGAGGGAGAGAGAGAATGGGCGCGCCAGGGCTTCCAGCCTCTGCAAACGAACTCCAGACGCGTGCGCCCCCTTGTGCATCTGGCTAACGTGGGACCTGGGGAACCGAGCCTCGAACCGGGGTCCTTAGGTTTCATAGGCAAGCGCTTAACCGCTAAGCCATCTCTCCAGCCCGGCCAACAGCTTTTAATAAACACTTTTGTTTTGTCATCACCTTGATGAGTCTTACAAAGGACGTGTCGGCTCAGGAGCATGAGCTGCTCCAGCTGCGAGCACCTCTGCCCAGCCGCCAAGAGCCCACCTGTCTAACATCATGGCCCTTCCTGACATCAGTGTGGGACACCATTGGCCACCCTGAGCAAGCTCTGGACCAGTGGAGCCTGGTTGCTGTTTGTGGGTTGCCAGAGCTTCTCTTGGGTCTGCACTGGTCTCTTCCCTCTGTCTCTCCTTCTCTCCCTCCTTCCATACCTATTGGTGTTAGGCAAGTCCCAGGCTGGTGTCCCTGGCCTGGACACTCCACCCCAGAGCTGCTTTGGGGAAGGCTCAGCTTGCAGGCCCGCCATGCTGGGAGACCTCGGCATTTGTGTCAGCTTGACAGGGCAGCAAGGGGCCGGCTTCATGCTGGGTCTCTGGTAGCTGGACAGGTGACTTCCTTTATTCGCTTGGGGCGCGATCACCTCTGCCTGCCTAGCGCTCATCCTCTCTCCACGGGTGAGAGGCCAGCCTGCTGTCGTAAATCCCACCCATCTTTGCTTTTCTCGGGAAGTCCTAGGCCATGGTATGTCTGCTGCCTTTGTGGTTAGGAGCACAGGTGCATCCACCACCTTTTATGCAGCACTCCTTCCTTTCCCAACCAGGCCCTGGCTTGTCATCTAGAATTGAGGATGACACTGCCACTTGTAGCCTTGCTTTCCAAGCGCAGAAAGCAGGGCCTGCCTTGTGGGGAGACTATATACATATATATATATATATATATATATATATATATATATATATATATATATATATATATATATATATGTAGTTTTTTAAGGTAGGGTCTCACTCTAGCCCAGGTTAACCTAGAATTCACTATGTAGTCTTAGGGTGGCCTCAACCTCACAGTGTGGTGAGTCTGTCCAGCCCTGGAACCAGGCTCGGCACAGGCAGCCCCCACCCTTCTCTTCTCCACCCGCCCCAGGGCTCCGCCCCACACGCAGTCCCACGCTGCTGTGGCTCATCTGACCGGAGGCTTTCTGAAGCTCCTCGGGTGTGAAGCCCTGGATGGTCTTGCAGGGTGCGGGGCCTGTTGTCTTCAGGAGCTTGTCTTTCTCATGGTCAGCCTGGGGTCTGGGGACTTGGAGGCAGCACCTTGGCCGAGGTGAGCACTGTCTGTAGGGTTTGTCACTGCTGACACTGGGCCACGGCTATGTTTTAGTTTATCTGGGCCCTTGTCGGACCCCAGGGACTTCACTCTGCACCCACCGACAGTTCGCTGCTTCACCTGAGCCGGTCTTATGGTTAAGTTTATGTTCTAGAAAATTCTCTACCTAAGAGAGAAGTCCCTGGAGAAGAGATCCAGGCCTGATCTCACCTCTACCTCAGGCAAGTTACTCAAGCTCTCTGAACTCAGATGTCTCACGGTGGCTGTGAGGATGGGGTTCCTACAGCAACTGGCTTACAACAGTGGTTTGGGCTCAGGGATGACTTTTCTGCTACTAGAGGGACTAAAAGAGCAAATTTGATCACCGTGCGCTATCTGGTGGTCACAGTCTGCCATTGCATCTCAGATCGTGCCTTGCTGGATAAATTTTCACAGGTCGTGGAAGCCATTGGAGGCTATGTAAAAGCCAAGGGCTAGTGCCCCTCCGAGCCATGTCAGACCCCTGGCCCTGCTGTAGGCAGCCTCCCCAGGGAGGATGGGCAGGATGTGCCAAGACACGTCCCTCCACTCCCACCCAGCCCAGGACGCTTGGGAGCTGGTTCCCGTCCCTGGTACCTCCTAGGCTGGGTATCAAGGCTGTGATGGACAGTCTCCAAGGTGGACGTTGGGGCTTCACGCTGGATTCTCTAAACCCAGCAGTTGCTATGCTTGCAGCTCTTCTGGGTCTCTGTGTACCCCCCACCCCCTGTCAGCAGTCCTGAGCGTCCAGGGCTGGGCGGACCCGATGAAAAGGAACTGCTAGTGATTCTTTTTTTTTTTTTTTCTTAATTTATTTGAGAGCGACAGACACAGAGAGAAAGACAGATAGAGGGAGAGAGAGAGGATGGGCGCGCCAGGGCTTCCAGCCTCTGCAAACGAACTCCAGACGCGTGCGCCCCCTTGTGCATCTGGCTAACGTGGGACCTGGGGAACCGAGCCTCGAACCGGGGTCCTTAGGCTTCACAGGCAAGCGCTTAACCGCTAAGCCATCTCTCCAGCCCTGCTAGTGATTCTTAACTGGAGGCATTTGCATCCTTAAGAGGTCTGTGCTGGGTGGGGTGAGAGGTGTGGGTATTGCTGATGCTTAGAAGTTGGAAGGACTTTTGTCCGTTTATTGCCTGACCTCACCCAATTGCACACGAGGCAGAGGGGAGTCAGACCGTCCCCGAAGCCCCACCCCTTTGGGTCCCTAGCTGGCTCTGTCCAGCTGCAGGACTGAGGGTCTACTCCTGGGCAGTTTCCCCTTCCACGCTCTCCTCACCTTCAGGTTAGGCATTTGAGAAGCACTTTTTGGAAGCTGCCTGAGTGTAACTGGCAAACGCGTGATGCTTCAACCCATGATGTGCCCTCGGCGTCTGTGGCATCAGAGCTCTGCAATGCAAACCGAGACCGGTCCAGCATCGATGTGGGTTAAGAACGGGCCCGGGAGGGGCTGGGGAGACGGCTCAGTGACAACGCTCTTGGCAGGCAAGCCCGGGTGAGCTGCGGGGGGCTTCTGTAACTCTGCGTGCTGAGCGGAGGTGGGGGCGGAGACGACTCCCCGGGGCTCCCCGACCAGCCACCTGCAGAGAAGAGCAGTGAACTGAATGAGAGACCCTCAAGCCAGGTGGGAGAGGAAGCTGATTCCACGCACACACACGAACACGCACTCACACCAAAACCAAAAATAATTTTTAAAATACTGGAAAATGAGCAAAATAAACCCAAAGCAAGAAGAAAGAAGGAATCATATGGTTCCCCCCCCCCCACACACACAGGGCTGGGGAAGGAACCCATGGCCTTGTCCATTCCAGGCAAGCGCTTTTTCTTTTCTTTTCTTTCCACTGGGCTGTGTGCTCAGTCTGGAAGTCACACATATATGTGTAGAAATCAATTCAACTGACAACTGAAAAGAAAAGAAAAGAAAAATATTTTCAAGGTAGAGTCTCCCTCTAGCTCAGGCTGACCTAGAATTCACTATCTAGTCTCAGGGTAGCCTTGAACTCATGGCGATCCTCCTACCTCTGCCTCCCAAGTGCTGGGATTAAAGGCGTACACCACCATGCCCAGTGAAAAAAAATCTCAGTTTTTAAAAAGTTATTTTTATTATTTGTGTGTGTGTGGTGGGGGGGCATGCCAGGGTCTTTTGCCACTGAAAGTGAGAACAAAGGCATCACCACTTTTTTGCTTTATGTGGGTGCTGGGGAATTGAACCTAGGCTGGCAGTCTTTATAAGCAAGTGTCTTTAATGCTGAGCCATCTCCAAGAGCTTGTGCCGTTCACTGGTTTGGAGCTTTCCCACTGTCCGCTGAGGAGATGGGGGTCCTCGCTCCTTCCCACCCAGTGTAGCTTCTCCGTCGGCTCTGTGGAGACAGAGGGTGAATAGGAAGAGATTTGTATGACAAATTGGCCCGTGTGGTTTTTGTGGCTGAGATGTCCTAAGATTTTCAGTGCACAGGCTGGGGATCCCCCAGAGCCAATTTGGTTCCAACTAGACTCTGGGGGCCTGAGAACCAGGAGGGCTGGTAGCCCCACAGCCAGCAGACTGACATCCGAGGGAGAGCTGGTGCTCCAGCCACAGCCTGCTGGCTTGAAGAGAGCAGCCTCCCAGCTCAGAGAAGCAGGAGGAGTCCCTGAGACAGTCTTTCGGTTTCATTGTGAGATGGTTGGTCTGGGTGTTTAAAAGCATGCAAGAGCTGGAGAGATGGCTTAGCGGTTAAGCGCTTGCCTGTGAAGCCTAAGGATCCCGGTTTGAGGTTTGATTCTACAGGACTCACATTAGCCAGATGCACAAGGGGGCGCACACGTCTGGAGTTCCTTTGCAGTGGCTGGAGGCCCTGGCGTGCCCATTCTCTCTCTCTCTATCTGTCTTTCTGTCTGTCTGTCTGGCTCTCAAACAGATAAATAAACAGAATGTCCTGTAAAAGCACGCTCTCTCCTCCTCAAGCTTCTGCTGCTTCATGTGAAGAGCTGGAGCGTGCGTCCTAGTTTCCACCCTCTGGAATAAGTCGTTACGTGTTAGCGCCGCTTAATTTTTAAAAAACGTGTTTATTTAGCCAGGCTTGGTGACACACACCTTTAATCCCAGCACTCAGGAGGCAGAGGTAGGAGGATTGCTGTGAGTTCAAGGCCACCCTGAGACTACATGGTGAATTCCAGGTCAACATGGCCTAGAGCAAGACCCTACCTTGAAAAACCAAAATAGATATAAAAATATATTTATTTGTGTGTGTGTGTGGGCACACCAGGGCCTCCAGCCACTGCAGGCAAACTCCAGATGCATTTGTACGTCTGGTTTTGCATGGGTACTAGGGAGTCGGCCCCAGGCGGCAGACTTTACAAGCAAGCGTCTTTAACCAACGTTGGCCTCATTTCTTTGGGAAGGGTTGGAAGAGTTCTCAAGTGAAGCCACTTGGGCTGTGGGGTTTCTTAGAAGGCTGGGAACGTTCAGTTTCTTTGTTGAGCTCATCATGTTTTCAACCCGTGGGTATCAGTCTGGTAAGGGGCACAGCTTGCAGAGTTTGTGTATTTAGCCCACATACCAGCTCTGGCACATTGTGCTGTAACAATCCACTTCTGTTTCTGGCATTTGTGGGTTTATGGAGATGTCTCTTAAGTTATTGATAAGTCTGGTTCATTTCTTCTGCTCCTGCTGGGATTTTACTTTTTCTTCACGTCTCTGACAGCATCACCACCAGCTTTATTGATCCTCACGCATGTGTTTCTGTCTCACGTCTGTCTGTCTGCTGTCCTTCCCTTTTGAAAGTTGACTTGAGCTTCTCTTTGTAGCTTGGAGAAAAGGGCCTAAGCAATTGTTTTTAGCCTCTTGAATTTACATAGTTTGTGATTGCGAGAATGAACTTGTCTGGAATATTGATTTAGACGCACTCTCAAACGCTGGAGATGTCTTCTCTGTGTGCGCGTGCCTTCACGGGGGCGTGTGTGGGGATCAGGACCCACTTCCACCTGGTTTGAGGCTGTCTGTGGTTCACCAGGCTCGTTGCTCACCGGCTTCCCCTGTCTCCACCTCCCCATCTCATTGTAGGCATGCTGGGGTTACATGTGTCACTACAGCATCTGGCTGACTTTGTTGTCCCCCTCCCAACGTAGTCTCAGGGTGACCTTGAACTCACAGTGATCCTTCTCCTTCTGTCTCCCCCATGCTGGGACTAAAGATGTGTGCCACTACACCTGGCTAAAAAACTAAATGTTTATTTATTTATTTATTTGAGAGAGAGAGAGAGAGAGAGAGAGAGAGAAAGAGAGAGAGAGAGGGAGGGAGGGAGGGAATGTCCTGGGCCATCAGGCTTTTTGTAAGCATGTACCTTTAACTGCTGAGCCATCTCTGCAGCCCTCACCTCAGGCTTTTTATCTGGGTTCTGGGGACCCCACCTTGGGTTCTCACATTTGCACAGCAAGTGCTTTACCACTTAGCCATCTCCTCAGCCCCTGTCTACTTTGTATTACAACTTTCTCAATAGCCTTTTCTCCTACTTAAGTCCTAACCAACTTGACCCTGCTTAGCTCCCATGATCAGATGAGATCAGCGCATTCAATGTGCTATGGTGTGACCGCAGACACATTTTCTGTGCCTTGATCTCTTTGGTAGAAAATTCCAATCAGCTACTTCATGTAGTCTGGAGTTTTCACATGCACACAGGCTCATCTTGTTGCAACATCTATTGGTATGATCATATGATTTTTCTTGTTAATGTGGCCAATTATGTTGATTTCAAAATGTTGAAGCAGCTTGTATTTTGGAATAAAATCCATTTGGTTGTTAGCCATATATATATGCACAAACACACATACATGTGGGTTTTAAACAATGCTATTTATCTTTTTAAATTTATCTTTTACTTATTTATATTTTTATTTTATATTTTATTTATTTATTGAGAGAGACAGGGAGAGAAAGAGGCGGAGAGGAAGAGAGAGAGAGAGAGAGAGAGAATGGGCGTGCCTCTAGCCACTGCAAACAAACTCCAGATGCATGTGTCACCCTGTACTTATATGGGTCCTGGGGAATCAAATCTGGGTCCTTGGGCTTCACAGGCAAATGCCTTAACAAAGTCATCTCTGCAGCTCTGTTTACTTATTTTGAAGTAGGCACTCACTCTGGACCAGGTTGATCTGGAACTCAGTTTGTAGCCCCAAGCTGGTTTTGAACTCATGGCAATCCTCTTACCTCAGCCTTATGAGATTAAAGTTGTATGCCTGGCTGTTTTAAAAAATATATTTTAATTTATTTATTTGCAAGCAGAAAGAGATAGAGAGAAAAGAGACAAACAGAGAGAATTGGTGCACCAGGGAATCCAACTATTGTAAATGAACTTCAGATGCATGCACTGCTTTGTGCATCTGGCTTTATGTTGGTACTGGGAAATTGAACTTGGGTTGTTAACTTTGCAGATAAGCACCTTAACTGCTGAGCCATCTCTCCAGTCCTCTTATTTATTTATTTTTGTATACACTCCAGCACAAATAACTTTATTAACTGCTAATAAAAATTAGAACTTTAAAATTATTTTTATTATTTCTTTGCAAGCAGAGAGAAAGAGACAGAGGATGAAATAGAGGAGACACAAAAGGGCATATGGATATGCCAGGGCCTCCTACCACTGTAACTGAACTCCATATGAATGTGCCACTCTGTGCATTGCATCTGACTTTATGTGGATGCTGGGAATTCAGGCCTTCAGACCTTGCAAACAAGTGACCTTAAGCACTGAGAACTCTTTCTAGTCCAAAAAATTAGAACTTTAACTTTTTAATTTTTTAATATTTTATTTATTTATTTTCAAGGAGAGAGAGAGAGAGAGAGAGAGAGAGAGAGAGAGAGAGAGAGAGAGAGAGAGAGAGAGGTTATGCCAGGGTCTTCAGCCACTGCAAACAAACTCCAGATGCATGTGCCACTTTGTGCATCTGGCTTTATGTGGGCACTGGAGGATCAAACCCGGGTTGTTAGAGTTCGCAGGCAAGCACCTTAACTGCTGAGCTATCTCTCCAGCTCCCCAAATTAGAACTTTTAAATAATGTTATTTATTTACTTATTTATTTATATGAGAGAGAGTGTATATGTCAGGGCTTTTTGCTGCTAAAAATGAATTCCAGGCACATACACTACTTTGTGCATCTGGCTTTATGTGGGTGCTGGGAAATCAAACCTAGGCTGTTAGGCTTCGCAAGCAAGTGCCTTTAACCACTGAGTCACCTCTTCAGCCCTTGGAAATTCGAATTATTAGAATTTTATACTTTCATGGGGTCTTTTAAAATATTTTATCTATTTGTAAGCAAATCATATATATGAAGAGTGAAGAGAGAGAGAGAGAGAGAGAGAGAGAGAGAGAGAGAGAGAGAGAGAGAGGAGAATGGGCACACCAGGGCCTCCAGCCACTGCAAACAAACTCCAGATGCGTGCCTACCTTGTGCATCTGGCTTACGTGAGTACTGGAGAATCACACTCAGTTTGTTAGGCTTTGCTGAGCATCTTAACCACTGAACCATCTCTGCAGCACTATAGGATCTATTTTTTTTTTTTTTGAGGTAGGGTCTCACTCTGGCCCAGGCTGTCCTGGACTTCACTAGGCATCTCAGAGTGGCCTCGAACTCACGGCGATCCTCCTACCTTTGCCTCCCGAGTGCTGGGATTAATGGCGCGTGCCACCATGCCCAGCCCCATGGGATCTTTTGACAAGGTTTTTTTTTTTAATCTTACAATATTTTCTTTTCTGGGAAGCCATTTTTGGAGTTTGTTGTTACTGTCACCATGTCTGTCACCTTGACTCCAAACCTGATGCTCTTTTTCTTTGGATATAAACGCTTGGATTTTAAAAGTAGCTTCAAATTGGAGATGGAGAGATGGCTTAGTGGTTAAGCATTTGCCTGTGAAGCCTAAGGACCCCAGTTTGAGGCCCAATTCCCCAGGACCCACGAAAGCCAGATGCACAAGGGGACGCCTGCATCTGGGGTTCATTTGCAGTGGCTGGAAGCCCTGGTGCGCCCATTCTCTCTCTCTATCTGCCTCTTTCTCTCTCTGTCTGTCTCTTTCAAATAAATAAATAAAAATAAACAAAAAAATTAACAAAATTTTTTTTTTAAAAAGTATCTTCAAATTGAAGAAAGGCCTTTGTTTTCTTCAGTTTAGTTCTCTGCAGCTCTTCCATCTCTCACTAGAACCAACTGAATATTCAGATTGGCCGATCTCCTTTATCCTCACAAACTTGAACATGCAGTCCTAGAATAGGTGGCCTCTCTATTCATATGTGACATTTTTAAGATGGAGGAGACAATTTGAAGGGGTTGTGAGATGATCACTAGAGTCCAACAAAATGAAAACAACCAATAATGAATATTGAACACTAGATATTTTAAAGAGATGGAGTGCCAGCATTCTATTTTATTTTGAATACCACATTACAAAAAGAACTATTGTTTTTAAAAAGACAGACAAAAGTGAAAAGACTACCTAAACCCTTGAGTGACCCTCCTAGCCCCCAGTTTGTTCCTGGAGAACCTCAATCACACCATCTCCCTCTGCTGGCAGTCCTCCGGGAGCATGATTATCGGTGATTACCAGCAGTGTCCTGACCTTCAACGAGAGCCCATGAGAGAGTCACTGGAACTCCCTGCCTGGCCCTGACTGGGTGCAGGCTTCCGGCAGGTGAGGCCAGGTGCAGTCCCGTTAGAGAGAAGCGTCTTGGACATGGTCAGCCAGAATGCGGATCCACCAGCCCCGCAGAGGCTCTTCTTCTGCCCATCTAGTCCCTTAAGGAAAGCCGCCTTTCTGCATGCTTGGCAGCACTGATGAATTCTGCCTGGACTTCCTGTAGTGCCGCGTGGGCACTCCGGCTTCTTCTCTCAATCCGGACCTCTCGTCTGCACTGCCCTGGGTGCTGTGTGACGTCATATCGAGCGAGTGGAGATCTGGGCTCACCCATCACTGCTAGACACGTGTCCCATGCAGGGTCAGTAGCCCACACGCCCTCTTCATGTCACTTGAGGCAAGCCTGTGGCTGAGAGTGTATCTATCTTTACTGATTTTCTGTCTTCTTGTTTTATTAAGTTATAGAAAATTTACAATACCACACTCTCATAGTATGTCTGTCTATTTTTCTCATGAAGTCTGCCAATTTTGGTTAACCTTTTCCCAAGCTGTGTTATTAAGCGTGCCTCTGCCCAGGATTTTGCCACGCTCCTGGTGGATGACCCCTGTTGTGAAAGGTCCTTCTCTCCCACGGTGTCAGAAGAGCCGCGCCTGCGTCCTCGTCCGTGTTCGGCGCAGAGCCGTGTCTCCTCTACGTGACGTTCTTTTGTGTGTTCCATCCGCTAATTACAGACACCCTTAGGTTTCTATTTGTGTACTCTCACTCAGTTTGGATTTAACCCGTCTCTGGCATGTTTTTATCTCCTCTCTGGCCTTCACATTTCTAAAGCTATTCTATATTTTCCTTTCTCGTAAGTTATGTCTTGTCCTGTCTTTAAAGGTTGTACCAGAAATCCCGGGCTATCATTTCTCCCCCATTGTTTCTCCCCAGTATGAACTTCATTTCTTTTTTATTTTACCAGTTATGCGCAACTGTGAGACTACTGTTCCATGCCACTATTGCATTGTTGTAATATTTTCTTCCTACCTGCATCTTACTTTCCATTTTTGTGTCTATGTGTGTGTACATGTGTGCACGTGTGGTCATATGTGTGTGGTTGCATGTGCACATGGGTGCGGATGGAGGCCAGAGGTCAAGCGCTTTCCTCAATTGCTTTTCCACCGTAGTTTTGTGAGTTAGGGTCTCTCCCTGGCCCTGAGCTCACGGATTCAGGTAGACTAGTGAGCCCCAGGGATTCCCTGTCCCCCCTTTCCCAGTGCTGGGGTTGTTGGTGCACGCTACCTACCGGCTTTTACGTGGGTTCTGGGCATCTGAAGTCAGGTGCTTGTGCTTGGGTGGCAAGCATTATCCCCGGGCATCTCCTGGCCCCTCACGCGCTTTTATGCCAACGCCTCTCCTGCTTTGCCTGGCGAGTCAGCAGTCAGAGCTCACCACACGTCCCCACTCTCTGGTGTTCTTTTTATTTATTTTTTGAGCTTTATTTATTTGAGACAGAGAGAGGGATAGAGAAAGGAAGAGAGAGAGAATGGGCACGCCAGGGCCTCCAGCCACTGCAAACAAACTCCAGACGTGTGCACCCCCTTGTGCATCTGGCTTACGTGAGACCTGGAGAATCAAACCAGGGATCTTAGGCTCCACAGGCGAACACCATCTCTCCAGCTTCCCGGGGCTCTGGTGTTCTTCATTCCTACCTGCATTTCTGTGTTGGACGTGACTATTTCCTTCTACCTAAAGAATTCTCTCTACGGGCATGGGCAGATGGCCCAGGGCTTAAAGGTACTGACTGGCTTGCAAAGTCTATCAGCTGGGGTTCGATTCATGGTACCTACTTGGTATCAGACATAGAGTTCTCATTTTCTAAACCTGCTCCTCTTCTACATGAGCCAGATGCTTTTTATAGGCGACCCTCTCCACTCTTCCCTCTGTTCTAGAATGTGGTTGTGGAAGCCGACACTTCTTGTGCAGGGTCTGTCAAACACAGTGTCCAGCCGGCTTCTGTGACCTTTGATAAGAGCCTAGTTACCTTTGGCCTCCTCCTCAATTTCAGCCCAGCTGGCCCAGTGACCCGGCGCACTGTCTGTCCCAGACTGGAAGCCTGCGTCTCAAGATGCACCCTCGGGAGGATGGGTTTGGCAACAAGATCTGGAAGTCCACATATGCCTCTGTTGACCACATGTGCCTGCCTTGCAACTGAGGCATTGTGGAGGTATCTTTCCAGTGGCCTTTTTGTTATAGCTTCCCAACTTCCTCTCTTGTTGGTTGTGATAGTCACACTTATTTTTCTTTATGTGTGTGTGTGTTGGCATGCATGCACCTGTGTGGATGAAGACCATAGGTTGATGTCAGGTGTCTTCCTTGATTACTCTCCACCTTATACTTTAAAATTAAAAAAAATCTTATTTATTTATCAGAGAGAGAGAGAGAGAGAGAGAGATTGAGAGAGAGAGAGCGGCAGAAAAAGAGAGAGAATGGGTGTGCCAGGGCCTCTAGCAACTGCAACTGAACTCCAGATGCATGTGTCACCTGGTGCAGCTAGCTTACGCAGGTCCTGGGGATTTGAACCTGGGTCCTTAGGCTTTTCAGGCAAGTGTCTTAACCACTAAACTATTTCCCTAGCCCTCCACCTTACTTTTTACTGAGACAAAGCTTCTCACTTGAATCTAGAGCTCGCCAATTTGCCTAGTCTAGCTAGGCAGCTTGCCTTAGAGATCCTCTGCCTCCCATGTGATTGGGTCATAGGTGGCTGCCATGCCCAACCGGGCACACACACCCAGAATTTATATGGGTGGTAGGGACCTGAACTCTGATCCTCACAGTTGCACATCACTGAGCCATATCTTTAGTGTCTCTTTTTATTTTACTTTATTTATTTATTTATTTATTTTTTGAGGTACAATCTCACTCTAGTCCAGGCTGACCTGGAATTCACTATGCAGTCTCAGGGTGGCCTTGAACTCATGTCAATCCTCCTACCTCTGCCTCCCGAGTGTGGGATTAAAGACATGTGCCACCACACCTGGCTATCTCTTTTTATTTTTAAGAGATAGGGTCTCATGTAGTCCCGGCTGGCCTCACACTTACTGTGTAGTGGAGAGAGAGATCGCAAGAGTGAGCTAGGGTCTCCAGTCACTGCAAATGAACTTTAGATGCATGCACCACTTTGTGCATCTAAGAGTGTTTATTTTAAGTGATATAATATAAATTAAGATTTGAATGATTTAAGTACAACGTGTCAATAAATTTTACTTATTTGTTTTAATTGACAAGTGAAAATTGTATATGTTTATGAAAAATAGCATGATGTTTTGATATGTATATGCATTATGCAAAGGCTAAATCACACATATGCATTGCAATAATACTTCATTCTTCTGGGGTGAGAACACTCATGATTAGCAGCAGTCTCCAACTGTAATGCACATTACTCAGCATCATTACCAGGCTGTAGAAATGGCCCCCCACCTGATGGAAATGTTATGTCTTTGGACAGCATCTACCCCACTTCCCACATCCTGATAGTTGGTAACCATCAGTCTACCTTCTGCTTGCCTGTTTTAACATGTGGATAAGTGACATCACACTGAATTTGTCCTTTGTGCCTGGCTTATTTCACTTAACAGCATGTCCTTCAGCTTGTGCAAATGGCAGGGTTCCATCGTTTCTAAAGGCTGAGTAGTATTGCACCATATTTACACATATGCCACATTTTCTTCATGTCTTCATCTGTTGATGGATAGCTGGCTTGGTTCCTGTGGCCGTTTGATTCAGGTGTCCCCCATAAACTTAGGTGTCCTGAATGCTAGGTTCCCAGCTGATGGAGATTTGGGAATTAACGCCTCCTGGAGGCAGTGTATTGTTGGGGCAGGCTTATGGGTGTAATAGCCAGTGTTCCCTTGCCAGTGTTTGGCGCACTCTCCTGTTGCTGTGGTCCATCTTATGTTGGCCAGGGGGTGATGTCCACACTCTGCTCATGCCATCGTTTTCCCCTGTCATTGTGTAGCTTCCCCTCGAGCCTGTAAGCCAAAATAAACCTCTTTTTCCCACAAGCTGCTCTTGGTTGAATGATTTCTACCAGCTATGCTGAACCTTACTGCAACAGTTCCACACCTTTAAATATTTTAAAAAGTTTATTTATAAGCAGAATGAAATAGAGAAGAAGAGAAAGAGAGAGAGAGGGAGAGAGAGAATGGGCATGCCAAGGCATCTATCCACTGCAAAAGAACTCCAGATGCATGCATCACTTTGCATCTGGCTTTACATGGGGAATCAAACCAGGGTTGTCAGGCTTTGCAAGTAAGTGCCTTAACCACTGAGCAATCTTTCCAGCCCTTGATTCATATCTTAAATGATGCTGGAATGAATGCATGAGTACAGATGTCTTCAGTATATGGATTGTATATTCTTTGAGTAGCCATAGCAGAATTGTCTTTTTTTTTTTTTTGGTTTTTCAAGGTAGGGTCTCACTCTAGCCCAGGCTGACCTGGAATTCACTATGGAGTCTCAGGGTGGCCTTGAACTCACAGCAATCCTCCTACCTCTACCTACCGAATGTTGGGATTAAAGGCGTGCACCACCACGCCCGGCTCTGTTTTTTTTTCTTTTTAAAATTTTTTTTTGTTTATTTATTTGAGAGTGACAGACAGACAGAGAAAGAGGGGAAGAGAGAGAGAGAGAGAGAGAGAGAGAGAGAGAGAGGGAGGGAGAGAGAGAGAGAGGGAGAGAGAGAGGGAGAGAGAGAGAGAGAGAATGGGCGCACTAGGGCCTCTAGCCACTGCAAACAAACTCCAGATGCGTGCGTCCCCTTGTGCATCTGGCTAACGTGGGTCCTGGGGAATCAAGCCTCGAACCGGGGTCCTTAAGCTTCACAGGCAAGTGCTTAACCGCTAAACCATCTCTCCAGCCCTGTTTTTTTCTTTTAATGCATGTGCGTGGGTGTGTGTAGAGTAGGTGTGTGTGCAGATGAGCATGCCCTGCGCATGCGCGTGTAGAGGCCCGAGGAGGGGTCTGATGTCCTCCTGTCACTCATCTGCATGCTTCCATGAGACGGGGTCTCTCCCTCAACCTAGAGCCTCTGTCCCTCAATGAACCCCAGCAGTTTTCTGGTCTCCATCCCTCATGGCCTGAGGTTACAGATGTGTATGACCACATATAGTTTTTTTTTTTAATATTTTTTCTTTTTTTTTAACTTTTACTTATTTATTTGAGAGAGTGAGAGAGTGAGCGAGAGAGAGAATGGTGATGCCAGGGCCTCCAGCCACTGCAAACAAACTTCAGACCCATGTGCCACCTTGTGCACCTGGTTTACGTGGGTCTTGGGGAATCAAACCAAGAACCTTTGGCTTTGGAGGCAAATGCCTTAACCGCTAAGCCATTTCTCCATTCTGTCATCTGGTGGATTGAACTTGGCAATGGCTGGCCAAAATAAGCACTCATGCTTAAGCAGCAAGCACCCTTACCTGCCAAGCCATCTCCCAGCCCTATTATTTATTATTTATCGTTGAGTGTGAGTGCGCACGTATGCATGTGTGTATGGGCATGCCACAGGGCGCACCTTGAGGTGTCTTTGTACTTCTTTCCACCTTCTTTGAAACAGGGTCTCTTGCCATTGCAAATGAATACAAATTTAGCTGACCCACAAGCTTCAGATTCTCCCGGCTCGGCCTCTTGTTGTAAGAATGTTGGGGTCACAGAGGCATACACCATTTTCATGTGGGTGCTGTGGAAGAGTGAACTTGAATCAGTAGGTTTTGTAAGCAAGTCATCTCCCCAGACTTACATATATATATATATATACATACATACATACATATATATATATATACATACATACATACATACATATATATACATACATACATACATACATACATATATATATATATATATATATATATATATATATATATATATATATTTGAGGTAGGGTCTTACTCTAGCCCAAGCTGACCAGGAATTCACTATGCATTCTCAGGGTGGCCTGGATCTCACAAAAATCTTCCTACCTCTGCCTCCTGAGTGCTGGGATTGAAGACGTGCACCACCACACCTGGCCTCAGAGGAGAATGGGCACAGCAGGGCCTCGAGCAGCTGCAAAGGGACTCCAGATGCACGCTCCACTTTGTGCCTCTGATTTTACTTGGTAATAGGGAATCAAACTTGGGTTGTTCGGTTTTCCAGGCAAGTGCCTTAACTGCTGAGGCATCTCTCCAGCCCTTATTTTCGTCTTTTTAAAGGACCTCCCTGCTGTTTTCCATAGTGCTGCCAACTGGTGTGCATGCCCACTGCTGTTGTGCAAAGGGCTCCTTTTCCTTCACTTCCTTGACCACACCTGCTGTATTTCATCCTTTTAAAAATTATTCTTATTTATTTATTTGAGAAAGAGAAAGATACAGGGAGAGAAAGGGGGGGGAGGGAGGGAGGGAGAGAAAGAGCGAGACAGAGAATGGGCGTGCCAGTGCCTCCAGCCACTGCAAACGAACTCTAGATGCCTGTGCCACCTTTTGCATCTGGCTAACGTGGGTCCTGGGAAATTGAACAGATCCTTTGGCTTTGCAGCCTCCCCTTTAAAAATACTTTTTGTTTATTGGGTTGGAGAGATTGCTTAGTGGTTAAGCGCTTGCCTGTGAAGCCTAAGGACCCTGGTTCGAGGCTCGATTCCCCAGGACCCATGTTAGCCAGATGCACAAGGGGGTGCATGCGTCTGGAGTTTGTTTGCACTGGCTAGAAGCCCTGGTAAGCCCACTCTGCTCTCTCTCTGTCTCTTTCTCTCTCTGTCTCTTGCTCTCAAATAAATAAAAATAAAAAATAAAAATTTATTTATTTATTTATTTAAGAGAGAGAAAGACACAGGGGGAGAAAGAGGGAGCATCTTTTCTGCTAATGGCATCTTGTGGTTTAAGTTTGCATTTCCCTCAGACTTCAAGTACCACTTGGCTATGTGGGTGATTTCTTTTGGGAAATGCTTGTTCAGATTCTTTGCCTATTTTTTAAAATATATTTTTACTAATTGGCAAGCACAGACAGAAAGAAAGAGAGAGAGAGGAAGGAGGAGAGAATAGGTATACCAGGGCCTCTTGCCACTGCAAATGACCTCCAGATGCATGTACCACTTTGTGCACATGGCTTTATGTGGGTACTGGGTAATTGAACTCAGGTTGTCAGGCTTTGAAAGCAAGCGCCTTAACCACTGAGCAATTTCCCTAGCCACCTGGCCCACTTTTCATTGAGTTACGTCTTTTTCTCCCTGAGTTATCTGAGTCCCTTATACTTTTGAGATATTAGCCCCTGATCACATGTCTGATATGCAGACATCTTGCAAGTCATCTTCCCCCTCCAGCATTTCCTGTTCTGTGCTGTGTCCCTCAGTTGGAAGTAGTTTGATACTTTTATTTTGTCCTTGTGACAACATAAAGCATTGTCCATATGAATGCCTTGTGAACTGCTGCCACTGCTGTGGTTTCTTCTAGAAGTTTTAGAGCTTCAGATCTTACATTTGTTTTATTTTATTTTTTTTTAATTTTTGTTTATTTATTTATTTGTGAGAGAGAAAGAGAGAGGGAGGGAGAGTTAATGAGAATGGAGAGAGAATAGGCATGCCAGTTCCTTCAGCCACTATAAACGAACTCCAGATGCTTGCACTACCTTGTACATCTGGCTTACATGGGTCCTGGGGAATTGAACCAGGGTCCTCTGGCTTCTTAGGCAAACGCCTTAACCACTAAGCCATCTCTCCAGCCCAAGAGGAGATTTTTTTGAAAAGACAAAAAAAAAAAAAATAAAAATAGCAAAACTTCATTAGGTAGACAAAAGAGAGAGAGAGAGAGAGAGAGAGAGAGAGAGAGGGAGGGCGCGCGAACTCACATAAAGAGGAAACATGACAGCCGGCATCACAGAAATAAAGGCCCACACGAGACAGCGATGAGATCCCAGAAGAAAGGGATGCTCCCCAGCACAGGCAGCGCTCTCAGACAGAACGGAGAGATCCATCTCAACAAAGCATTAGCAAGTAAGGAGATGGCTGCATGCTGAATTCTGCCATGTTACGCACATGCGTGTCTGTGTTTTTGTATGTCTGTGGGCATGTGTGTGTGTGTGTAGGTGCACCCGAGTGTGGAGGTCAAAGGACAGTGTCAGGTGTCACCCTCAGGAATGAATACTGTCCCTCTCTGTCGACACAGGGTTTCTCACTGGCCTGGGGCTCACCAATCAGGCTGGAGTGGCTGGCCAGTGAGCCCCAGGATCCTCCTGTCTCCACATCTCCAGTGCTGGGATTACAGGTGCATCCCTCCTCCACCCCTCGGGGCATCTTTCATGAGCTATGGGGGTCAAACTGAGGTCCCCATGCTTCCAAGGCCAGAATTTTACCAACTGAGCATCTCCATGGCCCCTTGCCACACATGGAAAGAACCATTACCAATCCTTCTCAAACTCTCCCAAAAACACTGAAGAGAAGGAAATACTTTCACACTCATTTTCCCAGTCCAGCACGACCGTGAAACCAAGGCCAGTAGAGGATACCCTAAGAAGAGGAAGTGACGGGCAAAGTCTCTGATAAAGTCAGATGCAAAAAATGCCCAACAAACCCCTAGCAAGCTGGGCGTGGTGGCGCACACCTTTAATCCCAGCACTCGGGAGGCAGAGGTAGGAGGATCATTGTAAGTTCGAGGCCACACTGAGACTCCATAGTGAATTCCAGGTCATCCTGGGCTAGAGCGAGACCCCCACCTCAAAAGCAGAAACCAAAAAACAAACAAACAACCCTAGCAAACCACACTCAGCAGTGCATCCGACAGCTCACTACGACCCCAGCCAAGAAGCTCCCAAGGGACTGCTTGAGCACACGAGGGACGGTTGTGGCGCAGCCGTGGCCTGCATTCTCAGCAGCAGGAGGCTGGAACGCTTTTCCGCACTCGGCAGACAAAGGTGCCCACTCCTGTGCCCTGTCAGCATGGATGTCCTGCCAGAGCAGCTGGGAAGGCATGCCAGGCATCTGTGTGGAAGGAAAGGAGGAACATCTGTTGGCAGAGGGTGTGGTCTTGTGCACAGAAAGCTCTAAAAGTGCCACACACACAAAAAATGTTTAACCAGTGAACCAGTTCAGTGATGTTGCAGGTATCAACATCAATACGTAAAAAGCAATAGTGATGGGGCTGGAGAGATGGCTTAGCAGTTAAGCGCTTGCCTGTGAAACCTAAGGACCCCGGTTCGAGGCTCTGTTTATTCCCCAGGACCCATGTTAGCCACATGTACAAGACAGTGGCTGGAGGCCCTGGTGTGCCCATTCTCTCTTTCTCTCTCTCTCTGCCTCTTTCTGTCGCTCTCAAACAAATAAAAAAAAAGGCAATAGCGATAAAGAAATAAAGTAAAGTATTAAAAAAAGACTAGAGAGATGGCTTAGTGGTAAAGGCACTTTTCTGCAAAGCCAAAGGACCCAGGCTCGATTTCCCAGACCCACATAAGCCAGATGCACAAGGTGGCGCACGCGTCTGGAGTCCGTTTGCAGCAGCTGGAGGTCCTGGAGGCTTCCCCCCCAGTGCTTCTTTCTCTCTCTAAAATAAAGAAATAAAAATAAAATATTTTTAAAAAGCAATAGCAGTTCTGCACTATTCTGTATTGATCAAATGATCAGTAAAACAATCCCATTTACAATAGGCAGAAAAAATGCTCAGCAACAACTTTAACCAAGGAGGTGAAAAGTCTTTACACTGAAAACTACACAACATCGAGGAAAGAAGTTGAACACAAATAAATGGAAAGATGCCCATGTCATGAATCCAAATAATTACTATTTCTGGGCATGGTGGCACACTCCTTTAATCCCAGCAGTTGAGAGGCAGAGGAAGGAGGATTGCTGTGAGTTCAAGGCCAGCCTGAGACTGCAGATGACTTCTTCCAGGTCAGCCTGATCTAGTGTAAAGACCCACCCTTGAAAATGCCCCCTCCTGCCCAAGAAAAACAATAATTACTATTGTCAAAATTTCCACACTGCCTGTTGACCATGGAATGGAACTTCAAAACCGCAAACCCAAATAAACCCTTTGTCTTTATACCATGACTACATTAGGTATTCTGCTATAGTGATGGAAAGCTGACTAACGCAAGTCCCTTATATAAAATGGTGAATTTGAAAAATCTATGCACTTCCTTCTCTATACTGCAAATCATCTCTCAGTTACTTATGTTATCTAATGCAATTCCAATGTCATGTTAAGTAGCTTTTCTCTTGCATTATTTGGGCAAGCACAAGCATGTGTTTCTGCTAAGTACCTGCGGTACCGTTCTAGCTGCTGGGACAAAACACCTGACGGAAGCCACTGAAGGGAGGAGAGGCTTGCTCATGTCTGTGGGGACAGTCCACCACAGTGGGCAGGACTGGCTGCTTCATCCAGGCTTGGCCAAGCAGGTGGCAGAGCTCAGGCCGGAACCAGAGGGACATCACCTCTGAGGCCTGTCCTCACTTAGTATAATCATTTCCAGATCCATCCGCTTCCCCACAAATTTCATTTTCCTTTACAGCTGAATAGAACTCCATTGTGTAAATGGACCACATCTTTATTATCCATTCATCTGTTGAGGGGCATCTAGGCTGTTTCCATTTCCTAGCTATTGTGAATAGAGCAGCAATAAACATGGTTGTGCAAGTATCTCTAAGGTAGTGAGAAGAGTCATTAGGATATACACCTAGGAGTACTATAGCTGGATCATATGGTAAATATATTTTTCATTGTCTCAAGAACTTCCACTCTGATTTCCACAATGGCTGTACCAGATTACATTCCCACCAACAGTGTAGAAGGGTTCTCCTTTTTCTGCATTCTTGCCAACATTTATTGTCATTTGTTTTCTTGATGATAGCCATTCTGACAGGAGTGAGATGGAATCTCAAAATAGTTTTAATTTGCATTTCCCTGATGGCTAAGGATGTAGATCACTTTTTTAGGTGTTTATTTGCCATCTGTGTTTCTTCTGTTGAGATCTCTCTATTTAGTTCCATAGCCCATTTTTTAATTGTGTTGATATTTTATTGTTTGTTTTTTGATTTTTTTGTATATTCTATGTATTAATTCTTTGTCAGATGTATAGCTGGCAAAGATTTTCTCCCATTCTGTAGGTTGTCTTTTTGTTCTATTCACAGTGTCCTTTGCTGTACACAAGCTTTGTAATTTTATGAGATCCCAGTGGTTGATTAGTGTTTTTATTTCCTGAGCAATTGGAGTTATATTCAGAAACTCATTGGCTATGCCAATATGTTGAAGAGTTTCCCCCACCTTTTCCTCTAGCAGTTTCAGAGTTTCAGGTCTGATACTAAGGTCGCTGACCCACTTGGACTTGATTCTTGTGCATGGAGAAAGACAAAGATCTATTTTCATCTTTCTACATATAGATATCCAGTTTTCCCAGCACTACTTGTTGAAGAAGCTGTCTTTTCTCCAATTAATATTTTTGGTGTTTTTGTCAAAAATCAGATGGCTGTAGCTGCTTGGATTAACACCTGAGTTCTCTATTCTGCTCCATTGATCTACATGTCTGTCTTTGTGCCAGTACCATGCTGTTTTTGTTACTATGGCTTTATAATATAGCTTAAAATTGGGTATGGTGATACCACCAGCCTTATTTTTGTTATTCAAAATTGTTTTGTCTATTTGATGTTTTCTGTGCTTCCAAATGAATTTTGGGATTGACTTTTCTATTTCTGTGAAGAATGCCATTGGAATATTAATGGGGATTGCATTAAATGTGTAGATTGCTTTTGGTAAGATTGACATTTTCACAATATTGATTTCTCCAATCTGAGAACATGGAATGTTTTTCCATTTCCTAGCGTCTTCTGTAATTTCTCCTTTTAGTGTTTTATTTTATTTTACTTTTTAAATTTTTTTTGTTTATTTTTACTTATTTATTTGAGAGCGACAGACAGAGAGAGAAAGAGGCAGATATATATATATAGAGAGAATGGGCGCACCAGGGTCTCCAGCCACTGCAAACGAACTCCAGACGCATGTGCCCCCTTGTGCATCTGGCTCACGTGGGTCCTGGGGAACCAAGCCTTGAACTGGGGTCCTTAAGCTTCACAGGCAAGTGCTTAACTGCTAAGCCATCTCTCCAGCCCTCCTTTTAGTGTTTTAAAGTTCTCATTGTAGATAGCCTTCACCCCCTTGGTTAAGTTTATTCCAAGGTACTTTTTTTTTTTTGGAGGCAATTATGAATGGGAAAGATTCCCTGATTTCATCCTCCACATGTTCATTGTTAGTTTATAGAAAAGCTACTGATTTCTGTGTGTTTATTTTGTATCCTGTTACATTGCTAAAAGTGTTTATCAGCTTTACCAGTTTTCTGGTCTTTAAGGTCCTTTATGTATAGAATCACATCATCTGCAAATAATGATAATTTGATCTCTTCCTTTCCAATTTAAATCCCTTTTATGTGTGTCTCTTGCCTATTGCTATGGCTAAGATTTCCAGTACTATATTAAATAAAAGTGGGGACAGTGGACATCCTTGTCTTGTTCCTGATTTTAGTGGAAAAGCTTCTAGTTTTTCCCCATTTAATATTTTATTGGCTGTAGCTTTGTCATAAATAGCCTGTATTATGTCGAAATATGTTCCTTTGATTTCCAGTTTCTGTAGGAGTTTTACTATGAAGGGAATGTTGGATTTTGTCGAATGCCTTTCCTGCCTTTTCTAATAAAATGATCATGTAATTTTTGTCCTTCAGTCCATTTATTTATTTTCTTTTTTGTTTTTTTGAGGTAGGGTTTCACACATGTCCAGGCTGACCTGGAACTCACTATGTAGTCTCAGGATGGCTTTGAACTCATGGCACTCCACCTACCTCTGCCTCCCAAGTGCTGAGATTAAAGGCATGCGCCACCATGCCCAGCCTTTAGTCCATTTATATAGTGTATTACATTTATTGATATTCATATGTTGAACCATTCCTGTGTCTCTGGGATAAAGCCTACTTGGTTGGGGTGAATAATCTTTCTGATACATTCTTGTATTCTGCTTGCCAATATTTTTTTGAGAATTTTTGCATCTATGTTCATGAGGGAGATTGGTCTGTAATTTTCTTTTTTTTTGTTCTGTCTTTGTCTGGTTTTGGTGTCAGGGTGATGCTGGCTTTATAGGAGTTTGGTAGAATTCTTTCCTTTTCTATTTTATGGAAAGTTTTAAGAAGCAGTAGTGTTAGTTCTTCCATGGAGGTCTGATAAAATTCACCAGTGAATTTATCTGGGCCTGGACATTTTTTTAGTTGGGAGACTTTATAACTGCTTAGATCTCTGTACTTGTAGTAGATCTATTTAATTTCTTTATCTCATCGTGATTTAATTTTGATAGATCATATGAATCAAATAAATCATCTATTTCTTTCAGTTTTTCAAACATAGAGGCATATATATATTCTTAAAGTATGTCCTTATGATTTTCTGAATTTCTTTGGTGTCTGTTGTAATGTTGCTTTTTTCATCTCTAATTTTGTTAATTTTTGTCCCTTCTCTCTTTCTTCTGGTCAGATTTGCTAAGGGTTTATCAATCTTGTTTATCCTTTCAAAGAAACAACTCTTTGTTTCATTTATTCTTTGGATTGTCTTTTTGGTTTCTATTTCACTAATTTCTGCCCTAATCTTTATTATTTCTTCCTGCCTACTGATTTTTGGTTTGCCTTGTTCTTCTTTTTCCAAGGCCTTAAGGTGAACCATTAAATTGTTTACTTGTGGAATCTCTAATTTATTAATTTTAATTTAATTAATTTAATAATTAATTTCTTAATTTAAGGCACTTAAAGCTATAAATTTCCCTCTTAGGACTATATTTTTTAAAGTTAGATATTGTTGCAGCCAGGTTTGCATTGCTGGTAGAAATCACCCAACCAAGAGCAGCTTGTGGGAAAAAAGGTTTATTTTGGCTTATAGGCTTCAAGGGAAGCTCCATGATGGCAAGGAAAATGATGGCATCTGGGCTACATAAGTGTAGAACAGGAACAAGAGAGCGTGCCCAACACTGGCACGGGGAAACTGGCTATAACACCCATCAGCCCGCCCCCAGCAATTCTGCTACGTGGAGATGTTAATTCCCAGATCTCCATCAGCTGGGAGCCTAGCATTCAGAGCACCTAAGTTTATGGGGAACACCTGAATCAAACCACCACAAATAGGCTTTTTTTTTTTTTTTTTTTTTACTTTTCCTATTTGGGTTTTAAAAGTTGACTAATCTATGTGCCATCTCTTTTAATATTTTGGGGTAATTCCAGGGTCTGATCTCTTCTACAACTAGTATGTGCTGCAGCTGAGCATGGATGACATCTTTACATTCAGAAAGGTCGATCACCTCCTCCTGGCTGGGACAGTCCCTACCTTCCCTCCAATCCCTTTAGTATGCATGTGGAATTCATTTGCAGAGGCTAGAGGCCCTGACACTCCCATATTCTCTCTCTTTCTTCTTGCAAATGTTTAAAAAAATCCGTTCAGGGGAGGAAGGGCTTACTTCAGCTCCTAGGTTCAGGTCGCAGTGCCCCATGGTGGGGAGGGTGTGGCGGCAGGAGCTGGAGGCAGCTGCTCACGCTCAGTCCACAGTGAGGAAGCAGAGTGATGACTGCTGCTGCCCCCGGCTTCTCCTTTCCCGCAGTCCAGGACTGCAGGCCGTGGAATGGTGCCATCCACAGTCAAAATGAGTCTTCCTAGCTCAATTAGCCAAATCAAGACCATCCCTCACAGACATGCCCAGAGGCGTAACTAATCTACATCATTCATCATGGGTGATCCCAGGTCTTTTTAAGATCCTCTCCTCCCTTAGTAAAAGAGGAAATTGGGGGCTGGAGAGGTGGCTTAGCTGTTAGGGCACTTGCCTGCAAAGCCAAAGGACCCAGGTTTGATTCCCCAGGACCCACATAAGCCAGATACACAAGGTGGCACATGTATCTAGAAGTTCTTTTGCAGTAGCTGGAGGTCCTCAGTGCCCATTCTCTCTTCCTCTTTCTCACACACACACACACACACACTCTCTCTCTCTCTCTCTCAAATTAAAAAAAGCTGGGTGTGGCAGCACACGCCTTTAATCCCAGAACTTGGGAGGCAGAGGTTGGAGGATCGCCATGAGCTCGAGGCCACCCTGAGACTACATAGTTAACTCCAGGTCAGCCTGGGCCAGAGTGAGACCCTACCTCGAAAAACCAAAAAAAAAAAAAAATTTTAATGAAGAAATTGGGACACCCCTACAGACACAGGGCAGCTGACAGACAGGGAGACACATGGGAGAGAAGGCCAGGTGAAGAGGGAGGTGGATGCTAGAGTGGCCCAGCCAGCAGCTGCGGGGTGCTTGGGGTCACCAAAGCTGAGGAGGCAATGGAGAGCCCCACCCGAGAACCGCGGCTTCCCACACGGGCTTTGATTTCAGTTGTCTGGTCTCCAGAGCTGTCAGGTCACAGAGCCTTGTTGTCCTAGGCTCCTAACTTGTGGTGCTTTGTTTTCACATCTGTGGGAAGCAGCCCCACCAGTCGGTAAGGTGGCTCAGTCAGTGAAATGGGTGCTGGGCAGGCCTGAGGGCCCGCGCTCCACCTGCAGACCCCCCTGAAAAACAGAGAATGCCAGGCAGGTGAAGACAGGAGCATCTCTGGGATTCGCCGGCCACCCTTTAGCCTAGTTGGTGAACTCTAAGTCGATGAGAGACCTTGTCTCACGAAGAGGTGGGTGGAGTTCTTGAGGAACGACTGTCAAGGTTGTCCTGTGGCAACTACACACATGAACCTCTTCACATGAACACACACTCACATGCACGCAAATACATTACAATGGTTTTTTTTTTTTTTTTTTTTTTTTTTTTTTTTTTTTGAGGCAGGGTCTCACTCTAGCCCAGGCTGACCTGGAATTCACTATGTAGTTTCAGGGTGGCCTTGAACTCATGGCAGTCTCCTACCTCTGCTTCCCAAGAGCTGAGATTAAAGGCATGTGACACCAGGCCTGGCCTAACAATTTTTTTTTGTAAATCTTTAATTTTTTTATTTATTTGAGAAAGAGAAAGAAGGAGGGACTGAGGAAGGAAGAAGAGAGAGAGAAAGAGAGAGAGCGAGAGAGGGAGGGAGAGAATGGGCACATCAGGACCTCCAGCCACTGCAAATGAACTCCAGATGCATGTGCTACCTTGTGCATCTGTCTTACATGGGTCCTGGAGAATTGAACCTGGGTCCTTTGGCTTTGCAGGCAAGTGCCTTAACCACTAAGCCATCTTTCCAGCCTTGTTTTTATTTATTTGAGAGTGATAGACAGAGAGAGAAAGAGAAACTGGATGCACCAGGGCCTTCAGCCACGGCAAACAAACTCCAGATGCATATGTCACCTTGTGCATGTGGCTTACGTGGGTAATGGGTGAATCGAGCCTCAAATTGGGGTCCTTAGGCTTCATAGGCAAGCACTTAATTGCTAAGCCATCTGTCCAGCCCCTCAGGCTCATTTTTTTTAAAAATATTTTTTATTTATTTTATTTGAGAGCAACAGACACAGAGAGAAAGACAGATAGAGGGAGAGAGAGAATGGGCGGACCAGGGCTTCCAGCCTCTGCAAATGAACTCCAGACGCGTGCGCCCCCCTGTGCATCTGGCTAACGTGGGACCTGGGGAACCGAGCCTCGAACCGGGGTCCTTAGGCTTCACAGGCAAGCGCTTAACCGCTAAGCCATCTCTCCAGCCCATCATTTTTTTTTTTTTTAAAGAAAATTCCACCCAGAAATTGAGTGTGAGGCTGGATGTTAGGGCTTCTATTTTATCAGGGACTGAATCTGAGGACTCAGGAGCAAGAGCAGAGAGCGACTCAGGACATGACAGAAGCAGGACTGAGGGGAGCATGACGGATGGCCGCTGTCCCCCACACGTCTTCCAGGGGACTGTGGGCAATGAGCTGCCAGGCACCAGCGTTGTCTCTTCAGGAGGAGTGGGGAATAACTTCTCTACCTGGCAGTGCCCAAGTCCTGTTTGTCAGAGGGCCACTGCATGGCTATCAGTTCCCCTGCGAGCTCTCCATACTTCCTTCCTCCTTGGTGAGGGGACTCTGGGAAGGAGACAAGGGGTGTCCAGCGCTGGCCTGAGGTGAGCTGAACAGTGCCTGTGTGGTCAGCTGATTCCCAGATAGGACTGTGACAGCTGAAGCAAAGCAGATGGCTGCCTGTGTCCTTCTAAAATTCATATGTCTGGCTGGAGAGATGGCTCAGTGCCTAAGGCGCTTGTCTGTAATGACCCAGGTTCGATTCCCCAGTACCCACATAAAGCCAGATGCACCAAGTGGCACATGCATCTGGAGTTTGTATGCAGCAGCTGGAGGCCTTGTAGCACTCATTCTCCCTGTCTCTCTTCTCTCTCTCTGCTTCCAAATAAATAAGTAAATAAATAATTAAAAAATAAAAATTCACATGTCAAAGCCCAACCTCTGGGGGGTGGGGGGCACAGGTAAGCAGGCTTGGATGAGCTTGTGAGTGTGCGTCTTCACTCTAGGACGAGCGCCTGTCTTGGAAGAAGAGATTGAGACTGGAGATTCCGGCTCTACCATGGGAGGACACGGCAAGAAGGTGGACATTGTCAGGATATCTTGGACTTCTCAGCCTTGAAGTAATAAGAAACAAGTGTCTCCATGCAAGCCCTTCTGACTGTGATGCTGTTAGTGGCTGAGCTGTGGAGGACAGGGACAAATGCCCCAGGACAGGGAGACCAGTTTGCTATGGTTTTCACAGGCATGAGATGCTGTTCTACTTAATTTTTTTCTCAACTTTTATTAACATTTTCCATGATTATAAAAAATATCCCATGGTAATACCTTCCCTCCTCCCCCATTTTTCCCTTTGAAATTCCACTCTCCATCATATCCCCTCCCCCTCTCAATCAGTCTCTCTTTTATTTTGATGTCATGATCTTTTCCTCCTCTTATGATGGTCTGGTGTAGGTAGTGTCAGGCACTGTGAGGTCATGGGTATCCAGGCCATTTTGTGTCTGGAGGAACATGTTGTAAGGAGTCCTACCCTTCCTTTGGCTCTTACATTCTTTCCGCCACCTCTTCTGCATTAGACCCTGAGCCTTGGAAGGTGTGATCGAGATGTTACTCAGTACTCCAGTCACTTCTTTCCAGCCCTATGATACCTTCTGAGTCATCCCAAGGTCACTGCCATCTGAAAAGAGAAGATTCTCTATCCAACGTGAGAGTAGCATTAATATAAGGGTATGAATATTAAGAGAAGTGCTTACTGGGCAGTTTGATAAGCATAGTATATACACTTATCCAGACATCAGCAGATGTTACACCCCCAGGGCTCATGACTACCCCTGTTTTAAGTTTTCAGTATCAGAGATATACTCCCCCCCATGGAGTGGGCCTCCAGTCCAACTGGAGGGCAGTTGGTTCCACCATGACAGACGTGCCACTACTGCACCCGTTGGCTCATTTGGCCTGGCTGGCCAATTATAAGGCTTGCAGTGTCCACTGTTGAGTATCTTCACTGGTGGTAGCTCTTTCTCCCATTGAACTACATGTAGAATGGCTTCTTCCAGCTTTCTGTCAGCTGGTCTACATGGAGTCCAAGTATGTGGAGTCTTCAGCAATAGGGTCTTACCATCTATTCCTGGTGGGAAACCAAGTGCCTCAGCAACGGCCTATAATGTTTTGGGGTCATCAGGGACCTTCCTGGCCAACAACTCACTGGAGGTATCCCATCCCTAGCACTGCAAATTTTCTAACAACCATCTATGGCTCCTGAGTGTTCCATTGTCTGAAACCAGAGGATTCCATATGATTTATTTGCATCCTTTTAGATTTTGATTAGCCCTCTCTCTACCTTTCCTTTACTCAGTCTCTTCCCCTGACCTCACTTTGGGCCTTTTCACCCCCATTAATCTATTCTTCTACTTACATATATACAATACCATTCTACTTAAAATTTTTTTTAAAAGATATGTTTATTTATGAGAGAGACAGAGAATGGGTACACCAGGGCCTGCAGCCACTGCAAGCAAACTCCAAATGCAGGCGCCCTCTTGTGCATCTGGCTTACATGGGTCCTGGAGAATTGAACTGGGATCCTTTGGCTTTGCAGGCAAATGCCTTAGCTGCTAAGCCATCTCTCCAGCCCTCCGTTCTACTTTCTGTTGCTTTCAGATCTCTGCTGAAATCCCCAGACTTGTCTACTCTGTCTAAACAAAGAATGCCGATTTATTTTGAGATTGTTGTATGATAACTTCAGTGTCTGTGGACTAGTTACTGTTTTGTCTCATTTTTCTCACACACTTTTTTTTTTCTTGCCTCCTTTGTTTACTGGGCATCAGACCTTATTGCAGAAATCGGTTATAAAAGGAAGTCTTCTTCCAGATGCGAGTGACATTTGCTCTGCCAGGCACCAGGAGGCGCCAGAGCTCCACAGTTCCTGAATCCTGTGGCAGGCTGTAACTGATTCAGGGAGAAATTTTCTTCCCCATCCCAAGCCAGCTACAGGGCTTCCTGGTCGCCCTTGCACCCTAACCCTGGGTTCCAGGGAAAGCCAGGGAAGCCTTGCGGCTGCCTGGGCCCATCCCCAGGCTGTGTCCTTCCCTTAAGCTACAATTAGTTTACAGCACAAATGAGGCCAAAGGCATTAGGACAACAGCCTCAAATGCTGTAAGAAAACCAGCCTCTGACCCAGGATTCTGTAAGTGAAGAAAATATCTTTCAAAACTGAGTAAAGACATCTTCAGACATCAGACAGACAAAAAGAGAGTTTGGCTAAAGAAAAAACAAACTAAAATCCAGGCCCAGGTATAAATGGTTAATTAATTGTGTGTGTGTGTGTGTGTGTGTGTAATGGGGAACTTGGGGTTCAGGAAAGTCCTTGAACCCTGAGCCCTAAGTTCGTGCCTAATTTTAATCAAAGAATTGAATAAAATGGGACTGAAGGGATAATTATTAAATTATTATATTTATTGAGGAAAGTACAGAGCCCATAAATCCCACATGGAGGGCCTGGAAAGACCATGGAAAGAAAAGAGAGAAGAAAGTTCAAGGAACTCCTGCCACGTGGGGAGCTGGAGGGGGTGAAGAATCCCTGTGGAGAGCAAGGGCTGGGGGCTCCCCTTGGCTTGGCTCTGCAGGCTGGGCCTGGGCCATGTGAAGGGGAAACTCACCAGCAGCTGGAGTTCCCAAGTGGTCAGTCAGGGAGCACAGAGAGCCTGTTCTCCTCTCACAAGCGAACTTATAACCTTATGGTGGTGGGCCCTGTCTTCTGGCTCAGTTCACCTGAGGGACAGCTGATTGGTTTGAGTTAGGGGCCATCCAGGAAGGGGCTAGCCATGATGCCAAGTTCTGGGGCTGAACTTTGACCAACCACAATGTCAGGGCTTGATTTAAATCCTAGGAGAGACCTCCCTCCCAGGAGGGGCCCAGGTTGTATGTGGAAAAACAGATCTAGGAAAGAGATAAGAAGTCAGATCCTGGCCCAAAGACATTCCTGCTTTTTTTTTCTTTCAGGGGTCACTCTAACTGCTTAAAGGAGTTAGCTGACTACCTGACTCACTCTCATATTTATGGGTGCACCAATGCCTTTTGCCCCTGCAAAAAAAAAAAAAAAAAAGTCAGACACTTGTGCCATTTTTTTTTTTTTTTTTTTTTTGGTTCTGGCTTTAGTGGGTAGCTTGGGGATTGAACCCTGACCAGCAAGCTTTGCAAGCCAGCACCTTTAATCACTGAACCATCTTCCCAGCTCCTGTGGTGGTTGATCTTGAGTGTCAATTTGATGGGATTTAGAATCACCATGGAAATACCCTTCTGGGAGTGTTTATAAGACATTTCCAGAAAGGTTTAGCCAGAGGGGCTCAGTGGTACAGTGCTTGGCTAGCCTGTGTGAAGCCTTGGGTTCCATCCTCAGCACCACAGAAAAATCAAACACAGAAAGACAAAGACAAGAACAAACAAAACAAAGCAGAAAGGAAGAAAGGCCATCTGGAATGTGTGAGGCCCCAGACCTCACGGGCTGAGGTCCTGGACTCAACAAAAGCTCCATGGACCAGGAGAAAAGGATAAGGTGAGCTGGGCAGGGATGCTCACCTTTCTGCTTCCTCCCTGTGGAGATGATGTGAACAGCTGCCTCTTCCTCCTGCTACCATACCTTCCCCACCAGGATGGACGGATGGTCTCCCCCTGCACTGTAAGCCAAAATAAACCCTTTCCTTCCCTAAAACAAACCCTTCCCCTCCCTTCTTCCCTCGCTTCCTCCCTCCTTCTCTTTCTTTCCTCCCTTCCTTCCTTCCTCCCTTTCTTCCAAGTTGCTTTGTCAGGGATTTGGTCACAGCAATGAGAAGGGAATGGATACACCAGGTGAAGGGTTGGAGGTGCAGGAAGACATAAACAGTACTGTGGAGGTTTGAATGAAATGTTCTGTATAGCCTCATGTGGTTTGAATTCTGGGGCCTCGGCTGGTAGAAATTTAGGGGAGTGGTGGAGCCTTTGGGAGGTGGAGCTTGCAGGAGGAGGGGTGTACCTGGGGGCGGGCCTTGAGGTTTATTAGTCCAGCCTACTAGGTCAGCCACTCAGACTACTTCCTCTTAGCGGATGTTGCAAGATGTAGTGCCCTGCTCTCTTGCCTGCGCCGTGGTTTCCCTGCCGGGATAGAACTTCTTTTCTAACTGTAAGCTGGAGATAAACTCTCTTCTCCCATAAGCTACTTCTGATCAGGCTGTTTTCTCTTAGCAATGAGAAGGTTGCTAAGGCAGCAACCACAACAGTAGCTACATGGTAACTCTAAGTGGATACTCATAGCATACAGAGAATGACGTGCATGATAACATGATTAACAGTGAGAGGGCGGAGTAACTTCCTATGTCATTCCATGGGAGACTTGGAAAAGTCCAGTAATCTTTCAGATAACCACTAAGAGTAGAATAAAAGGCTGTATAACTTCCAAATGCACAGAGGACAAAACCAAAGTAATACACTCTTAAAAGAGAACCCAATCACAGTATTTTATTTATTTGAAAGACAGAAAGAGGCATATAGATACACACACACATATAGATAGATAGATAGATAGATAGATAGATAGATAGATAGATGATAGATGATAGGTAGGCAGATGGATAAAGAATATGAGTGTGCCAGGGCCTCTAGCCAGTGCAAACAAATTCTAGACCCATGTGCCATTTTGTGCATCTGGATTTACATGGGTAGTGAGAAATTAAAATCGAGTCCGTAGGCTTTGCAGGGAAGCACCTTAACTGCTGAGCCATCTCTCCAGTTCACAATCATAGTATTTTTTAAAGGTTTTTTTTAAAAAAAAATTATTTGAAAGAGCGAGAGCAAGAGCAAGAGAGAGAATGGGTGTGCCAGGGCCTCCAGCCACTGCAAACAAACTCCAGATGCATGCGCCCCCTTGTGCATCTCGCTTATGTGCGTCCTGGAGAATCGAACCAGGATCCTTTGGCTTTGCAGGCCAAAGCCTTAACGGCTAAGCCATCCCTCTGGCCCCAATCACAGTATTTTTGATGACCTTCACAGATACTGGAACTAGTTATAGGAGTTCTAAGATAGCCAGTACCCACTGAGCTAAGATGTAGAAAGATTTCCATGTAAGCAAAAATGACCAGACAAGCAATCAAGGACAAATACCGCACATGATGAACGGAAACCGCTAACTGAAACCATCTGGGACAGAGGGAACGCTAGACTTAGTGGCAGGCTGCTGAAACTGCCGTGACCACCGTACTTTATGTTTTCCGAGAGTCCAGTGGCGGGTCTATAAACGGTGCAGTCTTCGGCACACACAGCAGTGTGAGGCGCTGCACCATGTGGCATCAGCAATGGAAACTGCGTACAGAAGAGACTGGGGACTGTACGTGTCTGCAGAGAATGAAGCACACAGAGAAAAGACAATGAAGACAGAGTCCTGCAGAGATGGTAGTGAGTGCCGAGTTGGCTCCCCTCCTGGATAACCATGCCACAGGCAGACTTGGCTTCATGTAACAGGGTTGGAACTCTGCAGTCTGTTGAAGGCTTGTAACTCCAAGGGGGAAAGCTTAGATGGCAAATTCAATCTTAGTCAACCTCCCTGTTTGCGTACTAGCAACCCCTCACTGGTAGGCAGCGAGCGGTTCATGTGCTGCCAGGGGCTCGCACCGTGCGGCAGGGAGGACGGTCTAGCTACCTGGTCTCTCAGAGGCCAGGAGATTACTGATTCCTGCCTCTGATTTCAGTGGTGCAGTGAGATGGAAGCCACTGCAGTCAGCGTGGAAGCCCCTCTTCCTCCCACTGAGGCGGCTGCCAGGGCATGTGGAGGTCTGGTGCTCTCCCCTGACCCATTTGGTAGCTGGACATTAAAGATTCAGGGATTCAAAAGTGACTGCATATGTGGAGAAATTTACCAAGTGGCTATGCATGCACCGACCCCTCCCTAGAACTGAGGTTACTCGGGAATGGCCCACAATACTTGAAAAATAAATGAGTAAAATAATAAAAAGTGGAGACAAAAACCAGTAACGATAGCAAAACTTGGTACTCCCCGAGGAAGAGGAAGGGTCTGACTTCCGGAAGGACTACAGTTTTAGACTCAAGTGTCTAATTTTCAGCAAGAGCCTTCTGTGTGCACAGGGGACAGGAAACCACAATCAGTTAAAGGGATGAGGCTCATCTGAAGCCCCTCGCCCTGAGGACTGGGAGTGGACAGACCACCCAGGCCAGACTGTCTTGAGTGTTCTCAAGAACTAAAGGAAGGCGCGGGTGAAGCGAAGAAGACAATGAACGAGCCCAACAGGTGGCAATCCTGGAACGAGGCGGAAGGCGATCGGAGGGAAGGTGCGCTGGTTGGAGTAAGAGGGCTGCTGGGGTCTGATGGGCACACACGGGCAGGCGGAACAAATAACGAGCTCGAAGACAGGACCACGGAAAGTATTGATTCTGAGTGACAGAAAAAGATTGCAGAAAACGATCTAAGGGGCTTGTGGGACACCATTAAGCCGGCAGACATATGTAATGTAGAAGTCTCAGGAGGAGGAGAGACAAATTTGAGAGAAAGAGAGAGAGATTTGAAGAAATAATGGCTGCAGACTCTCCACATTTGTGAAAGTCAGGCATAAAAACCTCCAAGAAGCTCAATAAACCCCAAGCACTATTGATTGAGTGATGCCTGCACCTAAACACGTTGCAATCAAACTTCTGAAAGCCAAAGGAAAAGCCAGGATGTAGGGAGCAGCGAGAGCAGAGTGACTTGTCACATGTAAGAGATCTGCTTCGGATTATCAGAGCTTCGCTCATCACGACGCGGAGGCCAGCAGAGAGTGGCCGATAGATACAATCCCAGTGCTATATGAACAGACAGTTCCTGCCAATCAGGTTTACACTCAGAAAAAACGAGCCTTCATTTTTCTTTCTTGCTGGACTCTTAACTCCTGATTGTCCTTTGTCTCTGCCTCTTTAGCAAATTCTTATTGTGTGCACCACCTCAGCTGGTGGGACTATCCTTGAAATGTGAGGAAGAAAGTAAGACATGCTCAAAGAAACAGCAACGGGGTGGGATGGATTTGTTATCATCAAGTCCTGCAGGATGAAATGAAGATACAAGAAAGCCACTTACAGCCACATGAGGAAATGAAGATCTCCATAAAGACCTTAATAAAGGCATTACTGTAATAACAGTTTACAACTCTATTTTTCCTATACGATTTAAGAGACTACTCATTAAAATAGTCATCTAAAGCCTAGTATTATTATACGTTTTATTTGTAACCATACATGTTCTTTTCTCTACAATCTGAGAAAAAAATCAAGTAAAAGAATAATTAAATGATCATCTTATTTACATTTATTTTTATTTATTTTTTGCCCTTTTTCCAAATGTCTTGCTATGTATATATTTCAGGTTATATACACATCCAGTGTCCATAGTCTGGGCAATAGAAAATAAAGGTTTTTAAACTTTTGATTGACAATTTCAACAATATAGATAATATAGCATGATTATAATCCCTTCCCATGACCTCTTTTTTATCTCCCTTATGCTGCCTCCACTGAGTCCTTTTTTTTCAACTAGTCTCTTATTTTTATACCGTCATTTTTTTTTTCTCCTATTATGGGGGTCTTGTGTAGGTAGTGCCAGCCACTGTGAGGTCGTGAATATTAAGGCCATTTTGTGTCTGGAAGACAGTATTGCAAAGCACGTCTTCCTTTTCTTTGGCTCTTACGTTCTTTCTGCCACCTCTTCCGACGCGGCTCCTGAGTCTTGGAGGGTGTGCTAGAGATGCCACTTAGTGCTGAACATCCCACTACCACTTCTTCCTTCCACTTTGATGAATCTCCCCAGTGCTCACCACCATCTGAAAGGAGAAACTTCTTTAACCAAAGTGAGTGATTGTGTGATTGTTTTTATTTTATCAAAAGAATTTTTTTTTCAAAGTAGGGTTTCATTCTAGCTCAGGCTGACTTGGAATTCACTATATAGTCTCTGAATGGCCTCAAACTCATGGCAATCCTCCTACCTCTGCCTCCCGAGTGCTGGGATTAAAGGTGTGTGCCACCATGCCTGGAAGACCACCTTTTTTTTTGAGGTAGGTTCTCACTCTAGCCCAGGCTGATCTGGACTTCACTATGGAGTCTCAGGGTTGCCTCAAACTCATGGCGATCCTCCTACCTCTGCCTCCCGAGTGCTGGGATTAGAGGTGTGCGTCACCACGCCTGGTGATCAAAAGGAGTTTTAGTCTTCGCTGTGTTGAAATTACCTTTGTGTTGTTGGGACAGACACTTGACAGAAACAAATTATGGGAGGAAAATATTATTTATTTGAGAGAGAGAGAAAGAGGCAGATAGAGAGAAATGGCATGCCAGGACCTTCAGTTACTGAAAATGAACTCTAGAAGTATGCACCACCTTGTGCATCTGGCTTATGTGGGTCCTTGGGCATTGAACCTGGCTTCTTTGGCTTTGCAGGCAAGGGCTTTAACCACTAAGCAATCTCTCCAGCCCAAGGAAGAGTTTTACTTCAGGTTTATAGCTCCCAGGGGAAGTTTCATCATGGTGGAAGAAGATGGCTCACTTCGTCATACATCCATATCCTAAAGAGAGTAGTCAGGACCAGCAAGCATGAGCTGACTCTGAGTACGCAGAGCTGCGCTCAGTCCTAAGGCCTGCCCCTGGTGACACACTTCCTCCAGTAGGGCTCAACCTCCCAAATGCTCTACTAGGTGGGGGATAAGGAGGAAACTTGATCACAAACACCTGGGACTGCAGGGACATTACATTCAAAACCAGCACATTCCACTCCATCCCTATAGACTCATGACCATCTCACAATGCAAACTGCACTCAGTCCAAATTCAAAAGTCACTATAGTCTTTGCCATTTTTAACACCGTTCAAAAGTCCAAGGTGTCATCTGAGATTCCAGACAGTCTATTAACTGTGAGCTGTGTAAAAATCAAAGCCTAGTTTACATATTTCCAACACATAATGGCACTGAGTCAACATTCCCATTGCATAAGGAGAGAGTGGCCTAATGCAAGATTAATAACCGACAGACATCTAACATCTGCAGCTCCAAGTCTGACATCTGTAACCAGTGATGAGGTCTCTGGGGTTCCTAATCTGCCCCTCCAGGTGGGATGCTCACAGCCTGGAGAACTCCTTCCTGAGCTGGCAGCTCTCCTTGGTAGCTGTCCCACTGTTCTGGCATCTCCGTATTCACTGGCTCTTCACTGCAACCATGGTTTATCTTCACATGTTTATCTATACAGTGGCTTTACTGGGTCACCATTCAGGGATTTCACCCTCCCTTCACATTGCCACATCTTAGTGGCACCTGGAACCATGAGCTCATCCCCTGAATTTTTCTTTCTTTTTTTTCAAGGTAGGGTCTTGCTATAGTCCAGGCTGACCTGGAATTTGCTCTGTAATCACAGGGTGGCCTTGAGCTCACAGTGATCCTTTGACCTGGGCCTCTTGAGTGCTGAGATTAAAGGCATGTGCCACTGTGCCTGGCACTCTGCATTTTTCATGTTTCCAAAGCTAGTACCAGGTGGTGACATAGCCAAATTTGTACAAAGTTTGACTTGAAGAGCAGGATATTCTATCACCACTCTTTCTTTAGATTCCTTCCTTTCAGAAGAATTTGATTTCTTACTAGCTTGAGCCTTCTATGAGTTGGGTCTAACCCTCAGGGCATCTTTTCCATTGTCCCAATGCAAAACAGGTAGCCCAACTATTTTCCTACTTGCTCTCTTCTTTTTTCTTAAATTTTTTTTGTTTATTAGAGAGAGAAAGAGGCAGAGAGAGAGAGAGAGAGAGAGAGCGAGAATGGGCGCACCAGGGCTTCCAGCCATTGCAAAGGAATTCCAGACACGTGCGTCCCTTGTGCATCTGGCTAACGTGGGTCCTGGGGAATCGAGCCTCGAACCGGGGTCCTTAGGCTTGACAGGCAAACGCTTAACTGCCAAGCCATCTCTCCAGCCCTTTTCTTTCTTTTTTAAAAATCTTTTTCTTATATATGCATAGAGAGAAGTACAACGGGAACTCCAGGGCCTCCTGTCACTGCAAATGAACCCCAGAGACACAAGTGGCACCACGTTGTGTGTCTGGCTTTAGATGAACACTGGGGAATTGAACCTGGGCAGTCAGACTTTGCAAGCAAACACCTTTTAACCACAAATCCACTTCCTTATCCCCCAGTTGGCTCGTCTCTAATGGTGACAATCTCCTTAATTACAAATTAAATGACTTAAAAAGAGTCTCTGTGCCAGCAACTTCAAACTTGCTTACATGTCTTTCTGTGACAAATTTTTACATATTTCATATCTTACTGTTCTATACTTTCTGCCAAGCATACCAATCCATTATTTTTAAATTCAACTTTGCTCAAGTTCTCAGGACATGGGCAGAATACAGCCAGCCTTTCCACTAGTCATCCAGTTCTAACAAAGTTCTTTCCTTCTCCTGTGAAACTTCATAAGTCAAGCCTTCACAGTCCACAGTTCTCTCTACATTTAGCAGTTTCAAATTCTCAACACAATAGCCCACCAAGGTCTGACTATAGCACTGCAAGGCTTCTCCAGGCCAGGGCACCAAATCCTTCCATATTCATCCTAAAAATAAGTTCCAAAAGTCCAAAAACGATATGGTCAGATTCAGCCCCACAAAGACTCCACTTCCTGGTATCAATTTTCTGTTTTACTTACCTTTTGGTTCTGGGACAAACCCTTCCAGAAGTAGCTTATGGAAGAAAAGGATTTATTTCAGGCTTACAGTTTTCAGGGGAGGCTTCATCATTGCAGAAGAAGCTGGTTTACTTCATAAAACATCCACAGGGAGGGAGGGAGGCAGGGAGGGAGGGAGGGAGAGAGACAGAGAGAAAGAGGGAGAGAGAGAGAGAGAGAAAGAGAGAGAGGCCAGCACAAGCAAGCATGAGCTGACTCTGGGCACGCACAGAGCTGGACTCAACCCTAAGGTCCACCTCTGGTGACACACTTTCACCAGCAGGACTCCACCTCCCAAATGGCCTACGAAGTGGGGAAACTTAATTACAAACACATGAGGCCATGGGAACATTGCATGCAAAACTGCCACTAGTTGCATAATGTTTAAAGCATAATTTTGTGGCATCAGCAGTTGTAAGAGAGAGGCTGGAGCGACAGAGGGTAGGTTGTGTCTGTTCTTGAAGTTGAGGTGGTATAATTTCAGGTCAGAGTACAGTCACTTTGGGATGTCAACCATAATCTGTATGGTGAGTACAAAGAAAATAGCTAAAGAATATATGCAAAATAAGCCGGCGTGGTGGCGCACGCCTTTAATCCCAGCACTTGGGAGGCAGAGGTAGGAGGATCACCGTGAGTTCGAGGCCACCCTGAGATGACAGAGTTAATTCCAGGTCAGCCTGGACCAGAGTGAGACCCTACCTCGTAAAACAAAAACAAAAACAACAAAAAAAATATGCAAAATAAAATGAGAACTGATTTTAAACATTAACTATGAAATAATTAAGCAAAAACAAAAATAGTGATGTTGGAAGTCAGGACAAATATCTCAATGGTATATGGAAAATAAATAGCAAAACAACAGAAGTAAGTTTCTTCTTATCACTCATTACCTTAAATATAAATGAGTTAAATTATCCAAGTGACAAAATAGGTGAAATCCAAACACTTGACAACCATGGTAATAGTATATGCTGTATTTATATCCAAAGGCACAAAAAGATTGAAAATGAAGGGATGGAAAAGATATTGTATGTATGTAATAGCCAGTAAAAGGAATGTAGTTATGCTGATACATAAAAATAGTACTCAAGTCAAAAAAGCTTTAAAAAAAATATATATATATTGGGCTGGAGAGATGGCTTAGCAGTTAAGGTGCTTGTCTGCAAAGGCTAATGACCAGGGTTCATTTTCCCAGTACTCCACATAAATTCAGATGCACAAAGTGGTGCGTACATCTGGAGTTTATTTTCAGCAACTGGAGGCCCTAGGGTGCCCATTCTCTCTGTCTTTCTCTCTTCTCTCTCTGCTTGCAAATAAATGTAAAAATATTTGAAAAATATTATTTTTTTATTGTTTTTATTTATTTATTTGAGAGCGACAGAGAGAGAAAGAGACAGATTGATAGAGAGGGAATAGACCTGCCAGGGCCTCCAGCCACTGCAAACAAACTCCAGATGCATGCACCACCTTGTGCATCTGGCTTACGTGGGTCCTGGGGAATAGAGCCTCGAACCAGGGTCCTTAACTTCACAGGCAAGTGCTTAACCACTAAGTCGTTTCTCCAGTCTAAAGTATATATTTGAAAGAGGGAGAGAATGGGCATGCAAGGTCTCTTGCTACTGCAATGGAATTCCAGATGCATACTTTCTGCATTTGGCTTTACAAGAGTACTGGGGAGTCAAATCTGGGCTGTCAGGCTTTGCAAGCAAGTTCCCTTAACCACTGAGACATCTTCCAAGCCCAGGTTTTTGAATTTTAAACCTCATGTTTTATCAAATTTCAGAAAGTTTATGCAATTCTTTCTCTCAATACTGTCTAGCCACACTCTATCTTCGGGAAGAGATGATCTTTTGAAGTCTTCTGACAGGTCTCCAAAATTATATATACTTGTATATTCTATTTTATTATCTGTTCAGCCTCATTGATTCCAACAGTTTCAATTCATGCTCACTGATTACAATCACATGAATCAAAATAAATGAAGATTGACCATTTGGAAAAGTTCAGTGTCCCTTCATAATAAACTCTCAATAAAATGGGTACAGAAGGAAGTTTATTTCATGCAATGAAAATAAGATCAAGTTTGTGCAAAAAAAAAGTGAAAAAAAAAAAAGCCCTTGGCTAATACCACAATCAAAGCTTTCAATTTTTCCTCTAAAAATTTGTACAAAGCAGGTATGCCCATTCTTATCACTTTTAAGTTTTTGTTGTATTCATTTATTTGAGAAAGAGAGAAAGAGAAAGAGAGAGAGAAAGAGAGAGAGAGAGAGAGAGGGAGAGAGAGAGAGAGAGGGAGAATGAATGATAATGGGCATGTCATGGCCTCTAGCTACTGCAAATGAACTCCAGACACATGCACCACCTTGTGCATCTGGCTTATGTGGGTACTGGGGAATCAAACCTGGGTCCTTAGGCTTCACAGGCAAATGTCTTAATCACTAAGCCATCTCTCCAGCCCTCTTATCACTTGTATTTAGCAAAATATTGAAAGTACTATCAAGAGCAATCAGACAAACAAAATAATTAAAAGCAATCTAAATAAGAAAGGAAGAGGGCTGGAGAGATGGCTCAGCAGTTAAGACATTTACCTGCAAAGCTTAATGACCTGGGTTTGATTCACCAATACTGACGCAATGTCAGGTACACAAAGTGGCACATGCATCTGGAATTTGCAGTGGCTAGAGGCCCTGTTATGTCCATATTCTCTCTCTGTTTCTGCTTTCAAATAAATGAAATATTTAAAAAAGGAAGAGACAAGATTTCCTCCCATTTTCAGATACTGTAATTCTCTCTATGTGGCCCTAAAACTGCCACCGAAACTGTTAGAACTCATAAATGAATTCACAGTAAGGCTATAGACCACAAACTCAACAGGAAGAATTGTTGACATCTCTTCCCACCAATACTAACTACCCAAAGTAGAAATCACAAAAACAACCCCATCTACAATAGCATAAAAAATACCTAGAAATAAATGTAATCAAGGAAGTAAAAGACCTGTATATTCAACATTATAAAACATGGATAAAAGAAATAAAAAGTCAGAAAAATAGAAAGATGTCCTATGTTTACAAAGAATTAATATTAGTAAAATGCTTATTCTATCAAAATGATATACAGACTATGTAATCCATATGAAAATGACCATGACATTTTTTTTTACATAAATAGAAAAAATATTCACTCTCTAAGGAATCACCTAAGATCCTGAGTAGCCAAAACAATCGAGAAAGAAAAACAATGTTGGAATCATCATACTTCTTCTTTTTTTAAAAAAAAATTATTAATTTATTTATTTGACAGAGAATGAGGGAGAGAGAGAGTGAGAGAAAGAGAGACAGAGAGAGAATATGGGCGTGCCAGGCCCTCTAGCCACTGCAAATGAACTCCAGATGCATGTGCCCCCTTGTGTATCTGGCTTATGTGGGACCTGGAGAATTGAACCTGGGTCCTTTGGCTTTGCAGGCAAATGCCTTAAACGCTAAACCATCCCTCCAGCTCCCCACACTTCTCTTTTTTTAAAAAATATTTTATTTATTGGAAAGAGAGAGGCGGGGGGGGAGGGAGAGAGAGAGGTGTGTGAATAAAGAGAATGGGCATCCAACCACTGCCAATGAGGTCCAGATGCATGTGCCACCCTGTGCATCTGGTTTCATGGGTCCTGGGGAATCGAACCTGAGCTCTTAGGTTCATAGGCAAGCGTCTTACCACTAAGCCATCTCTCCAGCCCAATATCACACTTCTTGATTTGAAATTTTATTCCAGAGAAATAGTAATCTGATGATTATTATTTCTATACTATCCTATTTCTATACTAATAGTAATCTGATGAGCATGGTGAAGAGCCCAAACCAAAGTAATGCCATGACAGACTTTAAAGATATTAATAGGCCTAAGTTTCTGTTGCCCTGCAGGGTCCAAATTACTGACACAGCACTTTGTAGTTATTGGAAAAAACAACCACAAACTGCTCAGTACCCAACATAATCCCTGTAACAGGCCAATCCAAAAGGACCAAGAGATGTTATACATCCCTGTGGCTCTTGTGACTATAGATAAGTTTGCTTAACGCTCCTCAGCTACTATGTAACCAATCAGCTTGTCACATGTGTACTCTTGCTAAATGTCAACCAATCATGTAACTGCCACGTTGGAAATTCCCCTTTTCTTTGTTTGAACCTAATAAAAGCTCCTCCCGGACGCCAATGGGGGCTGTTGGATGGACCCACTGTGTTGGTAAAGTCTGGAGCCCGAGCTTAAGCCCGAAATAAAGCTCTTTGCTGTTGCATACATGTCCAACTCTCTTGGTGGCTTTTGGGGATTCTGTGATCTGGGCATAACATTTGGGGGCTCATCCGTGATCCCCAAGGCCCCTGGGACCTCTGACACATTGAGCTGAACTTCCAGCTGGTAAGTGTCTCTGTTTTATCTTTCTCTCAGTCAGTATAGAAGTGAGCTTACTCTGTAATTCTGATCTTGCCCTGTGGTTTGGCGGACATGCTGGCGACCACCCTGCCTGGGCAGAGGGTCCTAGGTGCCCCAGGCCCACCTGGAGGGGATTCAATCCCTTTAATGGATTTGAGGGATGAAGTAGGTCGCTCCTGTGCACGCGAGAGGTGTCATCTCACTTTCAGTTTTGCCTCCAATGGCCAGGAGGATTTGTTCTTTTTCTGTGTGCGTTCATTGTGCTTGTTAGTTGTGTCATGTTTGTGACTGTGACTAAAGAGATGAGACGGATGCAGGTGATACCACTTTCTCTTCTAGAGAACCATTTCAAGGAAATTAAAGACCTGAGCATAGAAATTAAAAAGGGAAAGTTAACTGTCTTTTGCAGGAGCCAATGGCCGACTTTCCACCTTCAACATTGGGCGGCCAACTGAAGGCACTTTCGACCTACTGACCATTCGCCAGATATTTGTTCTAGGTCAACTTCAACTTACATAGAGGATTATTAAAAACAACAGAATTCCCTCTGAAGAGGTAACTTATAATTTATCAGGTATTAAAAAACATTGTAATGTCCTGTTACTTAAAAGGAGGAGACAATTGACCTGACTTTTAGGCCAGCCTGCCTCAAGATAGGAACAAAGTTTGCCTTAGTTACTCCAAAATCATTTCCAAGTGTGTTATTGGTATTAGTGACATAAAAGTCTTTAGACTACTTGCTTGTTAGTAAGTAATAGGATTAATTGATTTGGTATAATTTTTCTTAATAGCCTTATAAAAAAGATAGTTAATAATGGGGTGAGATGAATTGATTGAAGGAACTGGGAAGGAATTTTTCAATGTTGGGACATAGAATGCTCGTTAAAATGCTTTTTGAGAGCTGAGCGTGGTAGTTCATGCCTTTAATCCCAGCACTCGGGAGGCAGAGGTAGGAGGATTGTTGTGAGTTCAAGGTCACCCTGAGACTCCATAGTGAATTCCAGGTCAGCCTGGGCTAAAGTGAGACCCTACCTCGAAAAAACAAAAAACAAAAAACAAAACAAAACAACAAAAAAAAAGCTTTTTGAGTGGTACTTAGATCAGAATGTTAAAGTATGTAAATAAAGGTGTGCGGATGTAAGAAAAAAATTTTCATATTAAACCTAAACACCATGCCTAAAGTTAGAGATTTTTCAACTGTTTACAAACTCTTTAGAAACAAAAAACTAATTTTCAGGTTAAAATATGTTGAGATAGCTTGCTTAAGCTTTATCAAATTTAATTCATGGGTAAAACATAAAGTTGTTTTATGTTAATAAAAATTTCTGTGGTACATAAAATCAATAGTTATCAAGTTTAAACCAAAATCATTGGTTGTCAAATAATGTTTTCTCTTCCAAAAAGATTTATCAAGGATTATATTAATATTTAGCTACCTGTTTTGGCTCAAAAAAGACCAGATTCTGCTCTATTATGTGTAAGTCCAGTGCTTATAACAAAATTAACTCTTAAGACATATTCCCTACTTTAGGGTACAGCCTCATGCTCAAACAATGGTCCTCATCTGAGAAAAATAATATTTAAGCTCTGTGGTTCTGTTTCCAATGTTCTCTGGGTAACTGGTACCCATACAGGTATCTGAACTAATCAAAAATGTTTTCAAACACAGATGCTAAGACTTTATACTGTCTTACTTTTCCTTTTCTGACAATTTCTAGGTTAAATTAATTAATTTATTTGTAAATTAATTGGCATTGTTTTCAAGACTGGTAACAGGTTCTGCCTATATTTATAAATGTTAGATATTTAAAGTGTTAGATGTGCCTACTTTCTATACCTCAGATATATGGGTTATGCTGCCACAGTACAAAAAAAATTTAAAAAATTGGACAAAATGATTTTAAAAGCCCTTGTGCCATTCTTTAACTAAATCTATTTCAGCAATCAAATGTGCTCTATATGTACATACCTCCAGGTTGGTGTAACTTCCTTTCCAAGTGTGTTAATTACCTACATAGAAGCCAAAGCCAATTGGACTCATCAGAGCAAGAGGTGCCAATATTTTGGCCTGTGCTCCCAGGTCATGAGGCCACTGGAGATGATGGGACATTTCTACATTGGCTCCCCGGTAAGTCACCTGTCTTCCTGAGCAGGTGCACAGTCTGAAACAGGAGAGTCACAACTGAGGAGCAATTAGTCCTCCTGACTTCCTAAGGGACAAAACAAACAAACAAACAAACAAACAAACCCCCCCAAAACCCCTACTTGGCCAGCACAGCCCTGACTCATCCTAAAAGACAGAAAACACCAATAAACTATAGGGCTACTCCTGGGTCCTTAAAGTCTCTTTGGAGAGCCATTAGTGACCTCCAAAATTAATCCTTCATCAAATTTTGGCTATCTGTATGGTCTTAAACACTCAGAGAGAAATGTATAACCAAAGATAAAAATTACCTTAAATATATGAATGGTCTATTAAGTAAAATAACAAGAGCTTTCCAAGAGGGGAAACAAAACAGACATTAAGACATCTTTTCTCCATAGTTCTAATTCTATAATAAAAAACTATAGATTTCAAAGCATTATCTTCAAATCTAAAATATATAAATAAGTTCTGAGACCAAGGATATATTTGTACAACCTTTAATAGCACCTAATAGCTCTCTATTATCAATGTTAAATGTTATGTATATGTTTCTGATAACTCTGCTAATATCTCATCTGTTTTACAAGCCATGTTGAATACTACTGTGCCATTTAATGAACAGCTCTGGGAGAAAATCTCAGCCAGCTCATCCTCAGATGGTCCTGAAACAATGCAAGCCTGTCTACCTGAATTCCCTCAACCTCAAAAAGGACCAGCTTTCTGTGCACTCCCTTCTCATTAACTCCTTACTTTTATTCTTTCTCCCCAACATTCTCTTCCAAGACTATCTTCCTACACTCTGGGGTCCATTACAATAGTTCCCCTCTCTGGGAGAGACTCTCTAAGTGCAACAAGTCCCCACTTTGTGTCCCATTCAGCAGGAAATAGTAAAGTGATCTGATGTCTTCATTCCAGTCCCCTAAAAGCCATTAAAGTGTCTTCTCATGAGAGAAAAAAAATAAAGGGAGATAAATTAGGGTGGCTGAACCACCACCACCACCCCACAACTACCGACCAGGGGACTGGGTCTTCATGCATCACCACCACCGTGAGACCCTTAAACCTCATGGGAAAGGGCTAAGGCTAGACAACAAAATCAAAATTGGTAAGAATCTATGTTCAGTTGGTCTCCTTAGTTAACAACCTTGCTTTCAGCCCTGGCTGGACCCCTGGTTTTACAATTATTAACCCTCAGACCTTGCATAATCAATAAATTAATCTCCTTTGTCAGGGAACAAATCAACAGTGTAACTCATGGTGCTTAGGACACAGTTCCATTCCTTGCAACCTCTCCCCTAATGAGGACCCAAGACTTAAAATATATTAATAGGCCTAAGTTTCTGTTGCCCTGCAGGGTCCAAATTACTGACACAGCACTTTGTAGTTATTGGAAAAAACGACCACAAACTGCTCAGTACCCAACATAATCCCTGTAACAGGCCAATCCAAAAGGACCAAGAGATGTTACACATCCCTGTGGATCTTGTGACTATAGATAAGTTTGCTTAACGCTCCTCAGCTACTATGTAACCAATCAGCTTGTCACATGTGTACTCTTGCTAACTGTCAACCAATCATGTAACTGCTATGTTGGAAATTTCCCTTTTCTTTGTTTAAACCTAATAAAAGCTCCTCCCGGATGCCACTGGGGGCTGTTGGATGGACCCCACTGTGTTGGTAAAGTCTGGAGCCTGAGCTTAAGCCCGAAATAAAGCTCTTTGCTGTTGCATACGTGTCCAACTCTCTTGGTGGCCTTTGGAGACTCTGTGATCTGGGCATAACACGTGGGCATAGAATAGATATGGCATCAAAACAAGTCTGCAAAGAAACCCGAGCATGTATGGTCAACTAACTTTGGGAAAGCCACCTCAAAGACACTATGGAGAAAAGACAGTCTCTTCAGAGTGGATATCTGTATGCAAAATAATGAAACCGAACTCTTCTGACCCTTCCACACAGGAACTGACTACAAGTGGGTGGAAGATCTACGCATCGGACCTGAAATGACACAATTCTGAGGAAAAAAGTCAGCGGGGACAATCGCTTTCATTGACATTCACAATGGTTTTGTGACTATGATCCCCAAAGCACCAGTAACAAAAATAGAAATAAGCAAATCAGATGACATAGAATAAGAACCTTCTGCGCACCAGAAAAGCAATCAGCAGGTGACAAGGTGGCTGGTCAGTGCAGGTGGGAGAGAGTCTGGGGGAACCACGAATCAGGTAGAGGAATAGGCTCTAAGATATACCAGGAACTTACGCACCTCAATGCAAAATAATTATTACTTAATTGAGTTAAAAAATGGACAAATGGGGCTGAAGATATGTCTCAGCAGTTAGTGTGCTTGCCTGCAAAGCCTAACGACCCAGGTTCGATTTCCCAGTACCCATGCAAAGCCAGATGCACAAAGTAGCACATGCATCTGGAGCTTGTTTGCAGCAGCTGAAGGCCCTGGCATGCCCGTTGTCTCTGTCTGTCTCTCTTCTCCCCCTCTCTCTCTGCTTGCAAATAAATAAATAACTAAAAATATCTAAAAAATGGACAGATGACCCCAATAGACATTTTCACATAAGAAATAAAATGAGGGGGCTGAAGAGATGGATTTATAGTTAAGTGCTTGTCTGCAAAGCCTAAGGACCCAGATTTGATTCCCCAAGTACCCACGTAGCCAGATGCACAAGGTGATGCATATATCTGGAGTTCATTTGCAGTGGCTTGAAGCCCTGGCATGCCCATTCACTCTCTGCTTCCTTCTCTCTCTCTCTAATAAATAAAAATAAAATATTTAAAAAGTAAATGGGATATCAAAAAAAAAAAAAAAAGAAAGAAAAAAGAAAAGAAAGAAGAAAAAAACAATAGGAAGTGGTCACCAGAGCTGTATGTGTCAGGAAAATGGGAGGTACGTGTCAGAGAGAGCAAAGCTGCAGTTATATAGTATAGTAATAAGTTTAGAGATGTATAAAGTGAGGAATGTATTAATAACTTGTATTAATATTTTCTGGTACTCTGACCACACACACAAAATGAAAGGTTATTATGTGGGATATAAATTTTTGATTTTTAACCTCACTCCTTCCTCTTTTTTTTTTTTTTTGAGCATGTTCTCATTCTAGCTCAGGCTGACCTGAAACTCATTCTGTGGCCCCAGGCTGGCCTCAGACTCACAGTGATCTTCTTACCTTAGTCTCCTTAGTGCTGGGATTAAAGGTGTGTGCCACCATGTTCTGTAAGATAGCTACTTCCTTGAATTTATTAGTTCAAAAAATTTTATTTGCTTGATGGAATCTTTAAAGTTTTCTTCATATGAGATCATGTTATCTGCAAACACATATTTTCTTTTCTTCCAGTTTGGATGGCTGTATTTCTTTCTCTTTCTTTCTTTCTTTCTTTCTTTCTTTCTTTCTTTCTTTCTTTCTTTCTTTCTTTTTTCTTTCTTTCTTTCTTTTTTTTGTTTTGACTTTTTGAGGTAGGATTTTGCTCTAAGCCAGGCTGACCTGGAATTCACTATGTAGTCTCAGGCTGGCCTCAAACTCATAGCAATCCTCCTACCTCTGCCTCCCAAGTGCTGGGATTAAAGGCATGTAACACCATGCCTGGCAATATCTTTTTCTTGTATTTCTTTTTCTGGCCTAATTGTTCTGGCTATGATTTCAAGTGCTGTAGTGAACAGAAGTGGCAAGAGGATCCTTACCTTAGTCCTAAAGGAAAAGTTCAGTTTTTCACTGTTGGATGTGATGGGCACTGTGAGGGTTTTTATTTTTGAGTGTATACGTGGTGTGTGTGTGTGTGTGTGTGTGTGTGTGTGTTGTGTATGTGTGTTGTGTATGTGGGGGCCAGAGGTCAATGTTGAGTGTCTTTGTCAGCTACTTTCCATTTTATTTTTAAAAATTTTTATTTATTTATTTATTAGAGTCAGAGAGAGGGAGAAAGACAGAGAGTGAGAATGGCCACACCAGAGCCTCTTGCCACTGCAAATGAACTCCATACACATGTGCCACCATGTGCATCTGGCTTACATGGGACCTGGAGAATTGAACCTGGGTCGTTAGGCTTTGCAGGAATGTGCCTTAACTGCTAAGCCATCTCTCCAGCCCATCCATTTTTTTTTTTTTTTTTGAGACAGGGTTTCTCATGGACCTGGTATGAGTCATGGTGGCTGCATAAGTGAGTCAGGGTAGGTTCTCTCTTCTTTAATTTTTTGGAAAAGTTTGAGACAGGTTGCTGCTAGATCTTCTTTAAGTGTTTGCTAGAGTCCCCAAACTTTTGTTGAACCATCAGGTCCTGGACTTTTGTTTGTTAGGAAAAAGAATTTTTTTGTAGTGCCAGGGATTGTACCTAGAGCCTCACACTCGCTATGCAATTGCTGTAACCACTGAGCCTAGTACGTGTGCACATGCACGTAGGGGCCAGAGGACAGCCCCAGGTATTGTTCCATAGGTTCCGTCCACCTTTTTTGAGACATGGTCTCCCCTTACTGGTCGGAAACTTGCTAAATGGGCCAGACTGACTAGCCAGTATGCCTCAAGGATCTCTTGTTTCTGCCTCCCCAGTGCTGGGCTTACAAGTGTGTGTCACCACGGCCAGCTCATTTGTGTCATCATGCTTGGCTTTTATTTTTTTAAATATGGGTGCTGGGGACCAAACTCAGGTCTTCCTATTTGCAAAGAAAGTACTTTACCAAATAAGCTATCACCCCATCTCCCCAGACCCTGGAGAGGATTTTTGATTGCTGATTCCATCTCTTGATAAATTGTAAGAATATTTGGATTTCCTATATCTTCACGGAAACTATAGGTATATGAGATTTCCCCCTTATTGCTGTGACAACGCCTGACAAAAGCAAGACAAGAGAGGAGGGGTTTTTTTGGCTCACAGTTTAAGAGGAGCACCATCCATTATGGCAGGGAAAGCAGGGCAGAGTGGCTTTTGCTGTGGTGGCAGGAATGTGAGGTGGCTGGTCACAAGGAGTCCGCAGTCAGGCGGTCCTCACTTTCTCCTTTTTACTCAGTGCAGGGCTCTCGCTTGTGGACCGTGCTGTCCGCATGCAGGACGGGGCTTCCCTCATCAGCGCAACCTCCTTGGAAGCGCTGTCATCGAGGTGATTCTAAACCCCACCAAGTCGGCAATCCAAATTAGCCATCACAGCAGGTTTGGGTTCTGGAAAGATGGCATTTCATTCAGGAAATCAGACTTGCTGCCATATAGTCATCATGGTCACAGTGGTGACGCTGCCTTTCGAACTGAGGTAATTTCAGTCTTCTTGATCTTTCCTCAGCCCATCTAGCTAAATGGTGTTTAGTTTCTCTGGTCTCTCAGAAGAATCAACTGTTGTTTTCATTGATTTGTCCTATTCTTTTCTCTATTTTGTTTATCTCTGTTCTGATCTTTATCATTTCTCTCCTTCCGCTAGTTTTGGGCTACTTTATTCATTTTCTAGTTCTCTAAATTTTAAAATTAGATTTTTGTCATGAGTTATTTCTATTTTTTAAAAAACTTTATTTTTATTTATTTATTTGAGAGAGAAAGAGAGACAGAAAGAGGTAGAGAGAGGGAGAGAGAGAATGGGTGTGCCAGGGCCTCTAGTCACTGCAAACAAACTCCAGACACATGTGCCTCCTTGTGCATCTGGCTTACGTGGGTCCTGGGGAATTGAACTGAAGTACTTTGGCTTTGCAGGCAAATGCCTTAACTGCTAAGCCATCTCTCCAGCCCCTTGTGAGTTATTTCTTGAAAATATTTTATTTATTTATTTATTTATGAGAGACAGAGAGAGAAAGAGAAAGAGAGAGAAAATGGGTTGCCAGGACCTCTAGAAACTGCAAACAAACTGCAGATGCATGCACCAGCTTGTGAATCAGGCTTTACCTGGGTACTGAGGAAGCAAACCCGGGTCCATAGGCTTTACAAGCAAGTGCCTTAACAGCTGAGACATCGCTCTAGCTCTATGAGGTATTTTCTATTTTGTGTCTGAAGCATTTATTTCCTTTTTAACCTAGGTGTGGTTATAAAACCCTGTCATGGAATATGTCCTCATGGAAGCGAGCCTTGAGGAGCACCACAAAGACCTTTTTGGGGTATGCCCCCATGGGGGTATGTCCTCGTGGAAGGACCCTCATGGTGTATGTCCTCATAGGAGGTGCAGTGACAGTTTTAGGATCTATGTCTTGTACTTTTCTCTCCTCTTTGTCCAGGGCAGTTCATGCTCTGCCTACTGAGCTGGTCTCCAATGCCTTCACATGGTTGTTTGGTACATTGTGTCCACCACTTACAATTGCAATCAGTGAGGTAGTCACTCTACAAGGTACCTCATCAAGGCCAGAGTTAGACCTCTCCTCCTTAGAATTGATTTTAAAATCCAGTTTACTATGACACACTGATGGTATTATCCCCCCACCCAAGTTTGTCAGAAGGGAGCCTCTTCAAGCTGGATCTTGGGAGCGATGGCATGCCTCTATCACTTTTGGAGGCTTCCTTACTGCCTGTCATAACCAATCTTTACTTTTTTTTTTTAATCCCTGGCCCTATTGCTAGGCTAGTTTAGTGAAGAGAGATAAAAACTAAGTGTTGGAAAATTACTTCACATTAATGACTGTAAATTTATTTCAACATCTCAAATTTCCTCTCTTCTTTCATATTCCATTTTATTTTTTACATTCTTCTTTACCAAAAATAATTCTGCTATTTAGTCACATCTACATATTTACTTGTAAATTTATTTTATTTTTTATTTATTTGAGAGAGAGAAAAAGAAAGAGAGGGGGAAAGAAGGGAGAGAGAGAGAGACAGAGAGAGAATGGGTGCACCAGGACCTCCTTCCACTGCAAACAAACTCCAGACTCATGTGCCACCTTGTGCATGTGGCTTATGTGGGTCCTGTGGAATTGGACCTGGGTTCTTTGGCTTCGTAGGCAAGTGTCTTAACTACTAAGCCATCTCTCCAGTCCCATATTTACTTTTGGTTCAGTGTCACAAAACACAGAAAATCATTTGAGAATTATAGCCCCAATTCACTACCAAGAACAAACTATTGAATCAGCTTAAGAACATTCTTTATCTAGCCCTTTGCATGGTCTGGGGTGTTGGCTCAGGGGTTAAAGATGCTTGCTAGCTCTTTCTATCCATACATAAATAACACATCCACATGTTGTTCCAGTCAGGGTCCCATTGCTGGCTGAAAAAACCCAACCACATTCCACCCCTGGCCCCCATAAACTGATAACCATACATGATGTAAAATGCAATGCATTCAGTCCAACTTTAAAAGTACCCATAGGTGTGTTTTTTTTTTGTCCCCATAGTTTTTATCAGTTTCAATGTTGTTCATGCATCACTATAATCCAAGGTCTTTTCTTCTTTCTTTCTTTCTTTCTTTCTTTCTTTCTTTCTTTCTTTCTTTCTTTCTTTCTTTTTTTTGGTGTTTCAAGATAGGGTTTCATTCTAGCCCAGGCTGACCTGGAATTCACTATGTAGTCTCAGGGTGGCCTTGAACTCACCATAATCCTCCTACCTCTGCCTCCCGAGTGCTGGGATTAAAGGTGTGCATCACCTGCCCAGCTTTCCAAGGTCTTTTAACTGAGCCATTATATATATATATATATAAAAGCAAACTTCAAAAAGCTCATAATGGCACAGAATAAACAGTCACACTGCAAAAGATGGCATTGGGTATATAGCAAAGAAATATTCAACCAATACAAGATTCAAAACAGCCAGGGCAAACATCAAACTCTGTAACTCCAAGTCCAACAACTTGCCAGTGACAAGTCTACAAGTCCAATAACTGTAACCAGCAACAAGCCTCTGGAGTTCTGATTCCACCCCTCCAGCTAGGCTACTCACAGTCCTGGAAACCTTCATCTGGTGCTGGCAGCTCTCCTTGCCAGCCATCCTGTAGTCCTGGCATCTCCACTGGGTCTCTATTGCAACTCACGGTTCATCCTCATGGCTGCATTGGGTCTCCATGCAGGTAATCCAACAAGCCTGCTTCCACTGCCCATGGCCATTTCCAAAACACAAGACCGTGTTGCAAATTCAATGACCCTGTATTTCCTGAAATTGTTATACTGTATAATACCGGGTAGACTACCAATTGGTTAATCCAGGGGAGAATAAAGCAGATTTTGAAGAACGGGACAGTCCTTCAGCATTCAGACCCCTTCAAAAGAGTCTGCATTCTTCTTGTTGTCTCAATGCACATCAGCTGGCCCAATCTCAATGGTTGTAATCTTTCATATACTTGCAGCTGAACGGACAGCAGTTTCGGCCCAAAGATTTCATTTTTTTCCCTGTGCCATATCTCTGCTCATACCAGTCAATTTCTATACAATACAACCCTGCACAAATTCTCAGGACACAGGCATGAACAGCAAGCCTCTTACACAAACTACTTCTAGCCCAGTCCAGGCAAAGCTCTTTCTCACCTTCATAAGCCAAACCTCAAGTCCTTAGTACTTACTGCATTGAGGTCTTTGAATTTTGACCAGAATGGTTCATCAAGCTGTACTTACAGCACTGCAAGGCATCTCTTAGGCCAAGTTTTCAAATCCTTCCACATCCTTCTCAAAACCAGCCTCTAAGGGCCAAAAGCCACACACCCAGATGTTGAACAATAATGACACCACTTCTTGGTACCAATTTTACTGTTCTAGTCAGGTTCGCATTGATGGCAGTAAACACCCAACTGATCAGCTTGAGGGAAAAAGGTTTATTTTGGCTCATAGACTCAAGGGGAAGCTCCATGATGGCAGGGGAAAATGATGGTATGAGTGATATGAAATCTTTGGACATCACCTCCTGGCCAACATCACATGGACAATAGCAACAGGAGAGTATGTCAAACACTGGCAAGAGAAAGCTGACTATAACACACATAAGCCCACCTCCAATAATACACTGCCTCCAGGAGGATTTCATATTCAAATTGCCTCATCTGGGGACATGGCATTCAGAACACCTAAGTTTATGGGGACACCTGAATCAAACCACCACGTAAATACACAGACCATTTTCTTCTGTGTAGTTATTTTATCAGACTACAATATAGTTATGTCCATTTTTATGTTAACATTCAATTTTATGGGTTCTTCCCAAATCTTGCTGATGTAATTTGATTTTATGTATGTGGAATATATTGATATGATTCAGAAGAGAAATTATTTTATAAAAGTTTATTCTGAGAAGTCTCAGTGCTCTCCTTTCCTTTATTATAGGCAAGCTGAACACTTAGAAATATTTAAGCTTTTTGCTCTTATAACCAGTGCAATTGATTCTATTTTATCTTATTTTATTTGTTTTTAGATATTTGCCACTTTTTCTATTTTTTGGGAATTAGGCTGTTTAAACTTATCTTTGCTGGAATCAGTTTTTTATTTATTTATTTATTTTCACAATTTTTATTAACATTTTCCATAATTATAAAAAATATCCCATGGTAATACCTCCCCCCTCCCGCACTTTCCTCTTTGACATTCCATTCTTCATCATATTACCTCCCCATCTCAATCATTGTACTTACATATATACAATACCAACCTATTAAGTACCCTCCTCCCTTCCTTTCCCTTCCCTTTATATCTCCTTTTAAACTTACTGGCCTCTGCTACTAAGTATTTTCCTTCTCATGCAGAAGCCCAATCATCTGTAGCTAGGATCCACATATGAGGGAGAACATGTGGCGCTTAGCTTTCTGGGTCTGGGTTACTTCACTTAGTATAAACCTTTCCAGATCCATTCATTTTTCTGCAAGTTTCATAACTTCATTTTTCTTTACTGCTAAGTAGAACTCCATTGTATAAATGTACCACATCTTCATTATCCACTCATCAGTTGAGGGACATCTAGGCTGGTTCCATTTCCCAGCTATTATAAATTGAGCAGCAATAAACACGGTTGAGCATGTACGTCTAAGGAAATGAGATGAGTCCTTAGGATCTATGCCTAGGAGTGCTATAGCTGGGTCATATGGAAGATCAATCTCTAGCTGTTTTAGGAACCTCCACAATGATTTCCACAATGGCTGGACCAGATTGCATTCCCACCAGCAGTGTAGGAGGGTTCCTCTTTTTCCACATCCCCACAAGCATTTATGATCATTTGTTTTCATGATGTTTGCCAATCTGACAGGAGGGAGATGGAATCTCAATGTAGTTTTAATCTGCATTTCCCTGATGACCAGTGATGTAGAACATCTTTTTAGATGCTTATATGCCATTTGTATTTCTTCCTTTGAGAACTCTCTATTTAGCTCCATAGCCCATTTTTTGATTGGCTTGTTTGCTTCCTTATTAGTTAACTTTTTGAGTTCTTTGTATATCCTAGATATTAATCCTCTATCAGATATATAGCTGGCAAAGATTTTTTCCCATTCTGTAGGTTGCCTCTTTGCTTTTTTTAGTGTGTCCTTTGCAGTGCAAAATCTTTGTAATTTCATGAGGTCCCAGTGATTAACCTGTAGTTTTATTGCCTGAGCAATTGGGGTTGTATTCAGAAAGTCTTTGCCAAGACCAATATGTTGAAGGGTTTCCCCTACTTTTTCCTCTAGCAGTTTCAGAGTTTCAGGTCTGATGTTAAGGTCTTTAATCCATCTGGACTTAATTCTTGTGCATGGAGAGAGAGAAGGATCTATTTTCATCCTTCTACAGATATATATCCAGTTTTCCCAACATCATTTGCTGAAGAGGCTGTCTTTTCTCCAGTGAGTATTTTTGGCACTTTTATTGAATATCAGGTGGCTATAGCTACCTGGACTTACATCTGGGTCCTCTATTCTGTTCCACTGATTTACATGTCTGTTTTTGTGCCAGTACCATGCTATTTTTGTTACTATGGCTCTGTAGTACAGTTTAAACTCAGGTATGGTGATACCACCAGCCTTACTTTTGTTGCTCAGTATTATATTAGATATTCGAGGTATTTTTGTGATTCCAAATGAATTTTTGGATTGTTTTTTCTATTTCCATGAAGAATGCCTTTGGAATTTTGATAAGGATTGCATTAAATGTGTAGATTGCTTTTGGTAAGATTGCCATTTTCACAATATTGATTCTTCCAATCCAAGAACAAGGGATGTTTCTCCACTTTCTAGTGTCTTCTGCAATTTCTCGCTTGAGTGTTTTAAAGTTCTCATTGTAGAGATTCTTTACTTCCTTGGTTAGGTTTATTCCAAGGTACTTTATTTTTTTTTATGCAATTGTGAATGGGAGTGATTCTCTGATTTCATCCTCTGTGTGTTTGTTGTTAGCATATATGAAGGCTACTGATTTCTGTGTATTTACTTTGTATTCTGCTACATGGCTGTAGGTTTTTATCAGCTCTAATAGTTTGCTAGTAGAGTCTTTAGGGTCCTTTATGTACATGATCATGTCATTGGCAAGTAATGATAACTTCGTTCTTCCTTTCCAATTTGTATCCCTTTTATGTGTGTCTCTTGCCTTATTGCTATGGCTAAGACTTCCAAAACTATATTAAATAAAAGTGGGGACAGTGGACACCCTTGTCTTGTTTCTGATTTTAGTGGAAAAACTTCCAGTTTTTCCCCATTTAGTAATATGCTGGCTGTATGCTTGTCATAAATAGCTTTTATTATATTGAGATATGTTCCTTCTATTCCCAGTCTCTGTAGGACTTTTATCATAAAGGGATGTTGGATTTTGTCAAATGCTTTCTCTGCTTCTAATGAGATGATCATGTGATTTTTGTCCTTCAACCCATTTATATAATGTATTACATTTATAGATTTGGGTATATTGAACCATCCCTGCATCTCTGAGATAAAGCCTACTTGGTCAGGGTGAATGATCTTTTTGATATATTCTTGTATTCTGTTTGCCAATATTTTGTTGAGAATTTTTGCATCTATGTTCATGAGGGAGATCGATCTGTAATTTTCTTTTTTTGTTCTATCTTTGCCTGGTTTTGGTTTCAGGGTGATGCTGGCTTCATAGAAGGAGGAATCAGTTTTGATAACTTGTACTTTCCTAGGAAATAATCCATTTCATCTGAGTTTCTACACTTATTGCTATGCACAGCAGTCTCTCAAGATCCTCAAAGCTCCTGTTTCTCAGTGTATGCTAACACTCCTCTGACTATGCATGTTTTAATCTCTTTTCTTGCTCACTAAATGCTTGTTATTCTGTTACTTTTTGAGGCAGGGTCTTGTTCTAGCCTAGGTTGACTGGGAATTCACTATGTAGTCTCAGGCTGGCCTTGAACTCACAGAGATTCCTCTCACCTGTGCCTCCTGAGTGCTGGAATCAAAGGGTGCAACACCACACCTTGTGCTTTTCTATTTTCTACCTCATTACTTTTTTTTCTAAATTGAGGTATATGAATTTGATTATGAAGTGTCCCAAAAGGCTCATGTATTAACCACTTGGTCCCCCACAGATAATTCTGGAAACTTCGGTAGGTATGGCCTGGCCACAGGGAGTATAGTATTTTACTGGAGGCATGCCTATTTAAAAATATTTGTATTTATTTGCATACAGACAGAGATAGAAGAGAGACAGACAGAATGGACATGCCAGGGCCTCTCACCGCTGCAAACGAACTTCAGATGCATCTGCCACTTTGCTCATCTTGCTTTACATAGGTACTGGGGATTTGAACCCAGGTTGTTAAGATAGGCAAGTGCCTGAATTGTTGAGCCATCTTTCCAGCTCTGGCATGCCTTTTTTTGAAGAGTACCTGTTCCCATTTCCTCTTCTGTTTGCTGTTCTTCATGAGGTAAAAGCACCCCCTTATCCACATGCTTCTGCTGCCGTGATGTTCTGCCCAAGCTCATGTGGCCACAAGATCATGGGTGGAACCTCAGAAACTGAGTCAAAACAGATCTTCCCCCGTAAGCTGTTCTGTCAGGCATGTTGTCACAGTGACAAGAAAGTCTGACTAAATACAAGGTGCGATTCACATAACATACAATTAACCTTTTCACAGTGAAAAGTCAGTGGTATTTAGAGCATCCATAATGTTGTGAAGCCATCATTCTCTCTGGCTTAAAACCTTTTCATCATTCCATAAAACAACCTGTACCCATTGGACAATTATTTTCTATTCCTCATTAGTTCTGTCCCCCAGATCCACTAGGCTCCTTCTGTCTCTAGGGACCCGCTGTTCTGCATATATTACTTAGAAAGGATCATGGACTATGTTACCGTGTGTGTGTGTGTGTGTGTGTGTGTGTGTGTGTGTGTAATTTTGAGGCAGGAGTTCTCACTCTAGTTCAGGCTGACCTGAAATTCACATTGCTCCTTGTGGTGGTTTGATTCAGGTGTCCTCCATAAACTTAGGTGTTCTGAATGCTAGGTTCCCAGCTGATGGAGATTTGGGAATTAATGCCTCTGGGAGGCAGTGTGTTGTTGGGGGTGGGCTTATGGGTGTTATAGCCAGTTTCCCCATGCCAGTGTTTGGTACACTGTCCTGTTCCTGTTGTCTACCTGATGTTGGCCAGGGGGTGATATCCATCCTCTGCTCATGCCATCATTTTTCCTTGCCATCATAGAGCTTCCCTTCAAGTCTGTAAGCCAAAATAACCCTTTTTTCCCCCCACAAGCTACTCTTGGTTGGGTGATTTCTGCCAGCAATGTGTACCTGACTGCAACAGTAAAGTTGCTACCTAAAGTAGTGTTTCTGTTAGATACCTGACTGTGTGGCTTTGGCCTTTTGGAGCTGATTTTCAAGAGGAATGTGGAAGGATTTGAAACCTTGACCTGAGAGATGCCTTGCAGTGCTGTAAGTACAGCTTGATGGACTATTATGGTCAGAGTTGAAAGACCTGAATGCAGTAAGAACTATGGACTGTGAGGTATGGCTTGTGAGGGTGAGAAAGAGCTTTGCCTGGACTGGGCTAGAAGCAGTTTGTGTGCGAGGCTTGCTATTGTGCCTGTGTCCTGAGAAGTCGTGCAGGGTTGCTTTGTGTAGAAATGAACTTGTGTGAGCAAAGTTATATGGCACAGAAAAAATAAAATCTTTGGGCCTAAATTTCTGCCCCTTCACCTGCAAATTGTTTGAGAAACTACAACCTTTCAGAATGGGCCAGCTGACCTGCGCTGGGGCAACAGGAAGAATGCAGACTCTTTTGAAGGGGCCTGAGTGCTCAAGGAGTGTCCTGTTCCTCAAAGCCTGCTTTATTCCCCCTGGATTAACAAATTGGCACCCCACCTAGTATTGTGGAGTATAAGAAATGCAAGAAAGAGAGGGTCATTGAGTTTGCAACACAGTCTTATGTCTTGGAAATGGCCATGGGCAGTGTGAAGCATGTTTGCTGGATGCCTGCATGGAGACCCCATGTAACTGTGGGTTATAGTGGAGACCCAGTGGAGATGCTGGGACCACAAGATGGTTGCCAAGGAAAGCTGTCAGCCCCAGATGAAGTTTTCCAGGACTATGAGTAGCCTAGCTGGAGGGGTGGAATTGGAACTCCAGAAACTTGTTGTTGGTTGGAATTATTGGACTTGGAGACTTGTCATTGACTAGAGATTTTAGACTTGGAGCTACAGAGTTTGAAGTTTGCTCTGGTTGTTTTAAATCTTTTATTGGCTGAATATTTCTTTGCTATGTCCCATACCATCTTTTGCAGTGTGAATGTTTATTCTATGCCATTATAGGTTTTGGGGGATTTTTTTTTTGGTATTATGGCTCAGTTAAAAAACCTTGGATTAGAGGGATGTTTGAACATCATTAGGATTGATAAAAACTATGGGGACTTTTAAAGTTGGACTGAATGCATTGCATTTTACAACATGTATGGTTATCAGTTTATGGAGGCCAGGGGTGGAATGTGGTGGTTTGATTCAGGTGTCTCCCATAAACCTAGGTGTTCTGAATGGTAGGTTCCCAACTGATGGAGATTTGGGAATTAACGCCTCCTGGAGGGAGTATATTGTTGGGGGTGGGCTTATAGGTATTATAGCCAGTGTCCCCTTGCCAATGTTTGGCACACCCTCCTGTCCTGCTGTGCACCTGATGTTGGCCAGGAGGTGATGTCCACCTTCTACTGATGCTATCATTTCCCCTGCCATTATGGAGCTTCCCCTCGAGTCTGTAAGCCAAAATAAACCTTTTTTTTTTTTTTTCCTCCCACAAGCTGCTCTTGGTCGGGTGATTTCTGCCAGCAATATGAACCTGACTGCAACACTCCTCCTACCTCTGCCTCCTGAGTGTTGGGATTAAAGGCGTGTGCCACCACTTCTGATGGTTTTTGTTGTTAGTTTTTCTAAGCAAAGTGGTTTTGAGAGGCATCCAAGTTGTGGCACTTAACAGTTCTCCCTTCTGATGAGTCATGCATCACTGCACAGACTGTCCATGCCTCATCAATTGTCCCCTCGGGTGGTCACTGCAGAGACAGTCCATGCTTCGTCCATCTACCCCCCACGGTGATCAGTGGCTGCCTCTGCTTCTTGGCTAGAAGGAACCATTCATGTGCAAGTTTGGGAGCAATATGCTCTTCTTTCTCTTGGGTAGGTAATTGCTGGGTTGTATTTCCTATATCTTGCTCTTGAGTAACTGCCTGTCTTTTCTCCAGTGGCCACATTAGTTTATATTCTCAGCACCTACAAGTCTCTGTTCATCTCTCCATAGTTCCTTGTGTATTCTTTTGGTTGACCTTGCTGTTCACCTAGATTTTCTTTGCAGTGTTGGGAATTGAACCCTGGGCTTTGCACATGGTAGGCAAGCCCTCTACCACTGAGCTACATCCCCAGCCCCAGTTACTTTTTTTTTTTTTTTTTTGTGTGTGTGTGCCTTGTTTTGTTTTTGAGTTGGGAGTCCCGATAGTTAATCTAAATTGTCAACTTGATTAGAATAGGAAACACCGGGGAGATTAGGGGAGCACACTTCAGCGTGTGTTTATAATATCATGATGTTTCCCAAGACAAATAGATCATGAGACCTGGAGTTAATCAATGGGCAAATCAATCAATGAGTTCACGCTGTGATGGCAGCATTGGGAGGTGGTGAAAGGCGGGAGGGAGTGGCTCTGACAGGAGGAGCAGATCAGTGGATCCTCGTGGTTGAAGCTTACCGGAGCCTCTCTTCCTGTATGCCTGCTCTCTGCTTACAGTCTCCACGAAGTGGGGAAACAACCTGTGCTGCCACACACTTCTGCCACCTTGCCCACTGGCATAGGGCCAAGTGACCACAGACAGTCCTCTGAAAGTGCAAACAAAATAAATCTTCCTGTCTTTCAGCTGGTTTTGCCAGAAATTTGCTAACAGTAATGTAAAAATTTAACCCATTAACTTAGTTTATTTATTTTTATTAATTTGCTACTGGTAAAGTAAGTGTATGATGGTATGATTGTCTTTCTGATAATTGTTACTACCTGTGAGACAGGAACATGCAGTATTGTTATTTTTAAGGAAATTGCAAGCCAGGCATGGTGGTGCTTGTGAGTTCCCAGCCATCCTGAGACTCCATAGTGAGTTCCAGGTCAGCCTGGGCTAGAGCGAAACACTACCTCTAAAACAAAACAAAACAGGGCTGGAGAGATGGCTTAGCGGTTAAGCGCTTGCCTGTGAAGCCTAAGGACCCCGGTTCGAGGCTCGGTTCCCCAGGTCCCACGTTAGCCAGATGCACAAGGGGACGCACGCGTCTGGAGTTTGTTTGCAGCGGCTGGAAGCCCTGGCACGCCCATTCTCTCTCTCTCCCTCTCTATCTGTCTTTCTCTCTGTGTCTGTCACTCTCAAATAAATAAATAATTAAAAAAAAATCCAAAACTAAAAGCTAATTTTAACATATTTTTTTACCAAGAATTTTAAATTTTTTCTAGTAACTGTCAGGTGAAAGGCAGAATACAAGCTAAAATTGCAGTTTCCTTTTTGTTTTGTTTTGTTTTTTTTTAAATTATTTATTTATTTATTTGAGAGCGACAGACACAGAGAGAAAGACAGATAGAGGGAGAGAGAGAGAATGGGCGCGCCAGGGCTTCCAGCCTCTGCAAACGACCTCCAGACGCGTGCGCCCCCTTGTGCATCTGGCTAACGTGGGACCTGGGGAACCGAGCCTCGAACCGGGGTCCTTAGGCTTCACAGGCAAGCGCTTAACCGCTAAGCCATCTCTCCAGCCCTAGTTTTGGATTTTAATACATTTTGATCAATAATGATGAACTGTGTGATTCTTAACGTATAGAAAGCATGCAGCTAGGGTACGGCTCAGTGGAAGAGTGCTTGTTGAGCATGTATGAGGCCCTGGGCTGAATCCTTAATACTATGAAAGAGAGAGACAGAGAGAGATAAAGTATGATTTACAGTGCAAAGGGAGGGGCTTGCTATATGTTCCAAATATGTTTGCAAAGAACGTATACTTTCTTTTATTATGGCATAACTTTTTCTGTTATTTCTGGACTGGGAATGGAGCGCAGGGACTTGTGTCCACCAGGCACGTGCTCTACCCTGAGCTGTGCCTCAGGTCAGTGTCAACTCGGCGCAGCCATGAGACCTCCTTGATGATCGGCACTTCGGTCTGTAGCCCACTATGGCTTTGTTCATGTTACAAGGCGCAGTGCATGAGTGTGCGGTCACAGCACGTCTGTTTCTTATCCTGAGGTGTTTCTTGCATTCAAGCCTGTTATGTCTCCACTGGCCTGAGAGCAGCACACCTCTCCACAGTGACGCTTTGGGAAGACCTGACCAGGGTCTGATAGTGGAGTCAAGTCCCTGCTTGTTTACCTCTTCTGTTTGCTGGACTTCTCCATCCTTCTAAACAACTCTGCTGAGAAAGCTGAGAATCATTTTCCTTTCAGTCATCCACACTGCTCTGATGGAGTGGCTCCCTCGCTCTGCTGTGTTATTACATGAAATATGCACTATCATGCATGTCACGTGGTATTTATCCTGGTTCATTGCTCATATGGTCTGGTCTCTTTCTTTAAATGCACACCTTCCTTTAAATTGCATCCCACTGAAAAATAGTTTCAGTGGGATCTGTTTTACATGCACACAGCTCATGCACTTAGATTATACCCTTCTCAAGCTGCTTGTGGTGGTTCCTATCTTTTTTTTTTTTAAATTTTTTATTTATTTATTTGAGAGCGACAGACACAGAGAGAAAGACAGATAGAGGGAGAGAGAGAATGGGCGCGCCAGGGCTTCCAGCCTCTGCAAACGAACTCCAGACGCGTGCGCCCCCTTGTGCATCTGGCTAACATGGGACCTGGGGAACTGAGCCTCGAACCGGCGTCCTTAGGCTTCACAGGCAAGCGCTTAACCGCTAAGCCATCTCTCCAGCCCGGTTCCTATCTTTAATCCCAGCACTGAGGTAGGAGGATCATTGTGAGTTCAAGGCCAGCCTGTACTACAGAGTGAGTTCCAGGTCAGCCTGGGCTAGAGTGAGACCCTGCCTAAAAAAAAAAAAAAATTACACAATATGATGGCTGTTTTGTGACACCATTGTTTTTGGTAATTTTTAAAATATATTCTATTTTTATTTATTTATTTGAGAGAGAGAGAGAGAGAGAGAGAAAGAGAGAGAGAGAGAAATAGATAGGTAGAGAGAAAGAGAGAGAGAGAATGAAAGAATGGGCGATGCTAGGGCCTCCAGCCACTGCAAATGAACTCCAGATGGATGCACCCCTTGTGCATGTGGTTTATGTGAGTGCTGGGGAATAGAACCTGGATCTTCTGGCCTTGCAGACAAGCACCTTAACTGCTAAGCCATCTCTCCAGCTTTTATAATTTTTATGTGTGTGTGTGTGTGTGTGTGAGAGAGAGAGAGAGAGAGAGAGAGAGGGTGGGGGGAGGGAGAGGGGAGAGACAGAGGGCAAGCGCATTGGTATGCCAGGACCTCCAACCACTGCAATCGAACTCCAGACGCACGCGCCATCTTGTGCGCATGTGCGACCCTGTTCGCTTGCATCCCATTGTGCGTTTGGCTTATGTGGGCTCTGGAGAGTTGAACCTGGGTCTTTATGCTTTTCAGGCAAGCGTCTTAACTGCTAAGCACTTCTCCAGCCCACACCATTAGTTCTTAAGCTGTGGTAAGACTCATGTGGTGCAGAATCTGCCCTGTGAGCCAGCTGCGGGAGTGCAGTTCGGTGGCCCTGTGGACCCGTATTGGTTTACCCTTTACACCGGTTCTGAACTCCTTCGCTGCCCCCAGGAGCCCTGCTCCTCTCAGTGCTGACGTCCCTCAGGCTCTCTCCCGTCTGGGCTAACCTTGGCTATGTTCCTGTCTTTGTGAACTTGCCTATTCTGTCTAGCCCGTGGGAGTGCAATCACACCATATTTATCCCGTTTGCGTCTGGTTTATTTCACTAAGCATAACATTTTCAAGGTTTACCCGCCTGAGAGAATGTTTTTGTTTCTGCATTTCATTTGCAAATTAGGGAAGTTTGTGTTTGCATTCCAATGACTGTCTTCCTTCTAACATTTAATTAGCTCAAGCAACATGGAGCCAGCGTTTTTGCAGGTAAAAGACAACTCAGATATTGGAAATTTCAGATGGTGCCAATGAACATCTTTGGTTTGTCAGCTCTAAGTGACATCCTTGTCTCCCACCTATCATTTATGTGACAATCAGTGGTTTATTGTTTTCATCTTTTTCGTTTCCCTCTCCTCCCATTTGAAGGGGAGTTATTTTGATTTTGTCTGAACATATAGAGGTTATTCATTCCTTTACCATTCTGGGCTTGGTCTTTATGTTAGTTATACATCTGTAATTAAACATATGTAATGCTCACCACCAGCCTTCTAGTAGATTCCTTGGAGAAGGGCTGGTGAATCTATTTTCTGGGTCCGCATACATTCAAAACTGCTCTTCATAGCTTGGGTGTTGGAAGGACAGCTTAGCCTGACGGTCCTTGCAATTTCCAATTAAGTTCATTCAGGTGCTCAGAGATGTCAAGTTAAGTACCCCGTTTTCTGAAACCAAGAGAGACATGCTAAGTGAGACTCATTTACACTTTTCCGCCTCCATTATGGCTCTTAGCTCTTAAACGCTTAGCAAATCCCTTTCTTTGGACAGCCACTTGGGCAAGGCTCAGCCGAGCCTGGCACATGGGTGTCATTTTCACATCATGTCCAGACAGACGGCACCGAGCGTGTCATTTCACGTGGGTGTCTGATTTTCTTCTGTACAAGAGGCTGTGAATAGTGCCCCCCATTACGTGCATCTTAGGGTTTTGTAGAACAATCTTAAGGGAGGGCTGTGACACCTTTGTCATTACAGCCACATCTGCCCAGGACCCTGATGGGCCTCTGAAATGAGCTGTGCATTTACCAGTTGGAATGTTTCGTTCCCAGGAATTTGGTTTAGGGTTAGAGAGCAAGCAGTGTCCTCCTCAGCCTTTTCCTTTAGGGATTTTGATCAAAACTATGAATGAAGCCCAATTAGTGACGTGTTAATACACAGATGTGTTGATCTGCAAGGAAAAGGGTTTTCATTTTTTTGGATTAATAAACCTTTGGATCCGTGTTGGCTTTACCATCTGACATGTCGTCTATTCGTTTACTAATAATATTATTCAAAAATGTCACCTTTTCCATTTCCTTTGCCTCATTAGTCTCAGACACACTGTTGACAATTTCCAATCGGGCTGTTAAAATGAGCGATTCTGCAATTATGTGAGTCATCTCTGCTTTAGCTCTTAATTGCCCGACCTTGTAACCAGCTCCTTGGGCTCGGCCGGGTACCCGGGGTGATCCATCTCAGCAAAGAACCTGGTTTCTTAATTGGTGCTTGCGGGCGCTTAGAAAAGGTCACGGCTCTCTTTCTGGGCTGAGCACATGTGGCGTGGTGAGACGCTGGCGTGGTGTGCCTGGCGCCCTTGCCTGGCTGGATAATTCTTCCAACCGAATATGATTTTTAGGCTGAGGGGGGTGTAATTGTGGGGGCACATGAATCCCAATGTGTGACAGTTCTCATCATGTTGCCTAATTAACGACTTAGGCTTTTTGGGGGGATTACTGCTTGTCTTGTGACGCTGATAACTTTCCAGCTTTAATTAAAATGTTGTCAGTTTATGGAGGAATAAAAATATCTGCAGAATTACATCCATCCAGACATGAAATGCTTCAAGATATCTGAGGCATTTACAGCTTCTGAATTTATAAAAACATATATATATGTATCAAGGGTCTCATTCTTGCCCAAGCTGGTTTTGAACTCATGGTGATCTTACCTCAACCTTCTGAGTACTGGGATTAACATTATTATTAAATGCTTGAAAGATATAAATGTAATGTGAAAAGTCCTAAGCATAGAGCAAGCAAGATAGGATGCATTAAATGTTGATTAGCAGCTAATTCAGGAGTGAAATATTTAAAAATGTCACCAGATGTGACCATTACTGCTACACATGAATGATAAACACATTCTGGAAAGATGGATTTCCTTGTCAGTTCCTACAGTCTTGTCAACGGGTTGATGTGTTTGAAGTATGTTAGGTTTTTAAAAATGATTTTAATCAGGCTGGAGTGATGGTTTAGGGTTAAGGCACTTGCACATGAAACCTGAGGACCCGGGTTCAATTCCCCAGTACCCACATAATTCAGCTACACAATGTGACACATGTGTCTGGAGTTTGTTTGCAGTGGTTAGAGGCCCTGGTGTGCCCATTCTCATTCTCTCTCTCAAATAAATAAATATTAAAAATGTTTTTAATCCATAAAGCAGCTAAATTGTTTTTAATTTCTGAGGAGATTGGCCATGTTCAGTGTGGTATGACTATAAACTTGTTTTTAATTTCTGAGATTCGTTATGGAAAGTTTGTTAAGATTAAGACTTTGAGTAGTTGTAATGTAAATTTAACAATATGTTTAAAAAGGAATTAAGAAATAGCAAGACAATTAACACAATCAGCTCTGCTCTATTGAAAACATCTGCTAGTGAGGAAATTCTCCACCAGAGAAAAATGAGGCTCCCTGTTGGCAGGACTGAAAACTGCGGGGATCAGCTGATCAAAAGAAAACTAAACAAGTTCCCGTCCTTGCAAAAGAACTTGGCTGATAAAGCTGGTGTCTGGACCTAACCCGCCTGGTGAGGGGAGGCCAGGGCCAGCCCCTCTCTGAACACGGCTCTCCCTGTGGTCTCGGGGGTCAGAATAACCATGTCTGGATTTAGGACAGCTTCCTCTCCAAGGAGTAGGGTGAGAGGTGCCAGGCCAGGAGCCATCTGGATTTCACTTTGCAGCAGAGCCTGGATTGAGGTGAGAGATGACAACTGTTTTCTGTTGCCGTGACAAAATACCAGAAACTGAGTTACGTAAAGGGTAGAGGGGCTGGAGAGATGACTCAGCAGTCAAGGTGCCTGTTTGCAAAGCCTAACAGTCCTGCTTCAATTCCCCAGGACTGTGTAAAGCCAGATGCAAAAAGTGGCACATGTATCTGGAGTTTGTTTGCAGAGGCTGGAGGCCCTGGTGTGCCTATTCTCTGTCTGTTGCTCTTTCTTGCATATATATATATATATATGAATTTTTTAAAAATAAAGGATAGAGAAGGTTATTTAGCACACAGGTTTGCAGGTTGGGATGCTCAAAAACAGAGGTACCATTGCAGCTCAGGTCTTTCTTCCTGCCATCATGCAGGCTCCACCCCACGACCTGTCAATTAAATATTTCCTACAAGACCTGCCTCCAAACTAGTAACATGGAACTTGCGGATGGGGTTCCCAACACAGAAGCTGCTCAGAGTGACTGATTTGATTGACACTCTGTCTCTGTGGTGTGCTAAGGTAACCCAATACACGGGACAGTCAAGTTGGGGATCAGAATTTCTGGCTCTTTAACCCGTTATCCTTATTATACTTGTTTTTTTTTTTTTTTTTTTTGAGGTAGGGTCTCACTTTAGTCCAGGCTGACCTGGAATACACTCTGTAGTCTCAGGGTGGCCTTGAACTCATGGTGATCCTCCTACCTCTGCCTCCCGAGTGCTGGGATTAAAGGCGTGCGCCACCACGCTGGGCTCTTGCATTTCATATTTTTTATAGCTGAGTAATGGTCACCTGTGTAGGTACACTACAAAATGTACAATATTTTTAAAAAATATATTTTATTTATTTGAGAGAGACCGAGAGAGTATGGGCACATTGAGACCTCTTGCCACTGCAAACGAACTCCAGAGGCAAGTCCCACTTTGTGCATCTGGCTTTATGTGGGTACTGGGGAACTGAGTATGGGCCTTCAGGCTTTGCAAACCTTTAACTGCTGAACCATCTCCCAAGCCCATAAATGTGTAATTTAATCCATTCCTACATGGAAGGACACGTGGGTTGACTCCACCCTTTGGCTCTTGTGAGTGTTGTGCCAGGGATGAGGGTACAGGTGTCTTTTTACTGTAACAAATTTGTCTCCTTTGGATATCTGCCCAGGCGTGGAATTGCAGGCTCTTATGCTCCTGTGCCAGGTCTACTTCTAGTTTTTTTGAGAAATCTGAATTCACTTGTCCATGATGACTGTGAATTTACACTCCCACCAACACACACACACACAGAGCTTTGGGGAACATTAGCCAAAAGACCTGATAGTGAGAGTGCAGGGGGCAGTTGTGCACACAGGAGCACAGGCCTAGCGATGAACTCTGAGGTCCACACTGAGCTGTGGAGTGAGCCCATCCCGACCCCCACCCTGCCTCCACCCTGCCTCTGTGCTCAGTGTGAACTAAAGTTCTCGTGCATGGTGTTAGCTTGTCTGCTCTAGAGACGGACCGGAAGCTGCATGAAGTGGTTAAGGGATTGGAAATCAGGCTGCGTGTGGAGGGAGGGTTGGAGCCTTGGGAGCGGGCCTTGGGCAGGAAGCGTGCTGTTTTCCCAGCCAGAGCCGGAGGGAACCAGTTCTCAGAGCTGTCGTGACTCAGAGGAGCCACGTCAGTGTCGTGCGGGGGCTGGCGGGGAATGAGTGATCACTTTCCCTGCAGACAGGCTGCATCTTCCGAACATTCGATCAGACTTGAGCGATCAGAGGGCATTAAACGCTTACCTTTAAAGGTCAGCTCAGCAGACAGACGGGCCTCATGGCCCAGACGTGTGCCTTGGGTAACTGCGACAGAATTCATTAACTTGTCACCCCAGTCCTAGAGCTGTCGGGTGGCCTTCCGTAGGACATACGTTATCCTCAAGCACTCCCACGCTGGCCAGCCCAAAAACATGAAGACACACACACACACACACACACACACACACACACACACACACACACACGGGATTGGCAAACCCTGGCCCACCTGCAATCCAGGTCCCTGTCTCCACTCTGCAAGAGAATGCATGTATTGAGTGCTTACTGTGTGCTATATCCTGCCCTGCCTGGGGCTACATCCGTGATTTTCACAGCCACACTGGGAAGTGCACAGGGTGAGGCCTATTCAGGTTGAGAGAGAGAGAGGGAGGGAGGGTGGGAGGGAGGGGCAGAGACACTTGGAAGTCTGGGGATGTTTCCAGATGTTCTGGGTGCTCTCAATTGTCCACTCAACACTATCCACCCATCAGAGGACATCAAGCTGGGCCCTGGACGCAGGCACAGATAGCAGCAGGACAGACAAGCAAGTCCCCAGTGGAGGGGACGCTCACAATTTTGGGGTGAGGGCCAGCTCCTGGGAGGCCTAAGCAAGCACTAGGTCCTCCCTTGGGAGCAGAATGGGGTCCTCCCAGTGGCTGCAGGGGAGGCAAAGCCGTCACTGAGATGGTGTGGCGTGGACAGCCCCAGAAACTCCCTTCTCCTCGGTAGGGTTCGGACCCCAGTGCCCGCCTCCCTGGGGTCCTCAGCACACACACAGGCATGGCTTCTGATTCCATCAGTTCACTGCGAAAAATCCAGAGGGTCGGAAGCGGGTAAGTTAGCCTGCAGAGTGACCCTGGCCGTGCGCCTGGGCTACCCTGCCCTGGTCTCTTTGCCGCATGCACTCGTGTCTTGCACGAACACCCACCCAGCATCACCTCCATCCCAGCACTGCGCTCGCTCTCCCCCAGACCACTGTGACTTGGCCTCCCACACCCCTGGCTGGAGGGTGGGGATCGAACAGAGACTGCTGGGACATACACCACGGGGAGGGCGGCAGGGTCGCGGGGTCGCACGGGTCGGCAGAGGCGGGCGTCCAGGCAGGAGCCCCGTAGCCCAGCAGTGGTCCAGCGCTGACCACATCCCCGTGAGCACGGCCCGAGCGCGCCCCCTGGCGGCAGGCTGCAGGGATGCCCTCGAAAGCCCGGACCGCCCCTCCCCAGCACCCCTGCATCCGGAAGCATCCTGCCCACCCCCACCGAGCCTGGGCTCTTTCCAATGCCCCTCCACGTCCTGAAGGGCCCGGCGGGCTGGGGCCCTGCTTAGGTGCGCTCATCCCTCCAGGAAGGCCCCCGCCCTTAGCTCATCTCCAGAAACCTTTCAGTGCCTGGCTTCCCAGCGCTCTCAAGAAAATGATCAAAACCTTCACCAAGGCTCCGGGATAAGTGCTCTTAAAGTGCCCGCACAGCATCTTCCCCAGCTATAATGAATTAATCACTGCTCCCAACCGCAGCGGATTAATCCAGTGTGAGTGTTGGATTAATCTCTTCTCTACTGGAGTTTAGTTGTCACTGTGGTATCCACAGTACTGCACAGTGACATGTTTATATGTAGAAAATTGAATGAATAATAAAAACAGCCAGCACTGGGGTACTTATTACCTTCTAGCCCATAAGCCGAACATTTTGCATATATTAACTTTAACCCCAGCAATACCGGGAAGCTGCTGCGACAAGCCTTGTTCAAGTGAGAAAACAGAAGCACAGAGAGGTCAGGTGACGGGCCCAAGGGTGCACAGGAAGCCCTGGGCCCTGCGGACATCTCCCAGGCCGCGCGCGGGAGAAAAGCTGCATTCATTAGGAGAGGCATCAGAAGACGCAGAGAAACGAAGAAAGAGAGGTTATCAGAAATGACCACCATTAGCATGTTGTGTGTTTCTTCCCAAGTTTCCTCCTAGGCACACATTGTAGTTCTAGACCACGATTCTGTAACGCGATGATGGCATTCAGTCTCACTGGCAGCTTGGTGAGACATCTCAGCCTTGTGAATATTTTAATTCAGATTCCAGGGCCACCTGGAGCCCTTTCCTCTTTGCTCGTGGGAAAGAGCGGTGCCCACATTAGCAGCCAAGCCGGCCTTTGCTTCTTCAGAGCCCACAAGCTGTTCCTGGGCCAAAGGTCAAGCAGGGTTTTGAGACTTTGGGAGGCGGGGCCAAGGGGCTTGAGAAAGGACCCAGGGAGATGCAGTGCTTTGGGGCTGGGACACATTCACCTCCGATCTGCACCTGACACCCCTCACCTGCTCAAGTGGGGGTCCTTGGACATGCAGTCATGTGGAACAGGAGTTGAAAATTCAAAAGGAGACCCCCTCCCTGAGCCCCATGCCCTCTGCCTTCCCCATCTTGTCCTCTGGGAGGCTCATGCTGGCTGGCTGAAGGCCCTCCCTGAGCCAGGCTCTGGACCGGCCTTGGGCCTGGAGGGTGGGCATCAGTGGTTGGCCTGTCCTGTCTTCCTCTGCCCCAGGCTAGAATTTTTTCCTAATATAATCTGGAAAATTCTGCAGTTGCTATTAGGAATCTTTAAGAAAACACTGGCTCCTCATTAAGGTGAGTTTTTAAAATATCTTCAGTAAAGCGTATCAGGTTTTTTTAGGTTTCAAATGACCAGAACAGCTCAATAAGTGTGGTAGGGCTGAGGCCCGGGCCGCAGGGCCGAGTGAAGACGAGAAGGGATGGGCTCCGCCCACAGAGCTAAACTGAACTAGAACTCTGTTGAGGCCGGGAGTACAGACTGGAGGTCGTAGGTTCAAAACCCTGTGTGCGTTGCTGGTCACAGATCAGCCTGGAGGAATACCTGCGTGCAGCTTTCATGGTCTTCTGTGGGGTCAACGCGAGGAGAAGCAGGAAGTGGCCTCAGGAGTTGTCTGGAGACTTGTGTCAGGCAGGAAACAAAGCCCAGAGAGCCAGGATGAAAGGCTCCGCACACCCAGTGCTCAGGCAATCCCCGCAGGAGGCCTGCCAGGCGGGCTTCAGTATCTGTCTGCATTGTGCCAGAGGGGAAACTGAGGCCAGAGAGGTGAAGGGCCATGCCCAGGATCACCTGGTAGTGTGGGAGCAGGACGGGAATGTGCCACACCCCATTTCCATGGAAGCTGCCACACCCAGAGATTAAACTGAGGGGCCTGCCCACTGCCCTGGGCTCCTCAAGGCCCACTGTCACCTAGGTGCATGTGTGTGTACACTTAACCCTGTAATCACCTGGGGGAGGAAGGGAACCACTTACCTGGGCATGCTGTGTTTTGGGGGGGGGTGCTTAGCTGGGTCCATGGCAGTTATGGACACCTACTGTGTGCTGTGTACTTCACACGTATCGCCTCTTTTACACCCCCAAATTTGTCCAAGGGAGTCCTCTCTGGTGCTCCGCCTTATGGCTTCCACACTCAGGCTCAGAATAGCAGAGTATCTCAGCATCTTAGCAGGAGCGGGAGCAGGCCCCTTCCAGCTGAGGGTGGCTGGCCCCAGAGTACAAGGGCCTGAACCCTAGTCTTACACTGGGGTTCCTGGGACATGGAGATGAGGTGTGTGGAGGTAGGAAGTAGCAGAGTAAATGAGGCTTGACGAGGTTCCAGCTGTCCAGGCTGACATAAGGCATCTTGCGTGAGAGAACGCATCACCCTCTTCCCTACTTTAGACTAGAGTGATGGCTGCCATGCGCTTCTTGCTCAGAACTGGCTATGGTGCCATGTGCACCCTCAAATCTGCTCTCCCCCACCTCCATAGGGAGACATTTCACCTTGCTGTGTCTCCTAGGTGCTAACAAGATCAAATCGCCTCATTCTTGTTGTATTTTTTAAATGAGAGAGACAGAGAGAGAATTGGTGTGGCAGGGTCCCTAGCCACTGTAATCAGACTCCAGATGCGTGCACCACCTTGTGTGCCTGGCTTATGTGGGATCTTGAGAGTCAAACATGAGTCCTTAGGCTTCACCAAGTGCCTTAACCGTTAAGCCATCTCTCTAGTCTGAAATCACCTCATTCTTCCAGCTGCCTTCTCTTCCTGTGAGCCACAGTGTGGAAGACACTCTTTGGTGAGGGGTGCCCAGCTCCCAGCTGCTGTGGGCAATAGCAAACAGGCTCACTGTCATCCTACACTGAGGTGGATGAGCCTCCTGCTGGGGACAATGACCAGAGGTATATTGCTGCTCAGAGTCTGGTGGGCAGCTGTGTCCCCACATTCTCTTCTCACCAGGAGGATTAAGGATCTTGTTTCTGTTGCCAACCTGGTAATTGAAAGTGTGCCCCAGATTAAAAACTATATTTATGTGTTTAAATAGATATATTCAATCAAACACTTAAATATTAAATTATAAATATAAACATATATATTTAAAACTGTATTTGTGTTGGAGATCAGCAATGCTCAGTAAGCCCTTCTGAGGAAAGACAGGAAGTACTGAACACCTGGGCCTTGAATAGGGCTGGACACATAGTAAGTGTTCAACAAATACTGGTTTAACAAATGAACAAGAAAAAAAATACCAAGAAACCATCCTGACAGCCCAAGGCATGTAGCCCTCTGGCTGTCTCCCTGCACCCGCCTGAGGTTTAAGCTTGCTTCAGAATGATCGTCGCACAGACAGGCTTTAAACCTTATTTTACTCCACGCCATTGACACAGTGTCTCTCTTGTAAGTGGAGTTTTAAACAGCTCTGTAATATGCTCGCAGTGTGTGGACTGCCGTCTGTTTGAATCTCCTGCCCCTGTACTTCCTGGCACTTTTCAATTTTTCTCTTTATAAAGATTCAACTGATGTCTTTATGCAGAGAACTGTTTTCATATTTCAGCTTATTTCCTAAGGAGAGAAAAAAAATGCTTAGAAGAAGTAACTTGGTCAAAGGTTTTTAAATTTGATTTCATATTTCTTAAGAGGGAGACACCTTATGAAACAACTTTATATCTGTTGAAAACCTGGTTATGTTCTTTTTTAATATTGTTTTAAAAATGACTTGTTCTGAGCAATATCCTGTGCCTTTCAGAAAACAGCCGTGATATGAAAGGAGATTTGTTCCCTCTGTGCTCTTAGGGGGCGATCGGGCTCAGGAAACAGGCACACCAGGTCCCTACGTGTATCTGATGGTTGCTATGGAAACAAGTCATTTAACGCAACACATTGATCAATAAGGGAGGGGGCAGGACTGAAACAAATGAGTTTGTGTCTGCGTGGCCCTGAGAGATAATAGTAATAACAGAGCCCTGCCAGTCCCCTCCTGAGGCCCCAGACAGGAGGCAGGCGCAAGCCTCATTCATCATCCAGCCTGGCTGGCCATGTCTGGGGTGACCAGCGTGGGGGGATGAGAGGAAGCGATTGAGACGGTTGTCCCAACCTGACCTGGCCCAAGGGGGATTGAGCCCACAGTGGGGACCTGGACACTGTCCTTCCTGGCTTCACATGTATGTGATGAGTTGGCACAGCTGGCGGGGGTACCTTGTACCACCCCACTGTTCATGTGGGAAGTGGGGGTCCAGAGGGCAGCTGTGATTTCTTCCAGGCCCTTAGCAAACCTACAGCTGTGCCTCTAGGGTTTCTTACTGGGTGGAAAGGAAGACAGTAACTCGAACTGTGCCCTATCTGTTCACCCGCTGATCCTTCCCAAATGCACTGGAGGGATGGTGAGAACCCAAGGGCACAATCACTGTAGGGACAATGTCTATGTGGGCTCCTGAGGCAAATCACAGGTCCGCTCCACTTTATGACAATGATGTAAAGTCTGTAAGTTCTGTGACTAGTGGGCACTGTGGCTAACCTGCGTGATGGGGCTTAGGGAGAGAGGGCTGCCGGGCAGCTGGTACCTGCTAAGACTTGACCCAGGCCCAAGGGCTGATGCTGGGAGGCTAGCGGCAGCCCTGAGCGCTGAGTGCACGCAGATGAAGAGAGGGAGCTAAGTGAGGAATCCGCCCCCCGTGCTGACCTCCAACCCCGCAGAACAGGGAGCAGCAGCAGGGATCGAGGGTCAGGCTTGTTCAGCAAGCAAAGGCGCAACGAGTTGGCTTTCCTTGTCCCGCCTCCTGGGTCACCTGTGGGGTGTTGCCCTCCCCAGTTGGGAGGGAGGGGGGGGTCCTCTCTAGTCCTTCCCTTGTAAGCGTGTGTCGGGATATTTATTCTTCGTAGAAGGCAGTTGCACCCAGTGCTTTGCAGCCCCAGGCTATGGATCCAGTAGCTAGAGACCCGGGGATAACCCAGAAGCCACGTATCTCCGGTGGCCCCATTCGTCTCAGCGACTGCAAACACGCAGGTGCCCATGCTGCCCCGCTGAACATTCTTCCAAAGGCTCAGGCACAGACCGGGCATCGTGGGCCCAGGGAGATGAACAAGGGAGGTGGGCACAGGAGGTGGATGCAGGGGGACGATGCCTCCTTCCACCTCCTGAGTGAACCACTGCTGGCCCTAGAGTGGTCACGGCTAGTGTGGACTGATCTCGGATCTAACACTGACCCACTTCCGGTTGAGGCTTCTCTTGCTCATCCTAGGGCGAGCAGGGGCCCACGACCACCTCATTGCACACGTCCTCCTGGATTAACCCCATTGGCATCGGTATGCAGGTGCCTTCCCCGGGGGCTCCCTGGAGGCCACCCTTGACGTCACGGGCAGCACAGTCTTTGGGCTTTACAGCTGGACTTAGTTCCCAGCCGGCCAGATGCTGGCTCTGCAACGTTGACTTAAGGTCATTTGGCACCTCAGGGGGTCCACTCTTCCCCACGTGACAAACCGGACCCCTTGGCACTAAATACATGGGCATCCGTGTTGACCACCTATCAGGAGCCCCGGCATCAGCCTGCTACGGGCGGAACAGACGTTTGTTTGTTTGTTTTTCTCCCCAAGGAGCACGCGTCTCCGCTCCAGGCTGCGCAGCAAAAATCGCTGCGTGACGCGGGCGCGCGCTCCGGGCGCCTGACCGCCCGCAGCAGCTTCTGGAAGGATCGGCGCCGGGCGGACGCGGCGTGCGCTCCCGGGGCCCGCCGGCAGGGGGCAGGCTGCGCCCGCGGTCCGCCGTGTCCTCGCCTCACCCCGGCCCGCCGCGCTCCGGGCCCGCGGCGCGCTCCTGCGGAGCCGGCGGCCGCGCGCCGCGCCTCCCCGGGGAGCCTCTCCATCATCCGCGGGCCTCATAATTTACATTTAATTTGTTAGCGGTTTAATGTTTAATTTAAAAAAAAAACCGGAATGATTCATTGCCATATTAATAAATAATAACATTTATTATCCTCCTAATGAATGTCCAACTACAAAAGCAATTACATGTCTGATATATTCTCTCGTAAATGGAGACAGCGGCGCGTTCATTACGGAGTTCTGCTTGGGGGGTCCTGATCCCGCCTTCGGGGGGCCTAGCCTCGCCTGCTGGGCTACGGCAGAGGGGGAGCCGGCGCTGCCTTTCGGAGAGCAGAGGCCGGCCTGGCTCGGCTCCTCGCGGGACATCTGGGTCCTAGGGGAACTGGACGAGCCCTTCCCCCTTCGGTGTGCTGGTTCCTGGGCCCCAGGCCGGGAGGACCCCAGCGAGCACCCCTATCTCACCCCATCCAGTGGACACACACACACACACACACACTCTGATCCCCGTGTGCGGTGTGGAATTACCCTGTCTTCCCAGGTGGGGAAACTGAGTCCACAGGGAAGGCGCTGAAGGGCAGAACCCAGAGCCCAGGTCGGCACAGTAGCCTGGCTCCGAGCACCGGCTCCTGCAGGCTGCAACAGGCCTGGGGCAGGCGGGCGGGCAGGCCTGGCTTTGGATGCGTCCCCAGCCAGCCAACGCCCTGGCTGGCTCCGCTTTTCCTCGATTTGCAAAGCTTTCTGCTGCTTGAATTGATGTCTATGGTTAGAACCCAGCTTTTGAGGAGTCCGGGCCCCAGGAAAGGAAGGTCAAAGACAGAGTTTGCTCACGGGCACACCCCAGCTTGAGTGTGGATACAATTGAATATTACTGGGAAGAATTAAAAAAAAAAAAAAAAGCCCCTAGGATTAGGTAATTAGGATTAGCAAATTGGTGTGTTCCCACCTGGGACCTTTTCCACGCAAATGCTAAACTTGCTTCCCCAGCATGGTCGAGAGAGCTTACTCCACGCACAATTTTTCCCCACTTCAGTTTTTTTTTTTTTTCACTAAGTTTTTACTTCAAAGATTTCCCATACCAGCAAGTCCTGTCCTCTACTGCAGAGGCCACCCCGTGGGGGCAGGGACATTCACCCTGGGCTAACAGCAGCCCTGGCCAGGGAGGTGGCTCTGAAGAAATCCTTGATTACCTCCTTAGGGTCCGTTCCTAGAAGTGGAGAGACTAGGTCAGAGGGCACCAGCGCCTGGGAGGTTCTGCTTCCTCCTCTTGCCCTCTTGCCAGCCGGGCACACCCGCGCCTACACCCAGAGCAAGCCTGGCGTAACCTGCCTTCCACCGCGCCCTTGGCACCCTTACCTGGGCCGACGTGATCTGCAGACAAGCTTTGTGCTGCGCTTGTGCTTTTTGGGGTGCTTCTGGTCTCATCCTCGCCTGGGTCACATCCCGGGAGCGCAGGGGCCCTGCCAGAGGGGTGGCATGCATTCAGCTCCGAAGAGTTTAGTTCTTCTTTCTGCACCCCCCCCCCCCCCCAGTGCTAAAGATTGAACTCTAGGCTTTGTGCAGGCCAGGAAAGCGCCCTTCGCGGAGCTGCATCCTCAGTCCTTCCTTAGTCTCATGGATGCCAGGGGCCATTGAAGTGTCCCTGTGTTTCAGATGAGGGAAGGGCTCAGTGACATGTCTCAAGGTGAGTGCTGTCTCTCAAGTCCATGCACCCACTGTGTACGAGCTCTGTGCCCATGTCTACAGGACTTCATGTGCCCACCCGCCCACCCCGCCATCTACCCGGGAGCTCTCCCTCCCCGCCATTCACCCAGGAGCCCGACCGTGCATGTATTCACTTATCCGTGAACCCACCCACCACCCACATACCCATCTACTCAGAAAATACCCCTGGCATCCATGTGGGACCACAAAGGACTCCGAATAACCAAAGGGAGCTGGCTGAGAAAAGGCAGAGGCTCCACACGCCCTGATCTCAACACATATCTCAGGCCTAGAGAAACCAGGACAGCCGGTGTGGAGATGCATGCCTGCACTCCAGCTCCCAAACGGCACAGGCAGGGATACTGGTGAGTGTCAGGCCAGCCAGAGATATAGAGGTGAGATCTCATCTCACAAAAACAATAAAGAGGGCTGGAGAGATGGCTCAGAGTTTAAGGCGCTTGCTTGAAAGGCTGGATGACCTGAGTTCAATTCCCCCGTACCCTTGTAAAGCTACTGCACAAAGTGCTGCATGCATCTGGAGTTCATTTGCAGTGGCCAGGGGATCTAGCACACCCATTCTGTCTCTCTCTCTCTCCTTGCAAATAAATTAAAAAAAAATCTATTTTAACAACCAGGAGGCAGAGTTAGGAGGATCGCTGTGAGTTTGAGGACACCCTGAGACTACAGAGTGAATTCCAGGTCAGCCTTGGCTAGTGTGAAACCCTACCTAAAGAAATTAAAGAAATTATTAAAGAAATAAATAAATAAAGAAAGAAATTAAAGAAATTATTAAATAAATAAATAAAGAAATTAAAGAAATTATTAAATAAATAAATAAATAAATTAAGGAAATTATTAAATAAATAAATAAATAAATACAATAAAGAAGCAGTGGACACACAGAGCAATGAGATAGAATGAAGATTCCAGAGACTCACACACCTACAGTTAGTTCAAACTCCACAAATGTATCATCATATACTGGTGAAAGGCTGCCTTCTTCATTAAATCATGCTGGGGAAACTGGATAGCCACATGCAGAAGACGTTGAAAACATCAACTCAAGGCTGGGGAGATGGCTCAGCAGTTAAAGGTGCTTGCTTGCAAAGCCTGACAGGTTGGGGTTCAAGTCTCCAGTACCAATGTAAAGCTAGATACACAAAGTGGAGCATGTGTTTGGAGTTTCTCGTGGCAAGAGGCTCTGGCATACCTATTCTGTCTCTCTAAAATAAATACACACATAAATAAATATTTTAAAAAATCAACACAAAATGGGTCAGAGACCTGCATGTGGCACTGATGCTGTGAAACTTTAGACGAAAGCGGGGTGATTCTTCACTGCTCTAGGCCATGGTGGTTTTGGATCAGACTCCAAAAGCACAGACTACACAAGAGAGACACATGGGATTATATCCAACTAGGAAGCTACTGCCCAGCAAGGAAACTGAGCAACAGAATGAAGAGATAGAGATAAGCTACAGGAAGGGAGACGTTTTTTTTTTGCCATCTATTCATCTGACAAAGGGTTAGAACTCAGGAGATCTGTGCAGCTGAAGACTCCAAATCACGAAACCCAAATAATCCAACTAAACAACAGGCGATGTGTCATGTGTGGCAGCTCATGCCTATAATCCCAGAATTTGGGAGGCAGAGGACCAGAAGTTCAAGGTCGTTCTCAGCTACATAGTAAGTTCCAGACTAACCTGGGTTACATGAAATCTTGGCTCAAAACAAAACAAAACAAAACAAAACAGTAGGGCAAAACAAATGATTTTTTAAAAATTTTTTATTTATTTATTTATTTGAGAGCGACAGACACAGAGAGAAAGACAGATAGAGGGAGAGAGAGAGAATGGGCGCGCCAGGGCTTCCAGCCTCTGCAAACGAACTCCAGACGCATGCGCCCCCTTGTGCATCTGGCTAACATGGGACCTGGGGAACCAAGCCTCGAACCGGGGTCCTTAGGCTTCACAGGCAAGCGCTTAACCGCTAAGCCATCTCTCCAGCCCAAAACAAATGATTTGAATAGACAGTTCTCCAAGGAAGAAATTCAGATGGACAACAAATTTATGGAAAAAAAATGCCTGGCTTTATTAGCTGCCAGAGAAACACAAATCCCACTCAAGAGCTGGTTCGACTGGCTTTGATCAAGCAAGAAGAGCATCGTCTGCGATCAGATAGAAAAGAAGAGCAGAGAAAGGCAGGCACGGCACACCCGTAATCCCAGCGCTCGGGAAGCCAAGGCAGGAGTGTAAGTTTGAGGCCAGTCTGAGCTACAAAGCGGGCTTCTGTTGCAAAAGCAAAGTAAAACAGGCCTGCTGGCGAGGTCAAGGAAAGAGAACTCTGAAAGCCCGTGGACAGGAAGGTAAGTAACTCCAGCCGTTACAGAGAACAGTAGGGAGGCTCCTCAAAAAAATTAAAAAGAGATCTATCAAATGGGCCAGAGATCACACTTCTGGGTATAGACCCACAGGAAATGAAACCAGGTCAAAGAGATACCTCGATGGCTTCCCTTGCCTCAGCACTACTCATACCGCTAAGATATGGAAGCAGGTTAGGTACTGACTGATGGGTGTCGGAAGACCCACCCTGAACGTGGGTGGCACCATGCCATGGGCTGAAGTCTCCGGCTGAGTAGCCAGGAAGAAGCCAGCTGAGCAGCGGCACTCTTCTCTCCCCGTTTCCCGGCCGGGATGCAGTGCGATGGGCTGCCTCAAGTGCCCGCTGTGGTCCTTCCCACCTGCACATACTCTTTTTAAATAATGTTTTATTTATCTATTTGAGAAAGATATATATGGAGAGAGAGAAAGAGAGAGGGGAGGAGAGAGAGAGAGAGAGAGAGAAAGAGAGAGAGAGAAAGAATGAGTGTATCAGGGCCTCTAGCCACTGCAAACGAACTCCAGAAGCATGTGCCGCCTTGTGCATCTGATTTACGTGGGTCCTGAGGAGTAGATCCTGTGTCCTTAGGCTTTGCAGGCAAATGCCTTAACCACAGAGCCATCTCTCCAGCTGTGCGCCATACTCTCGAGCGGCGAGTCTCCCCTCCCCTGCCCAGCATGCTGCACCTGCTCTTGAGCTGTGAGCCAGCTCTTCCCCCTCCTTCGGTTGCTTGTCAGTCACATCAACCGGGGGTAAACTAATACAGTATCCAGAGCAGCAGATGCTCAAAGTGCAAACGGAGAAACACTAAAGAGAAACCAACATAACGCCTGCAACAGATCCCAGCTTCTCCATTACTGACTGTAATAATACTGGAGCGGTTGAAATACCACACAAAGGATTCAAAAGTCTACTTATAAAAGTGATCATTGACTTACGGGAAGAAACAAAAGGCAGATAAATCATATAAACATATCCATTCAGAACATAGATAAGGAAGTCAGTTACACAGAAGAGATTAGCAACATGGATGAGAACTTCAGCAAAAATTGAGATATTTTAATAAAATATTTAATTTAGAGAGACAGATGGAGAGAATAGGTGTGCCAGGGACTCTAGCCACTATAAGGAAGGACCTCCAGACACAATTGCCACCTTGTGCAGCTAGCTTTATGTGGGTACTGGAAAATTTCACCTGGGTCTTTAGGCTTCATAGGCAAGCACCTTAACTGCTAAGCCATCTCTCCAGCCCCAAAAATTGAGATAAAAAATAGTTGTTTGCAAGCAGAGGGAAATTGACACACACACACACAGAATAAGCATGCCAGGACATCTAGCTACTGCAAATGAACTCCAGATGCATGTGCCACTTTGTGCATCTGGCTCTATGTGGGTACTGAGGGATTGAACCCAGGTCATTAGGCTTTGCAGGCAAGTGCCTTAACCACAGAGCCATCTCTCCAGCTCCCCAAAAACTCAATCAAATGAAAACCACAGTGGGAGACATCACCAATAGGTGAGATAAAAGAAAACACAGCCGATCAGGGTGGAAGACAAAGTTGAGGAAATACCCCACCAGATCATAGCAACAGAGGGGCAGAAATCATGCCACAGCCCCCAAGGATGCTGAGACATTATCACGAGATCAAACCTAAGGATTCATGGTGTTTAAAAGAAGCTGAGGTGAAAACCAATGGCAGAGAAAAGCTATTCAGTTGAATTATAGCAGATAATTACCCAACCATTGGGAAGGAAATGGACATCCGCGCACAAGAGGCATTTACAACCCCCAGAAATATGTGGCCAGAAGAGAACCTCTGCACAAATTGCGACGACACAAATGCTGACAAAATAGCCGGACAGCATTCAGGGCTGCGTGGAAAAATTACCCCTCATAAAGGCAAACTCGCCGCAGCGACATTGGACCCGTCAGCAGACACTCTTAGAGCCAGGGACACATGTATGGGTGGTTTTTTTTAAGGCCTGAGATCAAACTATTACTTACCAAGATTACTATAACAAAGGTGTCTTTTAAAAAATATTTTTTATGATTTATTTGCAAGCAGAAAGAGAGGGAGAAAGACAAAGAGATAGAGATAGATAGATGATAGAGATAGAGATAGAGATAGATAGATAGATAGAGAGAGAGAGAGCATGTGCACCAGGGCTTCTTGCCCTGCAATGAACTCCAGGCATATGCAGCACTTTGTAAAAAAAAAAGCATCTGGCTTTATGTGGGTCCTGGGGAATCAAACCCAAGCCGTCAGGTTTTGCAAACAAGTGACTTTAAGTTCTAAGCCAACTCTCCAGCCTGAACTGCTAAAATTGATAGAGCATAAATAACATTTCAAGACAATACAAATTTAAGAAATTCATGACCAGGATTCCAGAAGATGCTTGAAGGAATCCTATGCTCAGAGCAGGGAGGAGGACAGCCCCATTCATGACATCATAGGAAAGAATGATTTTCATGAGAGGGTAAAATATAACCAACTAGGAAAAAAATCCACCTTGCTCAACTTGATAAGCCAGTAAACCCTTAATATGCATAGGGACAAAAAACCCAAACCAAACCAACCAAACAAAAAAACAGCAACCAAGCAACCAGCCAAACAGACCAAAACCCTAGGAAAACAACCCAGAAATCCTAGCCACTGACAATCAGCAGTCCACACTAGCCATGACTGCAGGGGCATTGCCTGTCTATTGGGGAGATGGGGACTAGCTGACTATGAGGAAGAATAGGAGGGAAAAGTTGGCAGTTTAGGGTAAAAGGCCCCAAAAGTGAACAGTTTTTTTTTTTTGGTTTTTCGAAGTAGGATCTCACTCTAGCTCTGGCTGACCTGGAATTTACTCTGTAGTCTCAGGGTGGCCTCAAACTCATGGCAATCCGCCTACCTCTGCCTCCCAAGTGCTGGGATTAAAGGCGTGCGCTACCACGCCCAGCCTAAGTGAGCAGTTTTTTTTTTTTTTTTTAAGCTTTTCTCTTGGCTAAGGTGCGAAATGTTCTTGAGCCTATAAGGGGGAATCCTTTCTTTCCTTCTTTCTTTTTCCCTAGAGGAGTCCACAGCAGTCTCCAGCTTGCTGAAGACCAGAAATTCCAAAAGGCAGGGTCTGGTCCTTTTTTTTAAAATCTCTTTTCCCCTAAACGAGTCCCCCTTTCCTAGAGACCAGATGTAAGGATGTGGCTGACTACAAGGTGCCTGGACACCTTGCATGGGAACTGGACTGACTAGCTCACCCCCCTCCAGTAAAACCTTCACCCTATGAGAAACCTGGATCTGAGTAACCTATGAAGATTGCCATGCAGGACCACCCCAACTCGGGAGTTTCTGTTTTACTTTCTTTCCTAAAATACCCTTTTCTGGGGATCCCTCTGCTATACAGGAGCTCTGCCTTCTTCCCTTCTCTAAAGCCCTATAATAAAAGCTTTCTAAACATTTTGCACTGTAGCCCATAGATTTTATTTATCAAACGCATGAGACAAGAACCTTGGGGCCAGTGACTCAGTGGAAGTTTTGTGTGATCCTGAGCACCTGGCACCTTAACTCCTGTGTGAAATGCCCATCCAAGAGCCAAGAATGGCTCTGTCACTCTCAAGACACCCAAATTCCTGTTATCATTTGTGTTGAAAAATTAAGGCCTGGAGTTGGGGAGATGGCGTAGCAGTTAAAGGTGTTTGCTTGCAAAGCCTGATGGCCTCAGTTCAGTTCCCCAGTTCCATGTAAAGCCAGATACACAATGGGCACATGTGTCTGCAACTGTTTTTTTTAATTAAAAAAATTTTTAGTGACAACTTCCATAATTATAGACAATAGACCATGATAATTCCTCCCCCCTCACCTTCCCCTTCACAACTCTACTCTCCATCATACCCCTCCCCCCAATTAGTCTCTCTTTTATTTTGATGTCATCATCTTTTTTTCCTATTATGAGGGTCTTGTGTAGGTAGTGTCAGGCACTGCGAGGTCATGAGTATCCAGGCCATTTTGTGTCTGGAGGAGCACGGTGTAAGGAGTCCTGCCCTTCCTTTGGCTCTTACATTCTTTCTGACACCTCTTCTGCAATGGACCCTGAGCCTTGGAAGGTGTGATAGAGATGTTTTAGTGCTGAGCACTCCTCTGTCACTTCTTCTCAGCACTGTGGTGCCTTTTGAATCATCCCAGAGGTCACCGTCATATGAAAAGAGAAGGTTCTCTAACCAAAAGTGAGAGTAGAATTAATATATGGGTATGAACATTAAGAGAAGTGTTTACTGGGCAGATTGGTGAGCATAATATACACATTTAGCCAGACACCAGCAGGCATTACAACCCTAGGCTCATGACCTCCATTGTCATGGTTTTTCAGTATCAGGCATGTATTCCCTTCCATGGAGTGGGCCTCCCGTACAATTAGAGTGGTTGGTTTTCCCCATAACAGAAATGCCACTATTGCACCTGTTGGCTTATCTAATCAGACTGGCCAAACTTAAGGCTTGAAGTGTCCACTGTTGTTTATCTCTACTGATGCCTTCTCTTTCTCCCATAGAGCTACATGCAGTGTAGCTTTTTTCAGCTTTTTGTCAGCTGGTCTACAAGGAGGAGGTTTTAAGCTCAGCTCCAGCAAGATTGACCTTGTAGCCCAAGCATGAGGAGTCTTCAGCAATAGGGTCTTACCATCTATTTCTGGTGAGAAACCCAGAGCCTTGTCAATGGCATGTAATGTTTTGGGGGCATCAGGGACCTCTCTGGCCAACAACTCACTAGAAGGTATCCCATCCCTGGCACTGAAATTTTTCTAGTTACAATCTATGCTTCTGGTGTGCCATTGTCCAAAAAATCAGGTTACCATATGGCTTATTCATGCCTTCTTTGATTTTTAAAAATTATTTATTTATTTATTTATTTGTTTATTTATTTATTTAAGAGAGGAAGTAAGTGGCAGAGAGAAAGAGAAAGAGAGAGAGAGAGAGAGTGAGAGAGAGCAAGTGAGCAGGGTGTGGTGGTGTACGCCTTTAATCCCAGCACTCGGGAGGCAGAGGTAGGAGGATCACGGTGAGTTCAAGGCCACCCTGAGACTACATAGTGAATTCCAGGTCAGCCTGGGCTAGAGTGAAACCCTACCTCGAAAAACCAAAGAGAGAGAGAGAGAGAGAGAGAGAGAGAGAGAGGGAGGAAGGGAGGGAGGGAGGGAGGGAGAGAAGGAGGGAGGGAGAGAATGGGTGCACCAGGGCCTCCAGCCACTGCAAATGAACTCCAGATGCATGTACTACCTTGTACATATGATTAAGTGGGTATTGGAGAATTGAATCTAGGCCCTTTGGCTTCACAGGTAAGTGCCTTAACCACTAAACCATATCTCCAGTCCCTTCCTAGGTCTTGTTAACCATACCTCACCCTTCCTTTACTCAATCTCTTCCTCTGACCTCACTTAGGCCTTTCCACCCCCAGTAATGTTTTTCTGCTTATGTATATACAATACTATCCCCTTAAGTCCTTCCTTCCTTATAGCCCTTTTCTATATTACTAGCCTTTGCTACTGAGTTTTATCCCAACTCACACACAAGTTATAGGTTTGTAGCTGGGATCCATGTATGAGAGAGAACATGTGACATTTGGCTTTCTGGGCCTGGGTTACTTCACTAAGTACAATTCTTCTGGGTCCATCCATTTCTCTGCAAATTTCATAATTTCATTTTTTCTTACCACTGAGTAGGACTGCATAATGCAAATGTACCACATCTTTATTATCCACTCATCAGTTGAGGGACATCTAGGCTGGTTCCATTTCCTCACTATTGTGAATAGAGCAGGAATAAACATGGATAAGCAAGTATCTCCAGGGTAGTGAGATGAGTCCTTAGGATGTATGTCGAGGAATGGTATAGCTGGGTCATATGGTAGACCTATTTTAAGCTGTCTCAGGAACTTCCATACTGATTTCCACAATGACTTTACCAGATTACATTCCCACCAACAGTGTAGAGGGGTTCCTCTTTTTCTGCATCCTCTTGAGCAGTTATTGTCATTTGTTTTCTTAATGATAGCCATTCTGACAGGAGTGAGATGGGATCTCAAAGTAACTTTGATTTGCATTTCTATAATGATTAAGGATGTAGAACTTTTAAAAAATATATTTATATGCCATCTGTATTGCTTCTTTTCAGAACTCTCTATTTAGTTCCATAGCCCATTTTTTAAATTGGGTTGTTTAATTTCTTATTATTTAGTTTTTTGAGTTCTTTGTATATCCTGGATATTAATCCTCTGTCAGATGTATAACTGGCAAAGATTTTCTCCCATTCTGTAGGTAGACACTTTGCTCTATTCACAGTGTCCTTTGCTGTACAAAAGCTTTGCAATTTCATGAGGCCCCAGTGGTTGATTTGTGGTTTTTCTTCTTGAGCAACTGGGGTTATATTCAGAAAGTCTTTGTCTATGCCAATATGTTGAAAGGTTTCCTTTACCTTTTCCTCTAGCAGTTTCAGAGTTTCAGGTCTGATATTAAGGTCCCTGATGCATTTGGACTTGATTCTTATGCATGGAGAAAGATAAGATTCTATTTTCATTCTTCTGCAAATAGATATCCAGTTTTCACAGCACCATTTGTAGAAGATGCTCTTTTCTCCATTGATTATTTTCAGCACTTTTGTCAAAGATCAGGTGGCTGTAGCTGCCCAGACTGACATCTGGGTCCTCTATCCTGTTCCATTGATCTTTGTGTCTCTTTTTGTGCCAGTACCATGCTGTTTTTGTTACTATGGCTCTGCAATATAGGTTAAAATCAGGCATGGTGATACTGCCAGCTTTATTATTGTTGCTCAAAATTGTTTTGGATATTTGAGGGCTTTTGTGCTTCCAAATGAATTTTATGATTAAAAAAAATTTTTTTTTTGAGATAGTGTCTCATTCTAGTCCAGGCTGACCTTGGAGTTCACTATGTAATCTCAGGGTAGCCTAGAACGCTCAGTGATCTTCCTACCTCTGCCTCCCAAGTGCTGGCATTAAAGGTGTGCACCATCACCCCTGGTTTAGGATTTTTTTTCTATTTCCGTGAAGAATGCCATTGGAATTTTAATGGGGATTGCATTAAATTGTAGGTTGCATCGACATTTTCACAATATTTATTCTGCCAATCCAAAAACATGGGATGTCTTTCCATGTCCTAGTGTATTCTGCAATTTGTCTTGGGTGTTTTAAAGTTTTCATTGTAGAGGTCCTTCACTTCCTTGGTTAGGTTTATTCCAAGGTACTTTTTTTTTTTTTTTTTTTTTTTTTTTTGAGGCAATTGTGAATGGGAGTGATTCCCTGATTTCATCCTCAGCATGTTTGTTGTTAGTATATAGGAAGGTTACTGATTTCTGTGTGTTAATTTTGTATCCTGCTATGTTGTTAAAAGTGTTTATGAGGGCTGGAGAGATGGCTTAGTGGTTAAGTGCTTGCCTGTGAAGCCTAAGGACCCCGGTTCGAGGCTCGGTTCCCCAGGTCCCACGTTAGCCAGATGCACAAGGGGGCGCACGCGTCTGGAGTTTGTTTGCAGAGGCTGGAAGCCCTGGCGCGCCCATTCTCTCTCTCTCCCTCTATCTGTCTTTCTCTCTGTGTCTGTTGCTCTCAAATAAATAAATAAAAATTAAAAAAAAGTGTTTATCAGCTCTAAAGGTTTGCTGGTAGAGTCTTCAGGGTCCTTTATGTATAGAATCATATCATCATCTAATTTGTATCCCTTTCATGTATGTCTCTTGCCTTATTGTTATAGCTAAAACTTCCAGTACTATATTAAATAAAAGTGGGGACAGTGGACACCCTTGTCTTGTTCCTGATTTTAGTGGAAAAGCCTCAAGTTTCCCCCTATTTAGTATTATCTTGGCTGTAGGTTTGTCATAAATAGCCTTTATTATGTTGATATATGTTCCTTCTATTCCCAGTTTCTGTAGGACTTTCACCATGAAGGGTATGTCGGATTTTGTCAAATATCTTTTCTGCATCTATTGAGATGATCATGTGATTTTTGTCCTTCAGTCCATTTATATAGTGTATTACATTTATTGATTTGGGTATGTTGAACCATCCCTCCATCTCTGGGATAAGAGCCTATTTGATTGAGGTGAATGATCTTTTTGATAAATTCTTGTGTTCTGTTTGCCAATATTTTGTTGAGAATTTTTACAACTATGTTAATAAGGGAGATTGGTATGTAATTTTCTTTGTTTTTGTTCTATCTTTGCTTGGTTGTGATATAAGGCTGATGCTGGGTTCGTAGAAGGAGTTTGGTAGAGTTCTTTCCTTTTCTATTTTATGGAAAAGTTTGATAAGCATTGGTGTTAGTTCTTCCCTGAAGGTCTGGTATAATTCACCAGTGAATCCATCTGGTTCTGGACTTTTTTTTTAGTTGGGAGATTTTTTTATAAGTGCTTGGATTTCTGTACTTGTTATACATCTATTTAAGTGGTTAATCTCATCTTGATTTAATTTTTGTGGGTTATATAAATCAAGGAAATCATTAATTTCTTGTATTTTCAAGCTTAGTGGAGTATATATTCTTAAAGTATGTCCTTATAATTTTCTGAATTTCTTTGGTATCTGCTGTAATGTTGCCTTTTTCATCTCTAGTTTTATTAATTTGTGTCTCTTCTCTGTTTCTTTTGGTCAGATTTGCTAAGGGTTTATCAATCTCATTTAGTTTCAAAGAACCAACTCTTTGTTTCATTGATTCTTGTATTGCTTTTATTTTTATTTTTGGTTTGTATTTCATTAATTTCTTCCCTAATCTTTATTATTTCTTCCTATCTACTGGTTTTTGGTTTGCAAAGCCTTAGGGTGCAATATTAAGTTGTTCACTTGCAACCTTTCTAATTTTTATTTTATTTTTTTTCAAGGTAGGGTCTCACTCTGGTCCAGGCTGACTTGGAATTCAGTAGGTAGTCTCAAGGTGGCCTTGAACTCATGGCGATCCTCCTACCTCTGCCTCCCAAGTGCGTGTGCCATCACACCCAGCTTTCTAATTTCTTAATATAAGCACCTAAGGCTATAAATTTCCCTCTTAGGACTGTCTTCATTGTGTCTCAAAGGTTTTGGTATGTTGTGTTCTCATTACCATTTGATTCTATGAATCTTTGTTTTTGTTTTTTTGAGGTAGAGTCTCAGTCTAGCTCAGGCTGGCCTGGAATTCTCTATGTAGTCTCAGGGTGGCCTTGAACTCATAGCAATTCTCCTACCTCTGCCTCCCAAGTGCTGGGATTAAAGGCGTGCACCACCACACCCAGCCTCTATGAATTTTTTGATTTCCTTCTTGATTTCTTCATTGGCCCATTTGTCATTTAGTAGTGTATTGTTTAGTTTCCATAATTTTGTGTATGCTTTATAGCTTTTCTTGCTATTGATTTGTAGTTTAATCCCATTGTGATTGGATAGAGTAAGGAATTATGTTAATTTTCCTGTATTAAGGTTTGCTTTGTGTCCTAATATGTGGTTTATTTTAGAGAATGTTCCATGTGCTGCTGCTGAAAAGAATTTGGATGAGATGTTCTGTAGATATCTAGTAGGTCCATTTGTTCTATGGCCTCATTTAATCCAGATGCATTTTTTTTTTTTTTGCCAGGGTGACCTGTCAATTGATGAGAGTGGGGAATTGAAGTCACCCATTACAATTATGTTTGGTGTTATATGTTATCTTAATTTTAAAAAAAAGATTTATTTTTATTTATTTATGAGAGAGAGAGAAAGAATGGGCACACCAGGGCCTCCAGCCACTGCAAACGAACTCTAGATGCATATACCACCTTGTGCATCTTGCTTACATGGGACTTGGAGAATAGAACCTGGGTCCTTAGGCTTCCCAGACATGTGCCTTAACTGCTGAGCCATCTCTCCAGTTTGTTACCTTAATTCTAATAGTGTTTTCTTGATGAGGTTGGGAGCCCTTATGTTAGGTGCATATATTTTTAGAATTGCAATGCCCTCCTGCTGGAATGTTCCTTTAATCAATATAAAGTGATCTTTTTTTTATCTTTCCTAACTAAGGTTGGTTTGAAATCTACCCTGTCAGCTATTAGGATAGCAATACCTGCTTGTTTCCTAGGTCCTTTTGCTTGAAATACAATTTTCCATCCTTGTATCCCAAGATAGGGTCCATCTTTTATGGAAATGTGAGTTTCTTGGGGGCAACAAATAGAAGGATCCTGTTTTTTAACCTAGTCTACAAACCTGTGCAAGGATGTTTTAATATATACAAATCAATGAGTGAAATACAATACAAATAAATTTAGTGACAGAAATAAGATAATCATTTAAATGCATGCAGAAAAGTTCAACACACCTTTATGGTAAAATCTCTAAAGAAAGCAATAGAAAGACCATGCATCAACATAATAAATATTAATATCAGGGGCTGGAGAGTTGACTCAGGGGTTAAGGCACTTGCTTGTGAAGCTTAATGGCCTGGGTTTGATTCCCCAGTACCTATGTAAAGTCAGTTGCACAAACTGGCACATGAATATGGAGTTTATTTGCAGTGGCAAGAGGACCTGGCATTCTCTCTCTCTCTCCGCTTATCTGCTTGCAAACAAATAAATAAAAATATTTCTTAAAAAGGAACAGATAAGACAAAACTACAGACATTACACTAAATAGAGAAAAATGGCAATCATTTCCTCTAAAATCAGGAAAGAGACAAGGGTATCTGCTCACTCTCTCCACTCATGTAATGTACTGATTGATGTCTTAGCTTGGGCAATAGGAAAATGCAGTAAAAGGGATATAGAAAGGAACCAAAGCAGTCAAAGTGTCTCTATTTTCAGACAATATAGTCCTATGTATATCAACACCCTAATGGCTCTGCTAGACAGCTCTTGGATCTGATAAATGCTTCTGGCAAATAGCAGAACACAAAAATCAACAAAAATGTTTATTTATTTATTTGAGTGGGAGAAAGAAGGGGGGAGGGAGAGAGAGAGAGAGAGAGAGAGAGAGAGAGAGAGAGAGAGAGAGAGAGAGAGAAAATGGGCACACCAGGGCCTCCAGCCACTCTAAATGGTCTCCAGATGCATGCGCCCCCCCCTTGTGCATCTAGCTGATGTGGGCCCTGGAGAGTCAAACTGGGATCCTATGGCTTTGCAGGCAAATGCCTTAACTGCTAAGCCATCTCTCCAGCCCTGAAACTAGTATTTTTCTACATAGCAACAATAAACATACTAAAAAACAAAAAGCAGGAAAAGAATCACAGCCACAGTGCTTTAATAAGAAAACCTTAGAAGAAACCTAGCCTGTCAGATGAAAGACCTTCCAAATAAAAACTTTGAAACATTGAATAAAGAAATCAAAGAGGGCTGGGGAGATGGCTAAATGGTTAAGGTGCTTTGCTGCAAAACCTAACGAACTGGGTTTGATTTCCCAGCACCCATGTAAAGCCAGATACACAAAGTGGTCCATGCATCTGGAGTTCGTTTGCAGTGGCTGGAGGCCCTGACCTTCCCATCGCCTCCGTCTGTCTTTCTTCTCTCTATCTCTCTTTGCTTGCAAATAAATAAACAGAAGTATTAAAAAAAGACACTAGAAAATGGAAGATGTCCTATATTATGAACTGATAGAATTAATACTGTCAAAGTGGTAATATTTATTCATTTTTCATTCTTCTGACCAAATTACCTGGTTAGAATTCACTTACGGAAGGGTTTGTTTTGGTTCACAGTTTGTATAGTTTATCATGGTGGAGAAGGAACGGTGGCTGAGTGAGACTGGCAATATTGTACCCATAGTCAAGAAGCAGGCAGAGGTGGACATGGTTCTCGTGATTTCTCCATTTTTTTTTTCCTTTCTGTTTAGTGCAGGCCCCCAGCCCATGGGATGGTGCCACCTACATTCAAGGAGGATCTTTTCTTTTCAGTTAAACTTCTCTGGAAGCAACCCTCACAGACAAGCACATCTACAGGTGTCTCCAAGTTGATTCTAAATCCAGGGCTGGAGAGATGGCTTACTGGTTAAAGGAACTTGCTTGCAAAGCCTTACATCCCAGGTTCATTTTCCAAGCACCCATAAGCCAGAGGCACAAAGTGGTGCATATGTCTCACATTTGTTTGCAATGGCAGGAGGCCCTGGTATGTCCATAATTCTCTCTTACTGTCTCTCTCAAATAAATAGATAAAAAGATATAAAAATAAACCCAGTCAAGTTGACAATGAAGATTACAATGGCAATATATATACATAGTCAGTTCTGGAGCCCAAAACATTTGTTAAACATACACTCTTCACTGAGATGAAGCTCTACCCCTAAAGAGGCTGTATTATCAAAAGTGATCTTCAGATTCAATGCAGTGCTCATGTAAGATATTCTTTACAGAAAAACAAAATATTAAAATTCGTGTGGAGGCACAAAAGATTCTGAATAGCTAAGCAATCCTACGCAGAAAGAGAAATGCTAGAGGTATAACAATGCCTGTTTCCAAGTTAAATTACAAAGCACTGTGGGCTGCGGAAATGGCTCAGGGTCAAGAGCTCATCTGCGTAAGCCTGATGACCTGAGCTCACATCTCCAGAACCCACATAAATCCAATGGGGGAGTGTGAGCATTTTTAATCCAGCGTGCCTGCAGGGAGAGGAGAGGAAAATCCCCAGAAGCTTGTGTACCAGCTAGCCTGGCATATGACATGGTGAACCGGAGACCGTGGCTCAAACAAGGAGGAAGAGCAGAGCCAGCACTAAGATTGTCCCCTGCCCTCCACCATGGCACACACACACCACACCACACACACAGCCCATGTTCAAACACAAACAAAGACTTTAAAAAAAGCTCTTGTATTAAAACATCATTATGGACAAAACCATAAACACATAAACCAATGGATACAATGGAGGACCCAGAAACAAACCCACACAGGTACGGGCCCTGTCTTTCTTTTCTTTTTTTTTTCTTTTTAAAAATTTTTTTGTTTATTTTTATTTATTTGAGACTGACAGACAGAGAGGAGGAGGAGGAGGAGGAGAGAGAAAGAGAGAGAGAGAGAGAGAGAGAGAGAGAGAGAGAGAGAGAGAGAGAGGGAGAGAATGGGTGTGTCAGGGCTTCCAGCCACTGCAAACGAACTCTAGATGCATGTTCCCCCTTGTGCATCTGGCTAACGTGGGTCCTGGGGAATCGAGCCTTGAACCGGGGTCCTTAGGCTTCACAGGCAAGCGCTTAACAGCTAAGCCATCTCTCTAGCCTGGGCCCTGTTTTTCAACAAATGTGCCCCAAAACTATATTGAAGGAAAGTCCTTCAACACATGGTACCACGGAAACTGGATATCCAAATGTGGAGGAATGAGCTAGACTCCCACCTCTTACCCTGCCTAAAATCAGTTTAAAATGGACCAGAGACTTTAACATGAGACCTGAAATTTTAAATTGCTAAGAGAAAATATAGGGATATGAATATAGTCGAGGATTTTTAAGTAAGACTGTAATGGCCCAGGAAAAAATAGAAGGAAGTGACAAAAAAAATATATACAATCAAAAAGTGCCTGCATAGTAAATCAAACAACTACCAAAGTGAAGAGACTGCCTGTACACTGGGTGAAAGTCTGCCAATAACAAGTGATTGATATTAGGATATATAAAGAGCTCAAAAATACAAACAAAAAGCACAACTCATGCAAGCAATAACTGGACAAAATAATTGAACAGATAGTTCTCAACAGACGAAATACAAGTGGATAACAGACATGTGAAAAACCTCAACATCCTCAGACATGAAGGAAATGCAAATCAAAATTTCATTGAAACTGGGCCTGGTGGCACACACCTTTAATCCCAGCACTCTGGAGGCAGAGGTAGGAGGATCACCGTGAGTTCGAGGCCACCCTGAGACTCCATAGTGAATTCCAGGTCAGCCTGGCTACAGTGAGATCTTACCTTGAAAAAACATTTTTCTTTTCATTGAGGTTCCTTCTCACTGCAGCCAGAATGACTGACATCAAGGGAAAAATGCCAAGACCTGCTGGTGAGGGTTAGGGAGGAGGAAGTTGGTGCTGCTGGTGAGCATGGTCATGCCTTTAGCAAGGGCGTGAATCCGTGCAGAGGTTCCTGAGGACTGAGAGCAGAGCTCCCATGGGCTCCAGCTCTGCCACTTGTGGGCATCTACCCAAAGCAACCCAAGTCAGAGCATCCCGAGACACTGGAACATCCACGTTTGTTGGGCACCATTCACAAATAGCCAACGTATGGCACTGCCAGCAGACGAATGATAAAGAAAATGTGGTGCCCGCACAGGTGGAGAGCTAGCTGGCAGTCAGGGGTGCAGCTCTGCCATCTTCCAGGAAGTGGGTGTAACCTGAGATCATCATGTTACCTCCTCCCCATTGCGGAAAGGGACACCTGACTGAGAACAGTGGAAGGGGAGAGATGACTGGGCTTACAGCCTCCAGGGTAGGGTTTGGGCTGCCAGGGAGAGGATGGGTCAGTCCAGGCTGAACATCACTTCTCACCGCTGGTCAGAGACCAGCAGAAGAGTGAGCTCAACCGTGGCAAGGAGGAAGCTAGGCTACCATACCCCAAAGCCTGCTCCCCCTAACATACTTGTTTCTGCCTATCTCCACCTCCCAAATTGCCACCAGCTGGGGGCCAAGCATTCAAAATCCTTGAATCTACTGGTGTATCTGCTTCAAACCTCCACACCATGTTCAGTAAAACAAGGCTGATGCAGAAAGGGAAATATCACAGGTTTTCTTCAGTGTGTTTAAACATAAAAAAATATATGCCATGAGAGCCAGTATTATTAATTATGATAAAATCTCAGCCAATAAAAGATAACAAGTGCTGCTCTTTGGTCTTGGTGGCAGAAGCAAGATGGCGAAGGGAATGTCACCGTTTGGAAAGTGAATAATGAATGTTCTGGTTTCAAAAAAAAAGCAAGTGCTTACAAAGATGTGATGAAAAGGATCACTATTGGCAGAAGGAGAAATCAGTCAAGGTATAGAATCATCTGGAGGCTCCTTAAAAGTAGAACTACCAGATGATCCATCAGTCCCACTGCTGGGAAATAAAGTTGGTACTCTGAAGGGACATCTGAACCCTGTTTCTACTGCAGGACTCTCCATAGTTGTCAGGTCATGGAATCAACCAAATTGTCTGACCTTGGGAGAATGGGCACAGAAAATGTATATAACCACACAGTGGAAGACTATGCAGAGATGAATTGGAATGCAATCCTATCATTCATGACAGCTTGAACAAAATGCCAAGGGCATTGTATGAAACGAGATCCACTGGACACAGCAGCAGATGCCATATGGTTTCACTTATATGTAGAACTGGCTTGTTCTCTAGCCAGGTGAGATGTACCCTAGCAAACTGTGCCATGCAGGTGGCAATGTGCCTCTCCTTCTGGTGCCCATGCTGGCACTCTGTAGGCCTTGCTGGCTGTGTGTTCCCTCTCTCTGGCTAGGAGTGTCCTGCCCTCCCTCAGGGTAGCTGAAAAGATCCATCTCACTCACTAAGGGAATACTGGACCTTTGCCCTTCACAGGGCCCCAGACCCACCTGGAAGGCCATCCATTCTGTGATGGGTGATTACTGAGCTGTACTGTGAACATGGGTCTCTCAGTCAGCCCTGGGGGGTGGCTGACTTGGGGCATGGAGCTGGGAAGAGGTGGCTGCCAGAGCTGGGTCACCAGGGCTGCTCCCTGCCCACTCTTGAGGTGCCGGGGTGGAAAGCAGTATTCTGGCTGGAACAGAAAAGGAGCAGGCACAGGGCCTGCCTCAAGCTGGCACCATGGCTTAGGTGCCCCTGTGCTCCCACAGGGGCTGGAGGCCACCTCGTGTTTGACTGAAGTGAACATTGTGCCCAATGAGGGTGTCCACACTGTCCTGATAGCCTAGTCTCCCGGATCCCATGAAGACCAGGTATGGTGGGCTGGCCAGGCTTACCCCCGGACCCAGGGTCTGCCTGAATCTCACACCCCACAGATAACAAGGGGGCACTGGGGATGTCTGGTCCACAGGATCTAGCCTACTTGGGGCGATGATGGGTTGGGAGTGAGAGTGCCCTGAACAGAGAGAAGCGAGAGAAGGGTCCCGCGAGTTCCAGCCTGTCTCAGAGTGCTCTGCCATTGCTGTTGTTCCTGACACCACAGGGGTTGTGGCCTATTTGACAAAGACATTCCAGAACTGAGTCTCTGACTCATGAGGCTTGGGGCAATGTGATGATTTATATTGTCAACTTGACAGGACCTACCATCACCTTGGAAACTAGCCTCTGGATGTGCCTTTGATGGATTAACTAGATTAGGTTAATTGAGGTGGGAAGACCCACCTTACTGTAGATGGTCATTCCATGGGCTGGGGTCCTGTGCTATAGGACTTAACCTCCTGTTTTCCTTGTCTGACTGAATGTGACCAGCTACCTCAAGCTCCTGCCTTATCCCACCGTGACATACTGGAACCTGGAACTGTAAACTGTAATAAACCCTTCCTTAGGTTGCTTCTGGTCAGGTCTTTTGTCCCAGCAGCAAGAAAGGAACCAATGCAGGCAGGATCCCTGCTAGGCAGAGAGGCTGGGTTATTTGCTATAGCCACATAGCCTACTCATGGTGACTTCCAGGCTATGGAGGAAATGGAGAGTGTCCTGCAGAGACATGATGGCACTGTGACCCCTGAAGGGCTTGCAAGAAGGCATTTGGAGCACTTCAAATGGTTTCCCAAGGCACCCAGTCCTGAACTGACTTTTTGCCCTTCTCTTCTAGGCCGTGTGTCTCAGAGCCTGCCAGGAAGTGGCTTGTCTGGGACACTAACTCCTGCTGAGGGTTATTAGCAGAAGGTGCCATGAATGGGTGGCGAAGGGAACCTGAGGAAATGGGCAGGTGGAAGGTCCATGTGTCTGGCTCTGGGCCCAGGCCTGGCCTGTTGCCCCTGCCCTCTTCCACCCTCCACACTTGAAGTCTCTGGGATTGCAGGGGGCTATCAGGATTCTAGTTTGTGTGTCACAAGCCTGTGATAGGCTGTATCCTAGGTTGATGAAGTTTTGACCACTTGCTGGATGGTGGTGTCCAAAGGCCAGTTGTAAATCTAGGCCCTGTCTGTGGTCAGAGAACCCCCCTCCCCAGTGCCTCCTAAGTTTTCCCATCCACATGCTGCTAGGGTCCCAGAGCAACGATCTGTTTGTGTCCCCATTTGAGGGGCTTCCAGGCCCTCAGACCTCCACAGAAGCCCAGAGCACACAAATCAAAGGTCTGCCACTTGTGTCCATGGTAGCCCACCCAGGGCCCTGGGGACTATGTCATTTCTGGGGTTGAACCCTAACCCACTTCTCATCTTCCCAGAAGGTTTAACTTTGTCCCTGAGTCCCTGGGGTGGCTCACAGCCCTTAGGAATTCAAGGTGTGGCCTCAGGCTGCTCCCTCCATTTTCTGCCTGCTTAGATACGAGTTCCAGTCCCCACACTGACCTCAGGGTCAACATCTTCTGTGACCTTTGATGACCCAAGCTGAGAGGTTGTCCACCAGGACATGGGGACAGCCTTATGGGAGGGTGAAGGACTGCTATAAAGTTGGCTCAAGTTAACAGCAGTATCCTGCACATGGTCCCTGCCCACCTCCAGGCTCAGTACCTGAATCCTCTCGTAGATGGAAAATGGATGCAGGTCCATGTGTTCAGAGGCCCTGTGTCCTCTGCAAGCCAGGGCTAAGGCTAAGGATAGGCTTTCTCTCTGCCTCCTGCCTGCCTGGATTCTCCACTCAGTGGAGAGGATGATATCCTTGGCTTTTTAAGTGAGTGCTGGTCCCTGTTGGCTGCTGGGTACATAGGACTCAGAAGCAGTTGTGCCAACTTCACTCCCTGGCTGTTCTTATCTCTCTATAGGTTCCTGATCTTCGAGAGAGAGAGGGGGGGGAGGGAGGGAAGGAAGGGAGGGAGAGAAGGAGAAGAAGAAGAAGAAGAAGAAGAGGAAGAGGAAGAGGAAGAAAAGAGGAGAGGAAAAGAGAAGAGAGTTAAGGAAGAAGAGGAGGAGGAGGAGGAGAGAGGGGCCAGGTCTCAGGTCTCCCTTTGTCCACTGAGCTCTGGAGTCTGAGAGTCCTGGACCTGCTGGCTTATCCTGCCCCCAAGTTTCTTGCCCAGCCTCTGGCCAGCCCCAGTATCTGCTCCCTGCTCTTTTGCTGGAGGCTGCACAGAGAAGATCTGTTAGATAAACAAATAAGAGAGTCTTCCTCTCCAATCTGTTATCTCGTATGCCATTTTCTTTTTCCTATTTTTTTTAATTCTCCAATTTTAATTTATTTTTTGTTTTTTTTTTTCTTGATTTTTATTAACATCTTCCATGATTATAAAAAATATCCCATGGTAATACCTTCCTTCCCCCAACTTTCCCCTTTGAAATTCCATTCTCCATCATATTCCCTCCCCATCTCAATCAGTCTCTCTTTTATTTTGATGCCATTTCCTTTTTCTTTTTAATTTTAAAAATATTTTTATTTTGAGAGAGAGAGAGAGACAGAGACACACACAGAGAGACAGAGACACACAGAGAGAACAAGAGAGGGAGAGAATAGGCATGCCAAAGACTCTTGCCACTGCAAACAAACTCCAGACACATGTGCCACTTTGTGCATGTGGCTTTACATGGGTGCTGGGGAATCGAACCTGGGCCACCAGCTTTGTAAGCAAGTGCCTTTAAGTGTTGAGCCATCTCCCCACTTTCTTCCCTAACTGCAGCTTGGACGTGGAGCCCAATGTTGGGTAGAGAGGACGTCCTTCTCAGGCTCCCATCTTAGGAGGGCAAGGTCAGTATCTCAGCATTAAGTATCATGCTGGCATGCCCTTCTCACTGATGTCCTGGCTGAAGTTGAGAAGTATCCCCTTTATTCCTAGTTTCTTTTTCCTTGGGGAGGGGGCATGAGTGTCACTGATGACCATGGTATAATTTATTTATTGTTTTTGTAGGGTCTCACTGTTGCCCAGGCTGACCTTGAACTCACTCTGTAGCTCCAGGCTGGCTTTGAACTCACAGAGATCCTCCTTCAGCATCCTCAGTGCTAGGATTAAAGGTGTGCACCACCATGCCCAGCTATGTAATTTATTTATTCATCTTGTTATTATCTTATTTTTAAGAGAGAGAGAGAAAGAGAGAATGGGTATACTAAGGCCTCTAGCCACTACAAACTCCAGTTGCACATTGGTTCTTTGACCTTGCAGGCACGTGCCTTAACCACTAAGTCATCTCTTCAGGCCAAGATTTGATATTATTAATCACTGAAAAAAAAATCTGTGTTTAGAGTTTTCCTTTGAAGGGGCTTTAAAACTTTTTATTGCCAATCTCCACATACATGCACAATGTCCCCTGATCATAGTCCCCCCCCCACGACCCCTCTTTGTCCCCCTCTCCTATCTTCTTTCCACTGAACTTCTTTTCCTTTAAAACCTGTCCCCCTTCTATTTTGAGGCCATCATTTTTTTGCCCTCATTTTTTGTTTGTTTATTTATTTGAGAGAGACAGAGAGGGACAGAAAGAGGCAGATAGAGAGAGGGAGAGAGAATGGGCACATCAGGGCCTCCAGCCACTGCAAATGAGCTCCAGACATGTGTGCCCCCTTGTGCATCTGGCTAATGTGGGTCCTGGGGAGTGGAGCCTCGAACCAGCGTCCTTAGGCTTCACAGGCAAGTGCTTAACCGCTAAGCCATCTCTCCAGCCCTTGCTCTCATATTAAGCAAGTCTTTTGTAGTTGTAGCATCAGTCACTGTGAAGTCATGAATGCAACAGTCACTTAATGTCTAGAAAACAGTATTCCAAAGCATTCCTTCCCTTCCTTTGTCTCTTAAAATTTCTCACCACCCCTTCTGCAGTGGTTCCTGAGCCATGGGTAGTGTGATAGTGATGTCTCACTTAGTGATGAACAATCCACTATCACTTCTCAGTGCTTTGACGAGATTTGAGTCACCCCAGTGGTCACTGCCATCTGAAAACAGAAGCTTCTCTGACCAAAAGTGAGAGTAACGCTAACATATGGGCATAAACACAAGTATTTAGAGGGCAGTTTGGAGGGCATGATATATGCATTTAGCCAGACAACAGAAGTAGTTCTCTCCTCGAGTTTATGACCTCCTCAGCCATAGACTTTTGATTAGGTTTTCAGTATCAGGCATGAATTCCCTCCTTGAGAGTGGGCCTCAAATCCAATCAGAGAGCAGTTAGTTTTCCTCACAACAGACAGACCACCATTGCACCAGTTGGTACAGTTGGCCTGGCTGTCCAGCCATAAACTTGCAGAATCCATTGCTGCTTAAGACTGTTGGTAACTTTTCTCTCTCAATAGGCTGCATAGTACTTTACAGCATCACGACAAGGAAGAGGCATCCAGCTCAGCTCCAGCTTGGTTTATCAGTGACCTGCACCACAAATACATTGTATTGTGAAGGGTTCTGAAAATAAACTCTGTTTCTCTTTAGGGCTGTTTGGGCTTTCTATTTCATCTTGTGTTATTTTTGTTGTATGTATTTTTTTAAAAGGAATTTCCCAATTTTATGCAAGTTGTCAATTTGTTGAAAAAAGGTTGTCTGTAGGATCTGTAGTGATACCTCTTTCAGTCTGTGGCACTGGGAACCCGAGCCCTTATCCATGGATGTCTATGCCCTGGCTTGTCAGTTTTACTATTTGTAAGAAGCCATATTTTTTAGAAGTTATTTATTTATTTAGAGAGAGTTGTCATGCCAGGGCCTTAGCCACTGCAATTGAACTCCAGGCACTTGAGCCACCTACTGAGACGTTGTGCTTGCCTCACCTTTGTAAGTCCTGCTAATGTGGGATCTGGAGAATTGAACATGGGTCCTTAGGCTTCCCAGGCAAGTACCCTAACTGCTAAGCCATCTCTCCAGCCCAGAAGCCAGATTTTGACTTTGTTAATTTTCTCCATGTAAACATTTGAAATAACACATCTCTCTTTAATCCATTTTATTTATATTTCTTTCTTTCTTTTTTTAAAGCTGGATGCATAGTGGCACATCCATTCTCTCTCTCTTTTTTTTTTAAAATTTATTTATTTATTTGAGAGTGACAGATACAGAGAGAAAGACAGATAGAGGGAGAGAGAGAGAATGGGCACGCCAGGGCTTCCAGCCTCTGCAAACGAACTCCAGACGCATGTGCCCCCTTGTGCATCTGGCTAACGTGGGACCTGGAGAACTGAGCCTCGAACCAGGGTCCTTAGGCTTCACAGGCAAGCGCTTAACTGCTAAATCATCTCTCCAGCCCTTATTTATATTTCTTTTTTTTAAATTTATTTGAGAGCGAATGACACAGAGAGAAAGGCAGATAGAGGGAGAGAGATAGAATGGGCACACCAGGGCTTCCAGCCTCTGCAAACGAGCTCCAGATGCGTGCGCCCCCTTGTGCATCTGGCTAACGTGGGACCTGGGAAACTGAGCCTCGAACCGGGGTCCTTAGGCTTCACAGGCAAGCGCTTAACTGCTAAGCCATCTCTCCAGCCCTTATTTATATTTCTTGATTAAAGTCTTCCCCTAGTTCTAGAGATTTAACCTGGGTCCGTGTCCATGCTAGGCAAGCACTTTACCACTGAACTGTAGAATCAGCCATTGTTTCCCATAGATTATGATATGCATAATTTCATTATTATTCAGTTGTATGACTTAATTGACACATTGATTATTTAGAAGAATATTGTTTAATTTTATATTATTAGGATCTTTTCTAAATAAAGTATTGTTATTGGATTTGTTTTCATTATTGTTGGATACAGTGCTTGATTTCAGACTTTTAAAACCTATTGACTCTTGTAACTCAGTATGTGGGATATTGGTCTACTTATTACCTTGAGAAGAATGTGGACTCTGCCATCATTGGATGTCAGAATCCATGAGTGCTGGATAGCTGAAGTAAGAGCTTCCATCATACAGTTTTATTACATTGTAATGTCTGAACTTTATCGTATTATTCCATCAATTACCAAGACAGTGGAGTTTGGTCTCTAATGACGATTAAAGATTTGTTTATTTCCTCTTTAATGTGTCTACTTTGCTCCCCATGTTTGGAATTTTGCTGTTATATGAGCACATATTTATATATGCTGTATATTTCTGATGAACTGATCCTTTTATCTTTGAGATCTCATCTTATTAGTTACTAGTAACACTAGACCTTAAAGTTTCCTTCTATAATATTAAGATAATAAGTCCAGCTTTTAAAAAAATATTGCTTTCCTTTTACTTTTTATCACTGTATCATAATTTATTTATTTATTTATTTTTGGTTTTTCGAGGTAGGGTCTCACTCTGGTCCAGGCTGACCTGGAATTAACTCTGTCATCTCAGGGTGGCCTTGAACTCATGGCAATCCTCCTACCTCTGCCTCCTGAGTGCTGGGATTAAAGGCATGCGCCACCACGCCCGGCTTTCATAATTTTTTTAAAAAAATATTTTTAATTTATTTATGAGTGAGAGTGAGAGCGAAAGCAAGAGAATAGGTACATCAGGGCCTCCAGCCACTGCAAACAAACTCCAGACACATGTGCTACCTTGTGCATATAGCTTATGTGGGTACTGGGGAATCAAACCTGGGTCCTTAGGTTTTGCAGGCAAGCGCTTTAACCACTAGGCCATCACTCCACCCCATGTGTTGCAATGTTTTAAGGACATATCCTATGGAAACTTCTGATTGGTTTTTGCTTTGGCACCCACTCTGACAAACTGCCTTGATTGTCTATTTATGTGTCTTGTCTTGCTCTGTTTTCTGGTCATCCCCTTTAGTTTTGGCTCCTCTGATCTTCTGGTTCTTTCTAAATACTTGAACATATGCATTTTTATACTTAAAAAATTTTAATAGTTATTCTAGGGATTAAAAACACACCCTTAGCTTTTCTCAACTTTATATTGACAACTTCCATACATATAGACAATATACCATAGACCCCTTCCACCACCCTCTCTTTTCCCCTACCAAATACCCCGTCCACTGAATCACTTCTTATTTCTAACTAGTCTCAATTTTATTGTGATAACATCACTTTTTTCCCTCCTATTGTGCAGGTCTTGTGTTGGTAGTATCAGGCACTGTGAGGCCATGAATATCACGGCTACCTTGTGTCTGGAAGACAGTGTTATAAACACTCCTCTCTTTTCTTTGGCTTTTTCAACATCTCTTCTGAGCTGTAGAGGCTGTGTTAGAGAGGTCTCAGTGCTGAACACTCTACAATCACTTCTCAGCACTTTGGTAAGATTTTAGTCACTGCATTCTGAAAAAAGAAGCTTCTCTATCCAAAAGTTAGAGTAGCATTAATATATGGAAATAAACATAAGTATTTAGAGGGCAGTTTGGTAGGCATAAGTCATTTAGGGCTTATGACTTCCCGAGCCACAGGCTTTTCTTTCTTTCTTTCTTTTTTTTTTTTTTTTTTTTTTTTGAGGTATGGTTTTGCTCTAGCCCAGGCTGATCTAGAATTCACTATGTAGTCTCAGGGTGGTCTCAAACTCACAGTAATCCTCCTACCTTTGCCTCCTGGGTGCTGGGAGTAAAGGTGTGCACTACCACACCTGGCTCCTATAGGCTTTTTATTTTTTATTTATTTTATTTAAAAAAATTGTTATTTATTTATTTGAGAGCAACAGAGAGAGAAAGAGGGAGAGAGAGAGAGAGAGAGAGAGAGAGAGAGAGAGAAAGAGAGAGAGAGAGAGAGGGAGAGAAGGAGAGAGGGAGAGAGAATGGGTGTGCCAGGGCCTCCAGTCACTGCAAATGAACTACAGATGCGTGTACCCCCTTGTGCATCTGGCTAATGTGGGTCCTGGGGAATTGGGCCTCGAACCAGCGTCCTTAGGCTTCACAGGCAAGTGCTTAACCGTTAAACCATCTCTCCAGCCCTATTTATTTTTTTATTTTAGAGAAAGCGAGAGAGAGAGAGAGAGAGAGAGAGAGAGAGAGAGAGAGAGAGACAGAGACAGAGAGAGGGAGAGAGATATGCCATGCCAGGGCCTCAGCCACTGAAATCAAACTCCAGACACTTGTGCCACATAGAACCTTGCACTTGCCTCACCTTTGTGCATCTGGCTTATGTGGGATCTGGAAAGTCGAACATGGGTCCTTAGGCTTTGCAGGCCAGTACCTTAACTGCTAAGCCATCTCTCCAGCCCTGCCATAGACTTTTGATTAAGTTTTAAGTATCAGGTGTGAATTCCTTCCCTAAGAGTGGTGGCAAATCCAATCAGAGAGCAAGTAGTTTCCTCTATAACAGATACCAGTTAGTATATTTGGTTTGGCTGTACAGCCATCAAGTTTGCAGGAGCCACTGCTGGTTAAGACCATTGGTGACTTTTCTCCCCCAACAGCCCGCGTCCTTACAGCTAGTCAACAGGGAGACTTCTAGATCAACTCCAGCTTTATTTCTCAGTTTCTTGTAGTCCAAGCATGTGGAGTCTTCAGCAACAGGGCCCTATAATCTAGTTCTGGTGGGCAACCAAGCACCTTGGCAACAGTCTTTTGGAGACCTCAAGAGCTTTCTTGACCAACAGTTCACTGGAATGTATCCCACTCTGGGCACTGAAATTTTCTTGTAACATTCTATGGCTTCTGGGCACAACATTATCCACCTCTATAGGATACTTCTGCCCTCACTCTCTCTTTTTTTTTTTTTAAACATACATATTCTTAGCTAGTGAATAAGCAGGTTTCCATATGGGTTCTTAATAACATCTTCTAATTTTATTAACCCTCTTCCCACATTCTCCTGCCCTCCATCCCCTCCCTGGACCTCATTTAGACCATTCCATGCCAAGTATTCTGCCCTTCTACCTACATATCTATTATTTCTTCCCCCTCAAGTCTCTTCCTAGCTTCTCAGCCTCTACTACTGACTCTTACTCAAATTCACCTTCAAATCTAAACCTTGGAAGCTAGGAGTCACATATGAGAGAGACCATGTAGAGTTGACTTTCTGAGCCTGGTTCACCTCATTAGTATAATCTTCTCTGGATCCATTCATTTCACAATGTACTTAGAATGACTGTTTCATCACTTCATATAAAATGCCAACTCTTAAAACAACATACCCCCTTCCTTCACATGTTATCGTTGCATGTAGTGCATGCATGTGCTCGTGTGTGCTTGTGTGTGTGTGTGTGTGTGTGTGTGTGTGTTATGGGCTCCAGACAAAGTCTCCATAGGCTTGATTTTTAAGTTATAAAAAGACAAAGATTTTATATTTACCAGAGATTTATCATTACACATTCTTTATTTCTCCCTTGGAGATGTGAGTTCCAGATGGCACTTTTCCTTTCAGTTTGAAAAGCTCATTTTAGAATTTTTTTTTTTGCAGAGCAGGTATGATGGGTATAGATTCTCCCAGTTTTCTTTTGGTCCAGAATATTCTTAGGCAAGGGCTCTACTAGTGAGTTGAATCTTCAACCTTCTGTGGTTGCCCAGGCTGGCCTTGAACTTGTTATTTTCCTGCCTCAGCCTTCTGAGTAGCTGGGGCAAGAGGCCTGTGCCTTTAGGCTGAGTGAAACTTTTAATTTTTTCACTTGCATATTTAGGAAATTTGCCACATTATTTCTTCAGATATGTATCTGTCCTCATTTTTCTTTCCTGCTGTTTTTGTGATAGAATTGCATTTGTGTTTGGCCTTTGTGTATTTTTGCACAAATCACTGAAGCTCCATTTCTCTCTCCTGTTTTTCTCTGGGCTCCAGGTTGGATAATTTCTATTGATTTGTTTTGAAGTGCACTGGCTCTTTCCTTATTCTCTTACAATTAATGAATCAGTATTGACATACTGTCATTGAGCAGGTCTGTGGTCCATTCAGATGTCATTATTTTTTCCCAATGTTGTCTTCTGCTCTGGAATTTTATTGGGTCACTTCCTCATCTCCTTCGTCTCTCCTTGACCAGGACAGTCTCAACCTTCCCTTGTTTTTGATGGCTGAGATATTTATTAACTGAGGCATTTCGTGGAATGCCAGAGGTTGGAAAGGAGACCACAGAGGTAAAGTGTATCATTCTCATCCTGTCTCATCACAGGCACATCAGTGGGAGTTGACAGTGACAGTAATGACCCTGATCACATGACCAAGTGCTGTTGGATGGATGTCACCATCATAAAGTGCTCCTTTATCCTCTTTCCCATCTGGAACTATCTGGAAGACAGTTGCTATACACATCTCAAACATATAGAGTGAGAGTTCTGAATATTTACATCCACAACCCGGAATTCTTCTGCAAGGGAAAATTGTCCTGTTTATTTATCATTTGTTTATGTCAGTATGGACTAATAGATATTTATTTTGTATCCTTGGTTACAATCCCATCATTGTCATTTTGTTGCCCAAAATAAACAATTTTATTTTATTTTTTTTGTAAGTTTTTAAATGACAGAAAGCAAGAGAGAGAGAGAGAGAGAGGGAGAGAGAGAGAGAGGGAGAGAATTGGCACATCAGGGCCTCTAGCCAGTGCAATCAAACTTCAGACGTGTGTGCCACCTTGTGCGCGTGTGCGACCTTGCATGCTTGCATCACCTTGTGCATCTGGCTTGTGTGGGATCTGGAGAGTCGAAGCTGGGTCCTTACACTTCGTAGGCAAACACCTTAACTGCTAAGCCATCTCTCCAGCCCAATTTTATTTTATTTCTATAACTATTTGTTGTTTGTTTTGTGGTTTTGTCTTTGGCCATTGAGAGCTCTTACAGTTGGTCTGTCTCCTTTTGGCATGTTGGTGGTTTGGTTTTCATTTTCTCTGAGGCCTTCCTCAGTTTCTAACAAGCTCATCTTGGGCACTTCCTGTCCCATCCTATCCCCAGCCATTTCTCCAAGGAGCCCCAGCTCCCTTCCCTGGAGAATGATAATGGCATGATCTGGTTGCAGATATGTTGACCAGCAATAGGCTTCAGTGCCTCTGGGCCCCTGGCTGGCAACAGCAGACTTGTGTTTATGGGAGTCTGCATATGTGCACACAGCTGTAAATGTCATATGCAGACACCTGTGTCTACTCAAGGCTAAACATGAATTGACACAGATGTCCCTGACCTCTCCCTTGCTTGTCCATAAACTTACCCCAATGGGGTAAACTGGGGTTCCTCCATCCAATACCCTTTTCCAGTCACGCTGCATGTGAATGGGAGTCATTGACTCATGCTTCTACATCTGTACCAGACAACACCGTCAGTGGGCGTACTGTGCCGAGGCACAGTTCCACTGGACATTATGCCTCCCATGCCCCCATCACAGCGCTTCCCTATATTTGGAATAGAGTCTTTTATTATAGTCTCCATCCTATAACCATTTTTAATGGTTTTTAAAATTGGGGCATGTTAGGCCTCTGGTACTAAGTAATAAGAATCTTACTATCTTCCATATTTTCAATGATTTGATAATGAATTGCTTCTCAATTTTTATTAACATTTTCCATGATTATAAAAAGTATCCCATGGTAATACCCTCCCTCTCCTCCAATGAATTTTTTTTTTTGTCATTGAACAATATTCCATCATGTGGATGCACCACAGTCTGCCTGTTCACCTGTAGAGGAGCACCTTGACTATGCCCAGCTTTAGGTAATTATCAACAATGCCATAATATAAATTTGCACACTGGTTTTTGTGTAGATGTATGTTTTCAGTCAGTTCAGTAAATACCTTTGAAGCGTAATTGCTGGAGCATAGGAGGGCACTATGCCTTGATTTGTTTTCTTGCGTGTGTGTGTGTGTGTGTGTGTGTGACAGAGGACAAGTTCTAGTGTCCTGCCTCAGAAATGCTACCAATCTTTTTTTTTTTTTTTTTTAAATTTTATTTATTTATTTGAGAGCGACAGACACAGAGAGAAAGACAGATAGAGGGAGAGAGAATGGGCGCGCCAGGGCTTCCAGCCACTGCAAACGAACTCCAGACGCGTGCGCCCCCTTGTGCATCTGGCTAACGTGGGACCTGGGGAACCGAGCCTCGAACCGGGGTCCTTAGGCTTCACAGGCAAGCGCTTAACCGCTACGCCATCTCTCCAGCCCAAAATGCTACCAATCTTTAAAAAAAATATTGTCTTGCATTAGCTTGGAGCTCACCAAGCAGGCTAGCCTGGCTGGCCAGTGAGCCCCAGGGTGCCTGTCTCCACCTTACCGGCGCTGGGATTCTAAGCAGTGCATTGTGGCACATTATTAGCTGAGCTGTCTCCTAATATCCACGTGCTTTGGTTTGTAAGAAACAGCCTCCTACTGCCATATACAGGGACTAGACTGTTTTGCATTCCCACGGCAGTGAGTGGGAGTCTCCGTTGTTCGGCCTCCTCCCCAGCATTTGATGCTGTCGGGGTTTTGGAGTTTAGCCCTCCCACCAGATGGGACCTCAGTGTTTTCATCCTAGTCCCCAAACGACAGGCTCTGAGTGTCTTTCACATCCTACTTTTCCATAGATACGTCTTCTTGAGAGAAAGAAGTCTCCTCAGACTTTTTGGTCAGTTGACTACATGCCTGCTCCAAGAGACAAAAATACAGTCTGATACTGAAAACCTACAACAGGGGCAGTCATGAGCCCCAGGGGTGTACCGTCTGCTGCTGTCTGGCTAAATGTATATACTATGCTCGCCAAACTGCCCAGAAAGCACTTCTCTTAATGTTCATACCCATATATTAATGCTACTCTCACTTTTTCATTAGAGAACCTTCTCTTTTCAGATGGCAGTGACCTTGGGATGACTCAGAAGGCACCATGGTGCTGAGAAGAAGTGACAGAGGAGTGCTCAGCATTGCAATATCACTATCACACCTTCCATGGCTCAGGGTCCATTGCGGAAGAGGTGGCAGAAAGAATGTAAGAGCCAAAGGAAGAGTAGGACTCCTTACAACATGCTCCTACAGACACAAAATGGCCTGGATATCCATGACCTCACAGTGCCTGACACTACTTACCTAAGACCATCATAATAGGAAGAAAAGATCATGACATCAAAATAAAAGAGAGATTGATTGAGGGGGTGGGGATATGATGGAGAGTGGAGTTTCAAAGGGGAAGGTGGGGGGTCAGGCAGGGAATTACCATAAGATATTGCTTACAATCATGGAAGTTGCCAATAAAAAACAAATAAAATAAAATTTGGTTGTTTTCTTACTGTTGAGTTTTAAGAGTTCTTTGTGTATTTCAAATTCCATTCCTCTGTTGGGCAGATGTGCGTTTTATGGTAACTGTCTCTCCTGGCCTATGGCTTGGGCGTTTATCCCCTTAGTGGTGTTGTTGGCAAAAGAGACAAACATTACATTTTAATGATGTTCAATTTGTCACTTTTTTTTTTTAGGACCATGCTTTTGGCATATAAAAGTTATCTTCAAACCCAGAGTCACCTAGATCCTGTTATTTTCTTGTAGAACTTTTGTAGCTTTATATTTTTACATGTAGACTTATAATCTATTTTGAATTAGTCTTTGTGAAAAACATAAGCTATTAGCTTCTCATCTCTTCCTCCTTATATTCTTCTTCCTCCTTTTCTCCCCCTTCATTTTCTCTTCCTTCCCTTCCTCCTCCCCTAGTCCTTCTGTTCTTCCTTATCCTCTATCCTCTTTTCTTTTCCTTTCCTTTCCTTCCTTCTTTTTTTACTTCCTCTCCTTCCTCCTTTCTTCCTTTCCTCCCTTTATCCCTTCCTTTCTTTTTTACTTCCTTCCTTCTCTCTCTACCTACCTTCCTTCCTTCTTCCCTCTCTTTCTTTCCTTCTTTCTTTCTTTCTTTCTTTCTTTCTTTCTTTCTTTCTTTCTTTCTTTCTTTCTTTCTTTCCTTCCTTCCTTCCTCCTTTCAGATGTATGTCCCCTTTTTCCAGACGGTTTGATGAAAGACTGCACTTTCTCTACTGAATTGCATTTGCTCTTCTTCCAAAGCTCTGCTGACTACTGGTGTGGGCTGGCTCTGTGTTCCCTGTTCCTGTCTATGGGTCTGCTTATCAGTTCCTTCACCAACCCCAGGCAGTCCTGGTCACTGCACTTGATGATGAGCCTTAATGTCAAGGGGGTCAGTCTTTTGCTCTTATCAGTGTCGCTCTGGCTTTTCTTGGCCTTTCCAAACTTCAGAATCTATTTGTGGTATCAACAAAATAACTTTCTGGAGTTATTTTTGAGCTTGTGCTAAATCTGTGGGTAAACTTGAATGAATATTGAGTCTTCCTATTTCCTATTGCTTAAAAAATATTTTTGCTTTTTTACGAGAGAGAGAGAGAGAGAGAGAGAGAGAGAGAGAGAGAGAGAGAGAGAAAATGAAGAATGGGCATGCCAGAACCTTTTGCTGATTCAAATTAACTCCATAGGCATGTTCCACTTTGTGCATCTGGCTATCCTGGGGAATCCAATGTGGGCCAGTAGGCCTTGCAAGCAAGCACCTACAGCCACTGAGCCATCACCCCAGCTTTCTATTTTATTTTAATGTTTTTATTAATTTATTTGAGACAGAAAGAGATAGAGAGAAGGGAGGGGGAAATGGATGCACCTGTCCTGCAAATCAACTCCAGATACATATGCCATTTTGTGTGCCTGGCTTTATGTGAGTTCTGGGATACTGAACCTGGGCCATCAGGCTTGGCATGAAAGCTCCTTTAGCTGACTGCCAAGCAAGTTGGAGTCTTCCTATTTTTGAGCACAGACTAAATCACCTTTAGTTTTGATGTTTTTTGACTTCTTTCTTCAGAGGTTTGTAGGTTTCTGCTTATGGATCCTGAATGTATTCGATGTGGTTGTAAGCAACCCCACATTTTCAGTTATTTCTGGAGTTCACTGTTGGCTCGTGGGAAAAGCCATTGATTTGTTTACTGACTTTGCATTGACCTGGCTGTGATTGCTGCTCGTTGCAGGAGGCTTTGTCTGTGCACGAGTGTGAATTCTTTGGGGCTTTCTTTACAACTAGTAATGTCAGCTGCGAACAAAGACAGTTTTATTCCCTCCCTCACAATCTGTACATGTTCTGCTTATTTTTCTTGTTACACTTGGTGGGATTGTTAGGGTTCTGTTGCTGTGGTGGTTTGATTCAGGTGTCCCCCATAAACTTTTTCCATTTTCATTTTCCATTTTGTTTGAGCAAAGGTCTCCCAATGTTCACTGCTGCATTTGCCAGACTATCTGGCCCTCACGCTTCTTGCAGATTCTCCTGTCTTCTGCGCGTGCACTGGGATTATAGATGTTAGTGCTACAGGTTTGGCTTTCAAGTGGTTACTGGGAATCTAAACTCAGGTACTCACACTTGTGTGACAAGGGCTTTATCCACTGAGCCTTGTACACAGCCCTTGATTAAATTTATTTAATCAGTTGATAGAGTTTTATTTCCCTGCTATGAATTATGGTAGATTATGTCCTATGGAATTGGTGCATTGAGCATGGCATTTGTTATGGGCATAGAAGTTTCCAAGAGTCTTTAATTGGTTGTTTGATGTCCATAGAATCAGTAGTGATGACTCATTTAGTTCTGAGAGGTGTAACTTTATTGGTCATTTCATAGGATGACATTTTCATTGTGTCACTTTATCTGATGTTATCATCTTTTAGATTCAATTGACTCCAGTCTAATTGAAGGTTGTATTTTGTTTACATGTCACACTTGCTGCATGAGGGCCACAGGCATCTCAAGAGGGCTACAAATGAGACTGACAGATGATGACACAATCATGTGGTAAATGAAGCACCATGCTGTAGATGAAGCACCATGTTGTAGATAAAGCACTAGGCTGTAGATGAAGCTTCATGTTGTAGAAGACATTGTCAAAGTTGTGATGACAGCATCATTTTGTAAGTGGAACATTATGTTCTAGATGAAGGGTCATTTTTTTCGACGAAACATCATGTTGTAGATGAAATATCCTGTTGCAGATGAAGCTTCATGTTGTATATGAAGAATTATGTTGTAGGTGAAACAACATGGTGTAGATGAAACAACATGTAGTTGAAGCATCATGCTGTAGATGAAGCATCATGTTGTAATTGAATCATCATGTAGATGAAACATCATGTTGAGGATGAAACAACAGGTTGCAGGTGAAGCATCATGTAGTTGAAGCATCATAATGTGGTTGAAGCATCATGTTGTAGATGAAATGTCATATTGTAGATGAAGCACCATGTTGTACATGAAGCATCATATTGTAGATGAAATATCATGTTGTAGATGAAACATCGTGTTGTAGTTGAAGCATCATGTTGTAGATGAAACATCATGGTGTAGATGAAACAAAATGTTGTAGTTCAAACATGATGTTGTGGATGAAACATGTTGTAGATGAAATGTCATGTTGTAGATGAAATGTCATATTGTAGATGAAGCACCATGTTGTACAGGAAGCATCATATCGTAGAGGAAATATCATGTAGTAGATGAAACATCGTGTTGTAGTTGAAGCATCATGTTGTAGATGAAACATCATGGAGTAGATGAAACAAAATATTGTACTTCAAACAGGATGTTGTGGATGAAACATCATGATGTAGTGAAACATCATGTTGTAGATGAAGCATCTTGTTTTTCATTAAATATCATGTAGTAGGTGAAACATCCTGTTGTAGATGAGCATCATGTTGTAGTTGAAGTATCAAGTTGTAGATGAAACATTAAGTTTTAAATGAAACATTGTAGTTGAAACTTCATATTGTAGATGAAGCATCACGTTGTACATGAAATGTCATGTTGTAGATGTAACATTATGTTGTAATGGAAGCATCATGATGTGGATGAAACGTCATGTTGTTGATGAAACATTATGTTGTAGATGACATGTCCTGTTGTAGCTTAAGCATCATGTTGTTGATTATGACACCATTATGAAGATGACAGAATTATGGTGCAGATCACGCATTGTGATGTAGATGAAACATCGTGTTTTGATGAAGCATCATGTTGTAGATGAAAACCTAGACTTATACATAGAGGAGAAAAGTTTTATATGTGTCTTTATAGGTTGACTTATTTTTCTTAACATGATGATCATCCTGAAAATAACCTTCTTCCTTTCCTCATAGTCCATTTCTAGTTTCCTGGCCTTTACCACTGCCTTTTACTCCAACTCACACACAAATTTAAACATGTGAAACCAGGATCCACATATGAAAGAGAACACAAAGCATTTGACTTTCTGAATCTGGGTTACCTCAGTATAATCATCTATAAATTCATCAATTTCCCTGCAATTTTCATAATTTTATTTTTTCTTTACAGCTGAATAAAACTCCACTGTGTAAATGTGCCACCTTTTCATTATCCACTCATCAGCTGCAGGACATCTACGCTGGTTCCATTCTTTAGTTATTGTGAGTAGGGCAGCGATAAACTTGGGTGAGCAAGTACCTCTGCAGTAGTGAGGAGAGTCCTTCGGGTACATGCCAAGGAGTGGTATGGCGGGGGGCAGATGGTAAATCTAATTTTAGCTGTCTCTGGAACCTCCTCACTGATTTCTACAATGACTGTACCAGCTTCCCTTCCCACCAACAATGGAGAAGGGTTCCTCTTTTTCCATACCTTGACCAGCATTTAATTTCATTGTTTTCTTGATGACAGCCATTCTGACAGAAATGAGGTAGAATCTCAAAGTAGTTTAGTTTTATTTTATCTTTTGGTTTTCTGAGGTAGGGTCTCACTGTAGCTCAGGCTGACCTGGATCCTCCTACGTCTGCCTCCCAAGTGTTTGGATTAAAGGTGTGTGCCATCACACCCAGCTTCAAAGTTGGTTTATTTTGTATTTCTCTGATGGCTAATGATGTAAAACATATTTTTTAGATGTTTATTGGCCATTTGTATTTATTCTTCTGACAACTGTCTGTTCAGTTCTATAGCCCATTTTTTTGTTTAAATATTTTATTTTAATTTGAGTTTTTTATATACTATATATTAATTCTCTGTCAGATGTATAGCTGGAAAATATTTTCTCCCATTCTGTAGATTTCCTGTCTTCTGCTCACCATGTCCTTTGCTGTACCGAAGCCTTTTGGTATCATGAGATCCCAATGGTTGATTAGTTGTTTTACCTCCTTAGTGACTGGATTTTATTCAGAAGACCTTGTCTGTGTCTATATGTTGAAATGTTTTCCCTACTTTTTCTTCTAGCAGTTTCAGTGTTTCAGGTCAGAGGTTAAGGTCTTTGATTCATTTGGAGTAAATTCTTATGCATGGGGAGAGATAAGGATCTGTTTTCATCCTTCTACAGATATCCAATTAACCAGCAACATTTGTTAAAGTGGCTCTCTTTTCTTCAGCAAATATCTTTGGCATTTTTCTCAACAATCAGATGGGTGAAGCTTCCTGGATTCACATCTGGGTCCTTTTTTCTGTTCCATTGATCTACATGTCTGTTTTGTTAAATTTTTGTTGGTAGATCTGAATTTCATTGGTATTTGTTGTAATGGTGCCATTTTCATCTCTTATTTTATCAATTTGGGTCTCCATTCTTTTTTTGTGTGGCAGTTTTGCTAAGGGTTTATCAATCTTATTTATTTATTTCAAAGAACCAGCTCTTGTTTCTTTAATTCTTTATATTGTTTTAAAATTCTATTTCGTTATTTTCTAGGCTGATCTTTATTTCTTTTTGTCTACTGATTTTTGGCTAACTGTTTTTTTATGACCTTAAGGTGTAGCATATCTAATTTATTTATAACCTAATTTCTTAATGTACATAATTAAAGCCATAAATTTCTCTCTGATGACTGCCTTAATTTAGTCCCATAGGTTTGGTATGTTGTGTTTTCATTATCATTTCATTCTAAGAACGTTTTTATTTCCTTCTTGATTTTATTGACGACCCAGTTGTCATTCAGTAGTGTATGGTTTAGTTTTCCTGTTTATGTTTGTCTTATAGTATTTCTTGCTATTGGTTTGTAGTTTTATCACATTATTATCACATAGAGTATAAGGAATTATTCCAATTTTCCTGTATTTGTTAAGATTTGCTTTGCGGGGCTGGAGAGATTGCTTAGTGGTTAGGGTGTTTGTCTACAAAACCAAAGCATCTTGATTCAACTCCCCAGGACCTACATAAGCCTGGAGTTTGTTTGTAGTAGCTGGAGGCCCTGGCATGTCCATACCCTTCCTCTCTCTCCCTCTTTCTCTCTCACTCTCTCAAATAAATAAATAAGATTTCAAAAAAAGATTTGCTTTGTGTCCTAATACATGATCTATTTTCGAGAAAATTCCAGGTGCTGCTGAAAAGAATGTGTATTTGTAGAGTTAAGATGGAATGTTCTGTAGATGTCTGTTAGGCTCATTTGTTCTATGACGTCATTTAATCCAGATGCTTTTCTGTTTATTTTTTATTTTTTTCTTGAGATGACCTGTTGACTGGTGAGAGTGGAATACTGAAGTCAGTCACTACCAGTGTGCTTGGGGTAGTCTGTGATTGTACATACAGCAATGTTTGTTTAATAAAGTTGGGTACATCTATGCTTGGTGTATATATGTTTAGAATTACATATGTTTAGAATAATGTCTTGTAGTTGGATTGCTCCCTTAGTCAGTATAGTGTGACCTTTTTTATCTCCTCTAATTAACTTTGGTTTGAAGTCTATCCTGTCAGATATTAAAATAGCAGCACCTGCTTGTTTGCTAAGGTTATTTGCCTGGAAAATCATTTCCCATCCTTTCATCCTAAGGTAGTGTCTGTCTTTTATGGTGAAGTTAGTTACTTGGAGGCAACAAATAGAAGGATCCTGCATTTTAATCCAGTATGCAAGTCTGTGTCTTTTGGGTGGGGCATTGAGACCTTTGATAGTAAGTGTTATTATTTAAAGGTATGTGTTTCTTTCCTGTCATTCTTCTTCTTTTCTCTTTTGGTTTTTCAAGGTAGGGTCTTTCTCTAGCCCAGGCTGATATGGAATTCACTTTGTAGTCTCAAGGTGGTCTTGAACTCATGATGATCCTGCTACCGTGGCCTCCCAAGTGCTTGGGTTGAAAGTGTGTGACACTACTCCTGGCCTGTCATTCTCCTTGATTTTGTAGCACTTGCTGTTTTTGTGTTACTTTCTTGCATTACCTATTATTCAAGCGTGGCTTATTGTTTTCTGTGGTCTCATATGTGCTTTTCCCTTTCTTTGGTCTGAAGGATTCTTTCAGGTATTTTCTGCATAGCTGTCTTAGTGACCATGTATTCCTTTAGCCTGTTTTTTTTTTTCTTTAAGTCATAGAAAGTTCTTGTTTCTTGCTCAGTTATGATGGATAGCTTTGCTGGATATAGTTCAGGGTTAGCAGTTGTCTTTCAGAACTTGGAATACATCATTCCAAGCTCTTCTGGCTTTAATACTTTTGTTGAGTTTTTTGGTTGTTATCCTGAGGGCTTGCCTTTTGAGGTGACCAGGTGCTTCTCTCAGTGCTTTCAATATATTTTCCTGGTTTGTATGTTTAGCAGATTAATTACAATATGGCAAGGAGAGGTTCTTTTCTGGTCTTTTTGTTTGGTCATTATAAATGCTTACTTTATCTGTATTAACATCTCTTTCCCTAATTGTGGGAAATGTTCCTCTATGACTTTGTTCAAAATACTTATTATGCCTTTAGATTGATATTCTTCTTCTATACTCTTAGTTCTTAGGTTTGATCTCTTCCTAGTGTCCTAAATGTTTTAAAATTTCCACTCATACCTTCTTATTTTCTTTTTATTTGTTGGAATGTTTCAGATCATCTACCTTCCTTTCTAGCTTAGATGTTCTATACGCTCCTTGATTCACTCTATTGGTGAGACTGTCTTTTTTTATTGAGAACTTTAGCATATGAACATAGTATAAACTGGTTAAATTCCTACGAGGATATACTCTTATGTTCTCTATCCTTCACCCCTATTCCACTCAGGGCCCTCTTCAGTGGGTTTACTCTAATCATTGTGGGGTCAAGAGTCCATCAGTCAGTTTCTGTTGGGGGCCAATGGCTCATAGTGCACCATTTGCCCTGTGGCTCTTACACAATGTTTTCTGAGCCATGTAGGGGATCTTGTACATCTCCTTTAGTATTGTGATCTTGGCAGCCTCTGATTTTTTGCTTTGATGAGTTTTGAGTCTCTTTAGTGTCTATTGCCATCTCTCTGGTGGAAGTTCTCAGGCTAGGCGAGAGAGCAGGATTAATATTTAATCCACCACTTCTCTGTTATCTTTCCTGGGCCCTGGCAGATGTGACAAAGATGACTCATTTCATGATAGACAGTCGGTTTTCTTTTCTTGTCATTCTGATGGGACTTGGGTTTCCTTAGTATTTGCTGCCATCTGTGAAAAGCAGATTCTCTAGCCAAGAGTGAGAGCAGCATGGATCACAGGGGATAAACATAGACATTTAGAAGACTTGCTGATGGACATAATCTCTCCTTTTAGACAAAGAACAGTGGAAGCTTCCCTTTAGGGTTCATGACCTTTCAAACCATAGGCTTCTGACTTGTTTCTCAGTACCATGTGTGAATTTCTTCCCACTGAATGGGCTTCATATCAGCAGTTGATTACCCCATAGTCTGTTTGCTCCTATTGGCCTGGTATATACAAAATTTGTTTGCTGATTGATTTAGTAACTTGAAAGACCCATCATGTGTTCATGCTGTTGGTGACCATTATCCCCCAACAACTGGCGTATCACTTTTCCAATGCTATGAGAGCTAGCCAGCAGTTCTCAGTTCAAGTATGGTCTCTAAGTATCCTGGGACCTCAGCTTATGGTGTCTTCAGCAATGTATTACCATGTAGATCTGGAGGGTAACCAAGTGCTCTTGAAATGGCCTGCATTATCATGGGGGCCTCATGGGCCTCTCTGATCAACTCTCACTAGGGATAATCCAATTCTGGCATTGGGATTTACTAGCAACAGCTTATGGTTTTAGAGCAACGTTCTCTCCTCCTTCTATAGGGTATTTCTGCCAAAAGTTATCTCCTTTCTCTTCTTAAGGGTTATATCATTTAATTAGTTAATCAGGAGGAAGATTTGAATGGTAGATTCATGCTATCATTAATTTTGTGTACCTTCCCCTCTTCTCCCTCTCTTTTTAAAAAATGTTTTTTTCTGATTCATTTATTTATTAGAGACAAAGAGAAGGGGGGAGAAAGAGAGAGAGAGAGAGAGAGAGAGAGAGAGAGAGAGAGAGAGAGAGAGAATGAGAGCAAGAAAGCACTAGGGCCTCTAGCCACTGCAAACGAACTCCAGATGTATGCACCACCATGTGCATCTGGCTTACAAGGGACCTGGAGAATCAAGCCTGGGTCCTTAGGCTTCACAGGCATGTGCCTTAACCACTAAGTCATCTCTCCAGCCCATCTTCTACATCTCTTACCCTGTTCCCCCAAGATCCTTCCACACCTTGTATTCTATCCCTCTACTTACCTGATAAGTATCCTCTCCTGTTATTCCTCCCTGCTTCCTCTCTCCCCAAGCATCATGCTAGCTTCCTTTCCAATATGACCAATACTACAACTTATAAACAAATCAAACTATTCCATGTTACAATAAACATATGAGAGAACATGTGGTATTTGCCTCTCTGAGTCTATATAACCTCAATTATGATTTTTTCAAGCCCATCCAATTTCTTGCAAATTTTATTTTTCCTTACCACTGAGTAGAATTACATTGTGTAAATGTACCACATTTTCATTGTCCATTCATCACTTGACGGGCATCTGGGCTTACTCCATTTTCTAGCTATTGTGAACAGAGTAGCAACAAACATGGCTGAACAAGTATCACTTCAGTAAAGTGTAGAGTCTTTAGGGTATAAGCCCAGGAGTGGCATAGCTGTGTGAGATGGTAGATCTATTTTTAAATCTTTGAGGGACATCTATACTGATTTCCATAGTGGTTGTACAAGTTTACATTCCCACCAACAGTGGATGAGGGTTCTTCTTTCCTTATACCCTCACCAGAATTTGTTGTCATTTGATTTTTTGATGACAGCCATTCTGCCTGGAATGAGATGAAATCTCAAAGTAGTTTTAGATTATATTTCCCCAATGACTAATGATGTTGGACATGGTTTTAGACATTTATTGGCCATTTGTATTTCTTCCTTTGAGAAATCTCTATTCAGTTTCCTACCCCATTTTGAGTAAGTTGATTGATTTTTTTTATGGCTTAGTTTTTTAAGTTCTTTGTATATTCTAGATATTAATCTTGTGTCACATATATATGTATGTATGTATGTATATACATACATACATACAGCTTGTAAAGGTTTTCTCCAATTCTGTAGGTTGAATACTGACTGTTGATGGTTTGCTTAGCTGTACAATAGTTTTTTAGTTTCATAAGAGTCCAGTGTTTCAGTGTTTCCAATTTCTTGAGCTACTGGGTTCTTATTCAGAAAGTCTTTTCCTATGCCTATATCTCAGAGTATTCTGCCTACTTTTTCTTCCAGTCATTTTAGAATTTCAGGTCTTATATTGAGGTCCTTGATCCATTTGGAATTGATTTTTGTGTAGGGTGATAGAAGAGGGTCTTGATTCATTCTTCCACATGTGGGCATCCAGTTTCTCCAGCACCATTTTTTTTTTTTTTCGAGGTAGGGTTTCACTCTGGCCCAAGCTGACCTGGAATTCACTATGGAGTCTCAGGGTGGCCTCAAACTCACAGCCATCCTCCTACCTCTGCCTCCCAGTGCTGGGATTAAAGGCGTGCGCCACCACGTCCAGCTCTAGCACCACTTGTTGAAAATACTTTCTTTTCTGCAGTGTGCCTTTTTGTCAAAGATCAAGTATCTATAGTTACTACAACTTATACCTGGATCTGCTACTCTGTTTAGTTCATCTGTGGCTATTTTTGTGTCAGTACCCTGCTATCTTTAGTATTATGGCTTTGTAGTGGATCTTGAAATAAGGTATGGAGATCCCACCAGTATTATTGTTTTCTCTGATGGCATTTTTGGATGTTGGAGGCCTCTTTGCTTCCATATGAATTTTGATACTATTTGTTTTTTATTTCTGTGAAGAATGGTGTCAGATTTTTTTGAGATCCCTGAATTCATTCTGTAGTCTCAGTCTGGGCTAGAACTCACAATGATCCTCCTACCTCTGCCTCCCAAGTGTTGGGATTAAAGGCGTGCACCACCGTGCCTGGTTGATGTGTCTCTTCAACAATTCTTCCATGGATTATAGTCCAGGAAACTCCTGTTGATTCAGCCTTCCAATGAAGACCTATGGTTTTGTGAGGTCATCATTGATCCTTATTTTAATTGAAGCTGAACATCTAGGATTGGTTTCTTGCTTCACAATATCTTGAACAAGCTCTGGCTTGTTTGTTCTGCAAGCTCCTTAACCTTCTGCTGTTGTCCCCTCTGAGGGCAACACAGTTAATGACTATTCCATTCGTGTAAGGACTGACCATAGGTGCTGCATGGCTGGCTGTAGGAGTTTTGCATCATTAACCACAAAGTGAACAATCAATGGACTATCAACTTAGCCTGTGGTAAATTTCCTGTCTCTGGCTTTTATAGATCTGACAAAATCAGTGGCAACTAATACAGATCACAGCAGCATTTTTTTAAAACTAGACTTCTAAAAGCCAATTTTGAATATTGAACCACTTGGGTACAGACTTTTGTTAGCCATCCCGAATGAGACATTTCTACTGGATCTTTTTTCTTTCTCACTTTCTTGACACATCCTAATTGACATGGAGTCACTCTTCATGGATTGAGATTAGTTTCAAATCTGTTTGGATTCATAATGACTTAGGACAGCGTTTAGCGACTTTCTTCCCTATGCTTTCCTGTCAGCTGTTTTTCCTGGATGGCCACTCAAGGTGCAGGACTGACAAAGCTGTGCAGCAAAACAACTAAGGTGCAGAGTGTGGAGTGGCAGTGAAGCTTCCAGAAGCCTTTCTTTGCCTGGCTTTGAAGAGAGTGTTCCCAGACCTAATACTTGTCCTGGAGGTTGGTGCCTTGGCCATGGTCTGGCGCCCACCTCTTTCTTCACTGGAGCGAGTATGGCAGCTCTGGGCTCGGTGGCCTCCATTTCCTCTTGTGCTGTGCCAGGGCACCTGGGTCCCCAGTGCTAGCTGGTGGCGCTGCCCTCACTACTTGAATCAGGCCCGCTCCTGTCCCACCTCCTGTTTGCAAGAGTTTTACTAAGAATTTTTGTGTCTAAGTTCATCAGGGATATTGGTCAGTAATCTTTTCTTCTCATGTCTGTGTAGTTTTTATGTCAGTATAACTCTGGCACCATAGAAGGAGTCAGGGGTCAGTCTCTCCTTTTCAATCTTAAGTAGTAACTTGAGAAGAAGTGGTTGTAGCTCTTCTATAAAGGTTTTGGAGAATTCGGCAGTGAAGCCATCAGGGTCTGGACTTTTTTGATGGGGAGGTTTTTAGTTAGTCCTTCAACCTTGTTAGATGTAATAGCTGCATTCCAGTGATTTATCTTTTCTGGGTTTACTTTTGACAGGTCATATGAGTAAAAAAAAAAATCATTAAAATTCTTCCAGATTTTCCAATTTTGTGGAATATACTTTTTGAGATATATCCTAATGATTCTCTCAATTTAATTGGTATCTGTTGTAACATCTTTTTCATCTCTAATCCTGTTGATTACTGTCTTCTCTCTCTTTCTTTTAATCAATTTGGCTAGGGGCTCATCAATCTTGTTTATCTTTTTAAAGAACTAACTCTTTGTTTCATCAAATTTTTTATTTTCTCCATTTATAATTCACTAAGTCCTATCCTGATCTTGATTATTTTTTCTATCTGGTACTTTTGGATTTGGTTTGTTCTTGGTTTTCCAAAGCTTTCTGAGGGATTGTTATTTAATTGAGATCTATTTTTGTAATGTAGACACTTACTTCCATCTTAAGACTGCTCTCATTATGTTCCATAAGTTTTGGTATATTGTTTTCATTGTAATTCAGTTCTATGAATTTTTTAAATTTCCATGTTGATTTCTTCAATGACTTATTCATTGTTCAATACTGTGTTGTTCAGCCTTCAGGAACTGGGTTGTTTTTTCTTGTTGATTTCTAGCTTTATTGCATTGTGGTCAGATAGAGTGCAGGGAATCGTGTCAATTTTCCTGAATTTGTGGACTTGCTTTATGTCCTAATATATATCCTACTTTATTTTTTTTATTTTTTAGTTTTTTGAGGTAGGGTCTCACTCTAGCCCAGGCTGACCTGGAATTCCCTATGTAGTCTCAGGGTGGCCTTGAACTCACAGCAATCCTCCTGCCTCTGCCTCCCAAGTTCTGGGATTAAAGGCATGTGCCACCATGCCTGGCTATATATGACCTATTTTATAGAAGGTTCTATGACTTGCTGAGGACAATGTGCATTCTGTAGCATTTGGATGGAATGTCTGTAGAGGTCTGTTAAGTCCATTTGATCAGTGGTGTTGTTTAGTTCCATTTCTCTATTTTTTGCTTAGATTGAAAAATGGAATGTGAAGGGACACAACAGACCTGGTGAAACATCCTCCTGTGCAGCCTGGCCTTTAGGCACACATAATGAAGGCCACCACCCAAGTTGATCTTCCTGATAGATAAGGGAGTTTTAGGAATCGTTATCACAGGCCTTATTGCAAAATGCAGGTGTTTTTTGTTATCTAAGAAATTGGATGAACCCCCCCCCCCAGTGCAATGTACCATACCTTCCTATACCTCTCTGTTTCTAAATACCTTTGTGATTACATAGCATATAATGTTTGCCTCAGTTCCACCTAACTTTGTATTTTAACTTCCATCCTGTTTTTACAATGAACATCTTGTGGTTTTCTCCAGTAAAAGCTGACACTCCCAGAAGTTTGGGGCTGTATCCTGAGATCCTGACCTTTGGGATGCAGACCTGGTACACCAGCTTTCTTCTTTTTCTTTCTTTTTACCCAGTAAAACTTTGCCTCACATTTTATGAGTCAATGGTCTTACTTGTGTGACACCAGACCCCATAACATCCTGGGGGCTCACCCTGGATCCACATTTCAAGATCTCCCTCCCTGACTCTGGGGCAACTGAACAGAGGAAGGATGCCTAATCTCAACCTGAGAATCATATCTCCATCGGTCTGCATGTTCTTGGTTTTGGAGTTGGTAGCAATCCATTGATGGGAAACTTTTGCCTAGGACTGCTGGACCCCTTCTTTATTGGGTAAGAAACCTCCAGAGGTGCTTTTTCCACTCTTCTTTTTGTTTTTCTTTTTAAAATTGATTTTTTCTGGTTTTATAGTTTTGCATACTTTTCTGGGTCCAAAAGGGAAGCTGGATGCAGCATTAATTCCCCTGGACAAGGGATGGAGGGGCTGCCCTTGACCCTGCCTGGCTCTGTTTGGAGATTTCTAACAGAGGTTTGTTTCTGGTTCAGTTTTGATCCATGTGGTAGTGTCATGAGAGCTGTTATTGCTGCATGTTTGCGTTTGGTGTTGTGTTTGTTTGTCTTGTCCTCATCTTTGAAGTTAGGGGTCAAAATAATTCTGTTGAAAAATCTCCTTTAAAACTGGTTAAGTAAGCCGGGCGTGGTGGCGCATGCCTTTAATCCCAGCACTCAGGAGGCAGAGGTAGGAGGATCGCCGTGAGTTCGAGGCCACCCTGAGACTACATAGTTAATTCCAGGTCAGCCTGGGCTAGAGTGAGACCCTACCTCGAAAAACCAAAAAAACAAACAAACAAAACAACAACAACAAAAAAAAACTGGTTAAGTGCTTTACTTTAAAGATCTTTAGGGAAAAAAAGATAAACAGTAAAATGAGCTAGGCCTATTATCCTAGCTACTTGGGAAGCTGAGACAGCAGGATCTCCAATGTGATAGCCTGACTCCACATTTTAAACCATGTGACTTTTAAATTGCTTGATAAAAATGAGTACATAATTTTAATGTGAACTGTGCCTGATATTTCCTCATTTGTTTGGGCTTTAAATAATAAGACATTGCGTATTAGTTTTTTTTATTAATCCAAATAGTCCAACAGGTCTCTCCTAAAGTTTTTGTTGACATTTGATTTATTTCAAGTTTTTTTGTTTTTGTCTTGTAAAGTCATATTTAACTAAAGCCTATGGTGAGCTAAAATTTTATGTAAACAAAGCTATATTTTGTTATATGATCTCATAAATATAATTACTGAGTTTATATTCTAGGTCAACTTCAACTTACATAGAAGATTATTAAAAACAACAAAGTTCTCTCTGAGGTGCTGACTCATAATTTGCCAGGTATTTGAAAGAACTGTAATGTCTTGTTACTTAAAAGGAGGAGGCAACTGGCCTGAGTTCTAAGCCAGCGTTCCCCAAGATAGAAACAAAAATTTGCCTTCGTTACTCCTAATAAAAGCATTTCTAAATGTGTTAGCGGTATTGATAAAGATTACCCCCAAAATGGTGGTCATGTTTTGCCTGTATTCATAGAAAGTATATTTCATGGAGTTTATGAATAGGAGCTACCTCAAATCAATGGGTTATATAAAATCTGAAGGTATAAAGTTTGATATTATAAAGCAAGTCTGGTTGTCAGGTAGAGATTTTTTGGTGACCTAAATACTAAGGAAGGCTTTTTCTCTACAAATTTCCAGTAGTAAAATGTTTAACTCTTTGAAGCCAGACTACTTGCTTCTTTGTCAGTGGGTAATAAGATTAATCAATTTGGTGTAGTTTTTCTTAATAGTCTTATAAGAAAGATGGTTAATTATGGGTTGATATGAGATGATTGAAGGAACTGGGAAGGCATTTTTTAATGTTGGACATAGAATGCTTGTTAAAAATGCTTTTGTGTGGAACTTAGATCAGAAAGGCTGTAAAAGATCTAAAAAGACCAAATTTTGCCTAAAATTCATTTTCTTTTAGAAGGAGCAGAAAGCTAATTTTCACTCTAAACCTAAACACTATGCATAAAGTTAAAGATTTCTCAACCGTTTACAGACTTTCGAGGATGCTCTAAAAGTTTTATACAGGGACACAGGCTTAATGTAAATTCAGCTTACATTAGACACAGGTGACATCATATGCTAGGTGGGTCACAAAGTCATATGCACAGATATAATTCATATACTTTGGAGATCAAACCAGGTTAGACATAAACAAGACCGTATCATCTTATGTATTACAAATGGGTAAAATAAATTTCCTAGGTAAAAACAACTTCAGAGTAAGACAAGGAATGTCAGGATGCTTAGCTCTTCGCTCCGTCATTTTCTTTTGCTCTTGCTTACTGTTATATGCTATTCAAAGTCATGGCAAGCTAGACTCTGGAAAAAAGGATGACGCCCCTTTATCTCAGAACCCATGCAAGCTTAAGCCATATGTCCCTCTGACCCTATTCAGAGACAAAATGGTCAATTGTCTCTGATAAGGAAAAGGGAATGAAAAATGGCATATAACTTTGTTTCTCTTTTTAGTTCCTCTCTTTTGAACACCTAAAGTCACATCTGTGATATGAAATTTCTCAGTAGACAAACGGTTAAATAGTTAAACTGAGTCAAGGTACTTGATCAAGTTACAAACTCTTTACATAAGGCAACCATTAGACTTACCTAAAATATATATCAGGGTACAAACAGATAAGATAAAAAAAGGCATCAAGTAAAGGATGGCTTAACCATTAACATGCTTATCTGGGAAGCCTAAAGATCTAGGTTCAATTCCCCAACACCTCCATTCTTATTGCTGAATCTAAATCTGATTGAAAGCAGGCTCTCTGATATCCCTTCTTGAGATAGTTTTCTATACTCATCAGTCCATGTGGGAGGACTGTCAGCAACTCTTGCAGACCCTCTTCATCATGGAGGAGCATGAAAAATTCCAAAGGGAAGTCAAGAAACTAGTGTTGGGAGCTGATGGCTGCCTCCTAGAGAACCCTAATGTTATTGACAAGGTCTTCCCTCCCATGTGACCGGACTGGTATCCCAACACCACTGAAGTAGGGCATCCCTTAACCTCTGGCACCCTACAAATTTGTCTAAGGTGAGTGAAATGACCCAAGGGTCCACAGAATCCCTCATTGCTTTCCTAGAAAGGCTGCAGGAAGCATATAGGACATACCCCCCCACACACATAGATCCTGAGGCCCCTGGGAAGAGGCAGACTATTAACATTGTTTTGTATCTCAGTCTACACCAGATATTAGAAAGGACATTCAGAGAATAGAAGGCTTTGAGGGTAAACTTCTTTCAGAGTTGATAGAGATTGTGGCCAGGGTAGATAATAATAGAGACACTCCAGAAGATAGATAGCCTAAGAAAATGGGTAAGGTTATGGTGATTACCTTCCAGAAGGTACAAGGTCCCATGAGACAGCCCTTCTACTTTGCTCAGTATGATTCCACCTGAAAGGCAAACAGATACTGTGCTGGACTCAAAGATGCTTTCGTTAGCATTCCATTTACAAAGGGAAGCCAACCCGTTTTTTTGCCTTTGAATGAACACCCAGGACAAGGCACCGTGGGCAAATAACCTGGACTAGGCTTCCATGGGGATTTAAAAATTCCCCCACCCTCTTTGATGAGGCTCTTCAGGGAGATTTGCAGACCTTTCACAAAGAACAACCTGAGAGCTGGGCGTGGTGGCACAGGCCTTTAATCTCAGCACTTGGGAGGCAGAGGTAGGAGGATTGCTGTGAGATCGAGGCCACCCTGAGAATACAGAATTAATTTCAGGTCAGCCTGAGCTAGAGTGAGACTCTACCTTGAAAAACAAAAAACAAACAAACAAACAAACAAAAACCCTGAGGCAACTTTCCTACAATATGTGCCTCCTCCTAGGTGCAGAAATGGAGGAGAAATGCCTCTCTGCCACAGAGCATCTCCTGGACAACTTACAACATCTGGGCTATCATATAACAGCCAGGAAGCTCAACTGAGTGCGTAAGGCAGCCTACTTGGGACACGAACTCCAAGAAGCTAAGAAAATGCTATCGGTGAGCCGGGTGTGGTGGTGCATGCCTTTGGGAGGCAGAGGTGGGAGGATCATCATGAGTTAGAGGTCACCCTGAGACTACATAGTGAATTCCAGGTCAGGCTGGGCCAGAGTGAGACCCTACTTCAAAAAAGCAAAAAAAAAAAAAAAAAAAAAAAAAAAGGGCTGTTGGTCTCTAGGATTCAGGCCATCACTCACTCAAATCCCCACTAAGAGACAGATCCAAGAATTCTTCAGAGCTGTAGAGTATTGCAGAATTTGTATCCCAAGATTTGTTGAATTAGCCAAGCCTCTATATGAGGCTAGTAGAGAACCAAAATAAAAAAATAAAGATTTTAATTGGACTGAAAATGAGAAACAAGCATTCTAAGAACTAAAGTCAGCTCTGACATCAGCCCCTACCCTTGTGCTTTCAGATTTAACCAAACCCTTCCACTTGTACATGGATGAAAAGAAGGGGACAGCCAGGGGCGTCCTAACTCAAAGGCTGGGGGCCATGGCATTGCTCAGTGGCCTACTTGTCTAAGAAGCTAGACCCAGTAGCTGCTGGTTGGCCCCCTTGTCTCTGGGATATTGCAGCAGCTGCTATTCTGATAGAGGACACTAACAAATTAACCTTGGGCCAGACTATCAATTACGGCTCCACGTATGATAGAGACTCTTTTAAAGAGCCCCCCAGACCGATGGCTGTCCAACTCTCACATAACCCACGATGAGGCCTTGCTCTTAGATCAACCAAGGATTCAGTTTTGCCAAACCAAGGCTTTGAACCCAGCCTCCCTGCTGCCAGAAACTGAGGCATCACCCCCTCTGCAGGACTGCCTGGAGATCTCCTCCACCTTCCATGGACTCCACCTGGACCCGACAGATGTGGTTTGGCTGGATCTAGTGATATATTCTGATGGCAGCAGCTTTGTTGTGGATGGAATCAGGCATGCAGGGCTGGCTGTGATGACTTTGGAAGAAATCCTGTGGGCTGAGGCCCTACCTCAGGGTACATTGGCTTAGAAAGCTGAACTGATAGCATTGACCAAGGCTCTGATATTGGGAAAAGACAAGACAGTAAATATCTACCCAGACAGCTGTTATGCCTTTGCCACGGCACATGTACATGGGGCCATCTACTTGGAGTTAGGGCTATAAACAGCAGAAGGCAAAGACATTAAAAATAAGAAAAAAAACTGAGGGCTGGAGAGATGGCTTAGCAGTTAAGTTGCTTGTCTGCAAAGAGGACCTCAGTTTGATTCCCCAGGACCCACGTAAGCCAGATGCACGCAAGGGGCACATACATCTGGAGTTCATTTGCAGTGGCTGGAAACCTTGGTACACCCATTCTCTCCCTCTCTCTCTCTCTCTCTCTCTCTCTCTCTCTCTCTCTCTCACATACTACCTCTTTCCCTCTCTCAAATAAATAAATAAATAGAATAAAAAATAAATAAAAAATGAATTTGGACTTATTGGCTCCAATTTGGGCACCTGCTAAAGTAGCCATAATCCATTGTTCTGGTCATCGGAAAGGGGAGACCACAGAAGTAAGAGGGAACAGACTGGCTGAACTAATGGCAAAGAGTTCTGCCTCTCAGCATCTATCAGATTGTCTGGTCACCCTCCTGGCACCTGCTCTTCCCAAGTGACCAATATGTGTGGAACAAGACCTATAGCTCACCTCTCGTCTGATAAAGGAACAGACCCCACAAAGATGGCATCAACTGGAGAACAGACGACTGTTGCTGCCCCAAGCCCTAAGGCAGAGACTGGCTAAGCAACGGCATGAAGAGCTCACTTAGGAAAGAACAAGCTAGCTGAGCTAATAAGGAAAGAGATTTTCTTCCCAGGAATGGAGTCAATCATCAAGGACATCACCACTGCTGTCAGGCCTGCCAGCAGACAGATGCCACCTATAGTAAGGTACCACCAATGGAGGCGAGAGAGTGGGAAAGAGAGCCAGGGAGATAATGGGAAGTTGATTTCACAGAGGTAAAGCCAGATCAATATGGATATAGATATTTACTTGTTTATGTTGATACCTTTTAGGATGGGTAGAAGGTTTCCTGATCAAGACTGAGGAAGCCCAAATAGTGACTAACAAATTATTAGAGGAGGTAATTCTCTGCTATGGGTTGCTCCTCAAGATATGATCAGATAATGGGCCTGCCTTTATGTCAAAAATCACTAAAAAACTGACTAAGACACTGGGGATTAATTGGAAATTACATTGGGCCTATCATCGCAAAAGTTCAGGACAGGTAGAATGGATAAATGGGACCTTGAAAGAGACTTTAACTAAACTAACCCAAGAGACCAGTGAAGGATGGGTGGGATTCCTTCCCTTTGACCTGTTAAGAGCCAGGTGTACCCCTATGTAAAAGGAATTACTACATTTAAAATTATGTATGGAACCTCCCCGGATCCACCCATAGTGATGCCTCCTCCAGCCAGGGGCCCTGAAGATCTGTTACACGCTTGAATAAAACTTCTATGTCTATTGGGGGGCATCCATTCAAACTACCACACATGGTGTCTGTTTTTGGTGGTAAGGTGAGTTTCTTGAAGATAGCAAATGGATAGATCCAGTTTTCCTTTTTTTAAAAAAATATTTTATTTTTATTTATTTATTTGACAAAGAGGGAGGGGAAGATAGATAAGATAGATAGATTGAGAGAGAGAGAGAGAGAGAGAGAGAGAGAGAGCAAGCACATGCCAGGACCTCCAGCCACTGAAAATGAACTCCAGATGTGTGTGCTCCCTTGTGAATCTGGCTAACATGGGTCCTGGGGAATAGAACCTGGGTCCTTTGGCATTGCAGGCCAATGCCTTAACCTCTAAGCCATCCCTCCAGCCCTAGATACAGCTCTCTGATCCAGCCTGTTAGTCTGTGTTTCTTGATTGAGGAGTTGACTCTGTTGATGTTCAGAGTTATAATTGAAAGGTATTAGTTAATCCCTGTGATTGTCGGTACCTTTGTTGAGCAGGAGGGTATTGTAACTGTGGGGTTTTAATTTGGTCCTCTATTGTATTCCATTTGTTTATGAATCTGTTTTTGACACCATGGCTCTGTAGTATAATTTTCAATTAAGTATTGCAACCCTGCCAACACTGCCCTTTTTGCTCAGGTTACTTTGGCTAATCAGGATCTTTGTGCTTCTGTATGAATTTTATGATTTTTCTCTAGCTTTGTGAAAAATTGTTATTGGCATTTTTAATGGGATTGCGTGGACTCTGTACACAGCTTTAGAGAACACGGCAGTTTGCACAATGTTCACTCTGCTAATATATGTACACAGGAGATCATCCCATCCTCCAGTATCTTCTTCAGTTACATTCTTCAGTGTTTCAATTTTTTAAAATAAGAATCTCTCACTTCCTTGATTAGGTTTATTCCTATTTTTTTTTTTTGTATATGGAACCTGGAGGTTGACATTTTCAATCTCATTCTAACATTGTTCATCTTATTTTATTGAGATAGGACCTCTCACTGAAGCTAGAACTCACTGATTTGGCTAGTCTAGCTAGCCAGCTTGCCCTGGGGATCTGATTGCCTTTTCTTCCCAAGCAATTGAATTACAGGTGGGCACTGCCATGTCTGACATTTATGTGGGTATTTGGGATTAGAACTCAGGTTCACATATTTGCATGACCATAGTTTTTCCATTGAGCAACTCCCAAGCCCTATTCCTATTTTTTTTTGGTTTTTCGAGGTAGGGTCTCACTCTGGCTCAGGCTGACCTTGAACTCTTGGCGATCCTCCTATCTCCTACCTCCTACCTCTGCTTCCTGAGTGCTAGGATTAAAGGTGTGTGCCACCACGCCCGGTTCCTATTCCTAATTTTTATTTTAAAGAAGTGATTGTGAATGAGATTGTTTTCCTGATTTATTTCTCAGCATATTTGTTATTGGTATGTAGGAAAGCAACAAATTTTTTTTAAAAAGACACTTAAGAGAATTTAAGTTATTTATTTATTAGAGAGAGAGGATGAGAAAGTGGGAGGAGAGAGAGAGAGAGAGAGAGAGAGAGAGAGAGAGAGAATGGGCACACAAGGACCTCTAGCCACTGCTAACAAACTCCAGATACATGTACCACCTGGTCTATCAGGCTTTACCTTGGTATTGGGGAATCAAACCTGGTTCCTTTGAATTTGCAGGCAAGCACCTTAACCACTAAGCAATCTCTCCAACTCAATAACTAATTTTTGTTTTTTGATCTTGTACATTGTGGCTTTTCAAAAGTGTTTATCACATCTAAGAGCTTTATGGCATAGCCTTTAGGGTATTTTATACACAGGGTCACATTGTTTGTGCACAGAGGTACTTTGACGTCTTCCTTTCCTGCTCATATCCCCTTTACTTTTTCTTACCTTATTGCTCTGGCTCAGAATTTAAGCATGATGTTGAATGTGAATGGAGAGTGGACCCATTGTCTCTTTCCTGACTTTAGAGGAAACGTTTTATGTTTTTTACCCATTCAATAGAATGTTGGCTATAGGTTTGTCATACATAGATTTTATTATGTTGAAAAGTGATCCTTTGGTTGCTAGGTTCTTCAGGGCTTCCATCATG